>NW_027590102.1:330000-687500 GCF_964213995.1 Mustelus asterias
TTGGAGAGTGTGTGTGGGAGAGAGAGTGTGTGAAAGAGTGTGTGTGTGTAAGAGAGTGTGTGAGAGTGTGTGAGAGAGTGTGTGAATGTGTGTGTGAGAGAGAGTGTGTGAGAGAGTGTGTGTGTGTGTGAGAGAGTGTGAGAGAGTGTGTGTGTTGGAGAGTGTGTGTGGGAGAGAGAGTGTGTGAAAGAGTGTGTGTGTGTAAGAGAGTGTGTGAGAGTGTGTGAGAGAGTGTGTGAATGTGTGTGTGAGAGAGAGTGTGTGAGAGAGTGTGTGTGTGTGTGAGAGAGTGTGTGTGTGTGTGAGAGAGTGTGAGAGAGTGTGTGTGTTGGAGAGTGTGTGTGGGAGAGAGAGTGTGTGAAAGAGTGTGTGTGTGTAAGAGAGTGTGTGAGAGTGTGTGAGAGAGTGTGTGAATGTGTGTGAGAGAGAGTGTGTGAGAGAGTGTGTGTGTGAGAGTGTGTGAGAGAGTGTGTGTGTGTGTGTGAGAGAGTGAGTGTGTGTGCGAGAGAGAGAGAGTGTGAGTGTGTGTGAGAGCGTGTGAGGGAGTATTTATGTGTGTGTTGATGAGAGTGTGTTAAGGCGAGTGTTTCCGAGAGAGTGAATGTGTGTGTGAGATGTGTGTGTGTTTGAGTGTGTGTGTGTAAGTGTGTAATAGGGAGTGAGTGTACAAAGTGAGTAAGTGTATAAGAGTGAGTGAGTGCGGGCGGGAGAGGGCATGAGTGTTAAGTTTCAGTTTATCTACTAGTGTGACAAGTAGGGTTACATTAACACTGCAATGAAGTTACTGTGAGAATCCCCCAGTTGCCCACACTCCGGCGCCTGTTCGGGTTACACTGAGGGAGAATTTAGCACGGCCAATGCACCCTAACCAGCACATCTTTCAGACTGTGGGAGGAAACCGGAGCACCCGGAGGAAACCCACGCAGACACGGGGAGAACGTGCAGACTCCGCACAGACAGTGACCCAAGCCGGGAATCGAACCCGGGTCCCTGGCACTGTGAGGCAGCAGTGCGAACCACCGGTGATAAGGGGGAGAGTTAACAGAAAGCAGCTGGTGAGAATATACTGGCCGCTTTTAATTTAATCCAAATTAATGAATTAGAAACTTTTAACCTAAGGAATTGACATCCGAGGATTTCAGTTTAAAATCCCATTGAACCTCCCTGTATAATAATGGGATGTTTTTGCCTGTATTTAGTAATTAGTGACTTCATATCTCACAGGGAGATTAATAAAACTTTTTTCCAATTGATAGGGACAGCTCAATGGACAAAACTGGTGTGAGAAAGGGGCAAATCCTTTGAAAATGGAGGCAGAGAGGAGGCTTTGTTCAACTCCCATTCTTTCCCTGTCTTCAGCAGGCTGGGCAGGAAGTGTGAGCAGAGAGGGGGGGATAGACAGACACACACTGACACAATCCCCCCAATACACTCACTCACACATCCCCATTCCCCCTCCACTCGCTGGGTTGTGGGGAGCGGCTGCAAGGATTTTCAGGGCTGCTGTGGGGGGGTCAGGGGGTGTTTGAAATGGACGAACACGACCAACAGGGGAAAAGAAATAAAGTTTGAAACTAAACTAAAGAAACTAAAGACAGGAACTTGCAGAATCCATTGCCTCCCTGCATTAACATATCAAGAGTCAGTCTGACATTGCCACAAACTCCTCTGGGGTGAGAGGGGGAGGGGGGGTGAATTAGCATCTCAATAGAGAGACAGACATTGTAAACATGTCAGAGACTCAGGGTGGGGTTTGCATCCAGCACACTCAGGATAAATGTGAATCTGAGAGCCTTCAGTCCCCACACCAATAATCCCCCTGCACTGAAAACATTCCCACTCTGATTCAGTGTGTGTGTGTGTCAGTGTGTGTGTCAATCTGCTTTTTGACCTGTGCTTTGCTTGTGTGGACATGATGCTGAATGGACTTGAATGGAAATGCTGGACTCCTCGCTGTGATATGTTGTGTGTCTTATTGTTAAAATGGCCTTGTCTCTTTTTCTCTCTCTTTTTAACCAATTTTTATCTCTTTTTCTCCTGAGGAATTTTGAAAACTGGGGATGTGTCGAGGATCCAAAGGACGGGAATGTTTGTGACCAGGATGAAGGAGAGGAGCTTCTTCCAGAGGGAGGGCTGACTGAGGCCTGTTGCTCAGGCTTCACCCTGAGTGAGTTGTGTCTGTTTATTAACCTGATCCAGATTTAATGTTTCATATCAGAGGGAGCGAGATCTGAATGAGAGTGGAATAGAGAGAGAGAGAGAAACACACAGGGAGGGAACTGTCTCATAGAATCATAGAAACCCTACAGTACAGAAAGAGGCCATTCGGCCCATCGAGTCTGCACCGACCACAATCTCACCCAGGCCCTACCCCCATATCCCTACATATTTACCCACTAGTCCCTCTAACCTAGGCATCTCAGGACACTAAGGGCAATGTTTAGCATGGCCAATCAACCTAACCCGCACATCTTTGGACTGTGGGAGGAAACCGGAGCACCCGGAGGAAACCCATGCAGACACGAGGAGAATGTGCAAACTCCACACCGACAGTGACCCAAGCCGGGAATCGAACCCAGGTCCCTGGAGCTGTGAAGCAGCAGTGCTAACCACTGTGCTACCGTGCCACCCTAACTCTTTAGTCTCTGCTTTACAACTGACTTGTTGTGTTTGGGTGTTACTGAGAGATTGTGTAACTGAGAGGAGATCCTGGGTTTTTGCTGTGCTATTTAATTTAAATATTTTCTTGTATTTTAATTATTTTCTCTCTCTTTCCCCAAGAATTAATATTTAGATTTTACTGAGAGATTGTGTAACTGAGAAGGGGGAATCCTGGCCTCTTGTGCTATTTAATTTAAAGAATTCTTGTATTTTAATTAATTATTTTCTCTGTTCCCCAGGGATTTGAATTTTGAAGACTGCAACATGACTCGGAATCCTTGGACAAGGGGCTTTTCTCCAGAGGAGGATGGATGGACTGAGGCCTGTTCTATAGGCCGCATGTGACTTGTTGTCTCTTTATTATCCTGATCCAGGTTTAATTTTAATCTCGCTTCCTCGGACGAACCAGTTCTGGTTCGATTGTGGGGTGGGCTGGAGTTTAAAACCCTGGGGTTAAAATATCCCGGCTTTGCAATTAGTCACAAACAGGTTAACCCTTTGCTGGGTGGCAAAGAGTGAATTAAATATCTGTAATATGAAACTGTCTAAAAGTTAGTTTTAAATCCAAGATAACAGGGATGGGAGACAGAGCGCTGTTCCTAATTGTTGAATAAAATTCATAGAGGCCTTTATAATTCAGTTTTCAGATGTTCAGACTTTCATTGTGTCCTCTCTGCAGCTTTTCCCCCATTCTGTCTATTTCTCTCTCTCTTTCTCTCCCTGTCCTTCCTCTATCTGTCTCTCTTTTTTATTCCCTCCCTCTCCCTCTTTTTCGCAGGAAGTCATATTTTGTTGGACAATCTCTCAGTAAAATCTGAGAAAGGGGAATCCTGGGCTCTTGTGCGATTTAATTTAAACATTTTCTGGTATTTTAATATATTTCTCTCTCTTTTACCCAAGAATTAATATTTAGATTTTACTGAGAGATTGTGTAACTGAGAAAGGGGAATCCTGGGCTCTTGTGGATTCAATTTAAACATTTTCTTGTATTTAAATTAATTATATTCTATCTCTTCCCAAGGAATTCATATTTAGTTAGACAATCTCTCAGTGAAATCTTAGAAGGGGGAATCCTGGGCTCTTGTGCTATTTAATTTAAACATTTTCTTGTACTTTAATTAATTATTTTCTCTTCTCCCCAGGAATTTGAATTTTGAAGACTGCAACATGACTCGGGATCCTTGGACAAGGGGCTTTTCTCCAGAGGAGGATGGATGGACTGAGGCCTGTTCTATAGGCTGCAAGTGAGTTGTCGTCTCTTTATTACCCTGATCCAGGTTTAAATTTAATCTCGCTTCCTCGGATGAACCAGTTCTGGTTCGATTGTGGGATGTGTGGGGGGCTGGAGTTTAAAATGCTGGGGTTAAAATATCCCGGCTTTGCAATTAGTCACAAACACGTTAACCCTTTGGTGGGTGGCAGAGTAAATTATGTATGAAACTGTCTATAAGTTTGTTTTAAATCTAAAATAACAGGGGTCGGAGACAGAGCAATGAACCTAATTGTTGAATAAAATTCACAGAGGCCTTTACAATTCAGTTTACAGATGTTCAGATTTTCATTTCATCCTCTCCACAGCTTTTCCCCCATTCTGTCTATTTCTCTCTGCTTTTCTCTCCATTTCCTTCCGCTATCTGCCTCTCTTTATTCTCTCTCTCTCCCTCTTTTTCCCAGGAATTAATATTTAGTTGGACAATCTCTCAGTAAAACCTGGAAAGGGGCAATCCTGGGATTTTGTGCTGTGTGATTTTCATTCTGGGTGTCCCGGGGGGTTTGATTTCACTGTCTCAGCCCCTCTCTGCCTCACTCTCTCTCTGTATAAACTTTTCCCAAATTACAAAACACTCAACACAGCTGACTGCACCTTGTGGGATCTTGCTGGGGATTTTGTTTTAAAAAGGGTGTTTTCTCAGAGGCAGTTTAAACCTTTCAGGGGACTGTGCGGAAGTCTCCAGACTTGGGACAACACACACACAGGGTTGGGGGCTGGGGGTGGCGGGCAGGGGGGAGGTGGGCAGTCAGGTATACTGGTATTCTGGGAGACTGATATTCCCAACAAGGGCCAGAGGTCTCATATTAAACTGTTCAAACAGAGGCAGGCAGAAAGCCATGAGGCTTCAGAGCTCCCTGTAGATGCAAAGGTAACTCCCATTGCCAAAAAGTAGCCACATGTGAAGTGGAAACACCTTCCCTCAGCTTGTTACACACTGACCTTTCCACAAACCCCAACATGTTTACAAACACTCGCTGCAGTTTCTGCAAACTTTGTATCAAACTGCCTCCCATTCTGCTCAATACTGACCCCCTCTCAACCTGGCACTGAACTAGTGTCTGAATTGAGACAGAGACACACAGACAGCGTTTTTAAAGTTGAAAGTTTTAAAGTTTATATATTAGTGTCACAAGTAAGGCTTACATTAACACTGCAATGAAGTTACTGAGAGAGACAGAGAGAGGCAGAGACACACAGAGACAGAGACATAGATAAAGAGACAGAAAGAGACAGAGAGATAAAGAGACAGAGAGGATGTTTAAAGTTTTAAAGTTTGATTATTCCTGTCACAAGTAAGGCTCACATTAACGCTGCAGTTACTGAGAGAGACAGAAAGAGAGAGTTTTTAAAGTTGAAAGATTTAAAGTTTATTTATTAGTGTCACAAGGCTTACATTAACACTGCAATGAAGTTAGTGAGAAAGACAGAGATAGAGGGAGCATCCAGAGTGGGTTCAGTAACACATTTATTGATCAGATATCTCTCTCTGTGACCCTTTAGCGATGAGATATTCAGCCAGGATGGTTTCACTGACCCTCTTCAGCAGGCAGATATTCCCAAATCCAGCCTAGGTCTCAGACACACACACACACCACTCACACATTCCCTCTGCTCTGTCCAAGGGAATATTGTAATCCAGGAATTTCTATTTTATATTTACAGGGTGAGGGGGGGGGAGAAACTCAACTCAAAAATCCTGCAGTCTCTCCAAGCTGCTTTTAAATTTCAATTCAAACCCTGGGCCACATGGGAAGCTGCAGAGATTGGGAAACTTACCAAACCCAGTTTGTGTGTGAGAGTGTCTGCAGCTTTTGTGTCTTTGAACTTGCGAGGGTGCCAGGGAGAGAATGTCACTGTCTTCACCTCTCTCTCTGCCTCTCTGTATAAAAAAATCACCAAATTAAACCACACTCAATAATGCGACCATACACAATTAATTATCAAATATCTGTCTCTCTCGCTTTATCTCTGTCTCTCCCCGTCTCTCTCTCTCCCTGTTCTCTCTCTCCCTGTCTCTTCTCGAGCAGAAACAGGTGGAGACAGAGAGGCAGGGAGAGAGAGGAAGAGGGAGGGATGGAAACAGCTGGAGTTGTGGGTTAGATGCAGGGGGAGAGACACAGGCTGTTAGAGGGAGGGGGGGTTTCAGTGAGGGACAGGGTCTCCAGTTTAATTCTGAGGGTCCTGAGAGAGGGATTTCACTGTCTCAGCCCCTCTCTGGCTCCCTCACTCTGTATAAACAATTCCCAAATTTAAAAAACGCTCAACACAGCTGACTGCACTTTGTGGGATCTTGCTGTGCACCACAGTGATTTTAGTTTTAAAAAGGGTTACTTTTAAGAGGGAGTTCCGGCCTTTCTGGAGATTTGGGATGATGCAGACACACACACACACACACACACACAGGGTAGTGAGTGGGGAAGGGGGCTCACAGCAGGCGAGAGAGTGGGGGGTGGGGGGAGGACTGTGTCCCATCTGATTCAGGTTCACATTGCTGCTGCTGCTGTGGGATCTTGCTGTGCACACACTGGGCCTGTGGCCTTTGGCTGCACTGCAACAGCGACCGCACTTTTTATTTTCAAACAAAATCTGGCCCAGGGACCGCAAAGTGGGTTCAAGGAAAAAGCTTGAAAAGGGGTCGGGTAAATTCAAGCACTTTAATCGCCGAGGCATCGTAGGCTCTGGAGCAAGTGCTGGGGAATGGGAGGAGGATAGATTGGGATTTGATGGCCAGCATGGAGCTGGTGGGCCGAAGGGCCTGTTTCTGTGCTGTGTGACTCCAGATTCTTTTCTCTCTCTCTTTTCCCAGGAATTTCTATTTGGATGGGGGGTGGGTATAGAATTTCCCTGTCTCTGTCTCTCCAGCGTTCTTACCAATCCCAGCACCCCTCCCCTCTCTCTCTCTCCCCAGACATTCCTGTCCATATTTCATCTTTCAATAAAATGTTTAAGAAAACACCAATGTGAATTGTTGTCAATTTAATTTGGGAAGAGAGAGAGAGAGAGAGAGAGGAGTGGATCCCATTTCCCACACACTCTCCTGCAGTCCTCACCCACAACATTTATTTAATCTGGCCCTCACCAGGTTGTGTGTGTGGGATCTTGCTGTGCACACAGGTGGGTCTGGCTCCCTATTCCTCGCACTGTGACCGTGAGCAGAACTTTAAACAGGAAAGATGTTGGGGAGGCGGAGGAGGCAGAGAGAGAGACAGAGAAATGGAGGGAGAGCTAAACAGAGAGGGTGTGGGGGGGAGGGGTGTGAGAGGGTCTCAGGAGGGGCAGGGGGAAAGAGACACAGAGTCTGGGGCTGCCCTCCTCCATCGTGGGACTGGCAGTGGGATCTTGCTGTGCAGAATTACCTTCATTGTCATTTGAATCATTCATTCATTGACTAAGGGAGGGTGGGGGTGTGATTGTGGGATTATAAATATTGTTACCACGCTGAGGTGATGTTTCCCTCTGCGCTATTTTGTAACCCCCCCAAAGAGATACACCTTGCCTCGTAATCTTAAGTGTGTGTGAGACAGGAGGAAGCTACTGGTTTTAGACAGATGTGCAGAAGGAGGTCATTCGGCCCATCTAGTCTGTACCGACCACAATCCCAACCAGGCCCTATTCCCATGACCCCACACTTTTAACCTGCTAATCCCCCTGACACTAGGGTCAATTTAACACGGCCAATCCACCGAACCCGCACAGCTTTGTGCTGTCGGAGGAATTGGTAAATTAAAGCAGGATCTGACACTCTCTGTATCAGGAACAACTAACAGGTCTTTAATTTAGACTGGGTGACAACCTTATTAAAACAATGAACAAACTGAATAAACTCCCCAGTAGAATGCTGTTCCAATGACAAGACTCACTCAGGAATAATGAAATAAATCATTACAGAATAGAGTCACTCTCAAATAATATAATACCAGGCGTCTGTTGGAAGTGTGAACTTTCTTCTGCTGCTTGGGTCTGGAATACTTTCTGAGTTGGTTTCTGCTTCTATTTAGATGGTGATGTGATGAAGCTGTATATATTACTGCAGGATTCAGTATCAGACTCTCCCTCCTTCAATCTAAAGAGGCAGCAAGGTCGCTCCCTCCCCGTTATTTCCCCCTGTCCCGGGTTTAAATACCCAGAATTTCCTCACAGTATTCCTGCAATTTGAGTGGCTTGAGGCTGTCACCAACGCTCCAATTTGAATGCAATTGGTTGTGTGTGTTTGAGAGCTTGTTTTAAAATCATTGACCCAATTCAAAGCCTGTTTTGCTCTGCTGGGACTCTGGCTGCTGCTTTGGACACAAATGTTGTAAAGTTGTCTTCGGCAGCCTGCTTTCTGCAGTTTAAAATCCCCAGCACAAAGACACAGGCTTTCTAAAGACACAACGCTGGATGGTTTGGTTTGGTTTTCTCAGCATTTCTTTTCAATATTTACATTTGTCAAACACCAGATGTTTTACCCTAGATGCAACTTCATAACCATATTAGAGAGAGACAGAGAGAAAGAAAGGGAGAGAGAAAGACAGAGAGGGAGAGAAAGAGAGAGAGAGAGAAAGGGAGAGAGAGAGACAGAGACGGGAGAGTGAGGGAAAGCAGGAAAGGGCAGCAAGAGGTCAGGGTTGTGGGGGAGTGCAGTGAGGGGGTGGGGGAAGAGACACAGGATCTGGGGGTCTCTCGTGTGGAGGGAGAGAGAGGGAGACGTGTGGTTCCCTCATTTCCCACTCACTTTACCCCAATCCTCATTTAAAAATCACTTTGTATCTGGCCCTGCTCAGACTGTGTGTGGGATCTTGCTGTGCCCTCATGCTCTCTGTCTCCCCTCCTCCCCTCCCCATATTCCCCGCACCGTGACAGTGCCCCACATTTTAAACATAAAAAGATGGAGGGGAAGGAGGGTGGGGTAGAGAGAGGAACAGAGAAGGGGTGGGGAGTGTCGGGGGCTGAGTGGAGGGGGGTAGGGGGATAGAGACAGAGGCTCTGGGGGTGGGTGGTGTCCTCCTGCAGTGTGGGACTCCCTGTGGGATCCTGATTGCAGCATTCCCAGTCTCTGAGAGAAAGAGAGAGACAGAAAGAGAAAGAGGGGGAAAGACAGAGAGAGAGAGACAGGCAGGGAGAAAGAGAGAGAGAAACAGTGTGAGGGAGAGAGAGAGAAAGACAGAGAAAGATGGAGGGAGAGAGAGAGAGAAAGATGGACGGAGAGAGAGAGAAAGGCAGACAGGGAGTGAGAGAGAAAGATGGAGGGAGTGGGAGAGAGAGAGGGGGAGAGTGAGGAGGAAAACAGGAAAATACAGCAAGAGGTGAGGTTTGTGGGGGTGCAGTGAGGGGGTGGGGGAAGAGACACAGGATCACAGTGACCCGAGCTGGGAATTGAACCCGGGTCCCTGGAGCTGTGAGGCAGCAGCGCCAACCACTGAGCCCCCGTGTGGCCCTACATGTTATGATTCAATTCTGAGGGTCCCGGGGCGAAGGGGGGGGGGGGTGGATTTCACAGCCTCAGCCCCTCTCTGCCTCACTCTCCCTCTGTATAAACATTTCCCAAATTAAAACACACTCAACACAGCGAACTGCACCTTCTGGGATCTTCCAGAGCACCACAGAGATTGTGTTTTAAAAAGGGTTTGGCTTCGTTTTAAGAGGGAGTTCAACCCTTTCTGGGAATTTGGGATGAGACACACAGGGTAGTGAGTGGGGAAGGGGGCTCACAGCAGGCGAGAGTGTTGGGGGTGTGTTGGGGAGGACTGTGTCCCATTTGATTCAGGTTCACATTGTTGCTGCTGCTGCTGTTGTTGTGGGATCTTGCTGTGCACACACTGGGCCTGTGGCCTTTGCTCGCACTGCAACAGTGACCACACTTTATTAAACAAAATCTCGCTCACGGACCGCAAAGTGGGTTCAAAGGAAGAAGTGTAAACGGGGTCGGGTAAATTAAAGCACTTCAATCGCCGAGGCATCGTAGGCTGTGCAGCGAGTGCTGGGGAATGGGGGGAGTATAGATTGGAATTTGATGGCCAGCATAGACCTGGTGGGCCGAAGGGCCTGTTTCTGTGCTGTGTGACTCCAGATTCTCCTCCCTCTTTTCCCAGGAATTTCTATTTGGATGGGGGGGCGTTCATAATTTCCCTGTCTCTGTCTCTCCAGCGTTCTTACCAATCCCAGCACCCCTCCCCTCTCTCTCTCCCCAGACATTCCTGTCTATATTTCATCTTTCAATAAAATGTGATGGAAAACACCAATGTGAATTTTTTTGATTTAATTTCAGGGAGGGAAAGACAGAGAGAGAGAAAGAGAGAGACAGGGAGGGAGGGAAAGACAGACAGAGACAGAGAAAGACAGGGAGTGGGGGAAGGAGAGACAGACAGAGAGAGAGAGAAAAGCAGCCGAATAAAACCTGCAGCAGCCGCTTTATTCCATCGGATTGGGGATGTGATTGTGGGTTTTCCTGCTATCTCTCTCTCTCTCCCATCTTTCTCCTTTGATTGTGAGTTATCAGGGAGGGAGAGAGAGAGAAAGGGAGGGTAACAGAGGGAGATCAAAGGCAGAGGGGCAGGGAGAGGAGACACACTGGAGGGGGGGGTGGGTTAGGGGTGGGTCCTCTGCTCTGCACTCACAGCCCAGCTCCCCAGTCTCTGGGGAAAAGACCCTCACTCACACCCTCCCAGAAGGTGGGATTTGTAACCAGCGGCTGTGTGACTGAGGCTGAATCTGTGCTGTTGTGTTTGAATAGATTTTTTCCCAATATAAAGATATTGGAATGTGGCTGCTGCCACATTGCAGTGAGAGAGAGATGTGGCTTTGCAGGAGCTTCCCTCCCCATTTCCCCATGGAAATCACTGAGAAATAGCAAACGTGGCTCACAACACGTCATTATTTGAAACGGTCAGACAGAAACTTATCAGAGAGAGCATTTTAATCCCCATTCATCCCCAGACGGAGAAACAGAGCAGAGATCAGGACAGATTATCCAGAGTAAGAGAGACCGGGGCAAAGATGGGGTATTGGATATATATATAGATCTGGGGGGAAAGCAAAAGAGACACAGAGGGGGCTGGACAGGTTCAGAGATAGAGGCAGAGAAAGAGAGAAACAGCGAGAGACAGAGGGAATGGGAGAAGGGTGTGACTCTGCTCGAAGTGGAAGGTTCCCTGTTCAGATCGAATGTACAAACAGCACCAATGCTGGAGTGACTTATTATTTTCATTTGCGGTGGGGGAGAGATGGAGGGGAAAGAGAGGGAGACGTGTGGTTCCCTCATTTCCCACTCACTTTACCCCAATCCTCACTTCAAAATCACTTTGTATCTGGCCGTGTTCAAGCTGTGTGTGTGTGGGATCTTGCTGTGCACTCATGCTCCGTCCCCCTGCCCCGTCCCCCTGCCCCATATTCCTCACACTATGACAGAGCCCCATGCTTTAAACATAAAAAGATGGAGGGGAAGGAGGGTGGGGTAGAGAGAGAGAAACAGGGTGAACAGAGAAGGGGTGGGGAGTGTTGGGTGCTCAGTGGAGGGGGGTAGGGGGATAGAGACAGAGGCTCTGGGGGGGGGGGGAGGTGTCCTCCTGCAGTGTGGGACTCCCTGTGGGATCCTGATTGCAGCATTCCCAGTCTCTCTCCCTCTCACTGTGAAGCACTCAGGAGGGAGAGGGAGCTGAAATTCAAATTCCTGAGCCTGGGGGAAAGGCTTGTTCTCAATCCCAGAGTCCTGCTTGTGTGTTTAGACAGGGCGCTGGGATTTGTGGGTGTGGATGGAGAAGATTGTTCTGTTTAACTGGGGGGTGGGAGAGAGGGGGGTTTGTTCTTTCCACCTGAGGAATAATGCAGCCTCTGTGACTAGGCCGCACTTCACGGCCTAAATCTCAGCAGCACTTTTGCATTTGCTTAATTCCCCAACAGGGTTTAAGTGGCTGAATTCAATGGTTCAATAAAATGTGAAGCAGCCGCTTCAGGGTGGGATTGTGGATTTTCCTGCCCCCCCGCCCCCCTCTCATTTCCCTTTTGATTGTGAGTTTTATTTTAAACGGTCAGACAGAAACTTAGAGAGAGCATTTCAATCCTGCTTCACCTCGAGGTAGAGAAACAGAGCAGAGATCAGGACAGGTTATCCAGAGACGGGGTATTGGACAGATATAGATCTGGGGGAAGTGTGTAGGAGACGGAGAGGGAGAAACAGAGGGGGAGGGGGGGGGGGGCGGAGAGAGGTGACTGACAGAAGTGGGAACTTCATTGGGGCCTCCTGTGTTTATTCACTGGCCTGTCTCTGGAGTAAAGCCCCCAGAATGCTTTGACGTGTTTAATAAATTCAATATCGGGACAGTCAGGAGGCAGTTGGAAGTTCATTGCATTTGAAACGTGTTCCCATTTTGTCAGGGTTTAATAATGAGGAGGTGAAAATGAATGTTTCCCCCACCCCCCCCCCCAGTGAGATTGTGAATTTCAGCAAGTCCTGGGATCTTGCTGTGCCTTTTATTGTTTTTAATCAGCTTTTGTTTTGTGTTTAATCAAATTTCACTTTATTTTCTCTTTCTCTCTTCCAAGGAGAATCCTTTGGAAACTTTGGCGATGCAGAGAGCGAATAGTTTTGCCGTGAGGAATCCTCGGACAAGAGCTATAACCAGAGAGAAAAATATTAATAAAAGTCCCCGTGTCTTTGTCGTTCATTTTTATTCACAGATAGACTGGTGGGGCTTTTACACTGAGGGTTAGTGGTCTGTGTGTCAGGGGGAGGGGGCATTCCCAGTGATCCCTGCTCCAATGTAATCCCACAGATTTCAATCCCTCTCCCTGAAGCTCTGTCTGTGCAACTCCCCCATCCTCAGAACTGTTTCTCCACATCTTTCCAATCCCGGTCTCTCCCCATCCTTTATACCTCAGCCTCTCACAATGGCAGCATCTTTCCCTTTTTCTCTCATTCTCTCTATCTTTCACTCTCTCTGAAACTTTGTCACTCTGTCTTGCCAAAGCCCCACTTTCTATTTATCTCGACGTCTCACTTTGTATCTCAGCCTCTCTGGACATCTCTCTCTCTCTCTGTGGATCATTTTATCTCAATCACAGCAGCCTCCTCTCCGTCTCTCTCTCTCTATCTCTGCTCCCCCCTCTGTCTATCTCTGCTCCCTCTCTGTGACTCATTCTGTCTGAAGTACAGCAGCATTCTCTCTCACTCCCCATCTCTATATCTTTTCACAATAACTTCATTGCAGTGTTAATGTAAGCCTACTTGTGATTAACAAATACAATTTTAACTTTAACTCTGCTTTTATTTGTCTCTTATCTCTCTCTATCTCCTTCACTCTCTCTATCTGCTTCCCCCTCTCTCTGATCTCTGCTTCCTTCTCTGTGAATCAGTCTGAATTACAGTCGCATCCTCCCCATCTCCATCTCTCTGATCTCTGCTTCCCCCTCTCTGTGAATCATTCCGTCTGAATTACAGCAGCATTCTCTCTATCTCCATCTCTACTTCTCTGTCTCTCTCTATCTCTCTCTCTCTCGTGGGGGACGGGCCAGATCACGGGTTTGCTGTTCACAAGCAGCAAAGGCCCAGGAACGCAGAGGGAGGGAATCGGGGGCAATTCAGAGGGATTCAGCACTGCTGAAAGGGGGGAGTGTGTAATACAGGGGCTTGTTCAGAGCCAGGGGCTATTAGACAGAGAGGGAAGGGGCCGGTGGGGGAGGCTGTTGTACAAGTGGGGGGAATATTATAACACAGGCTGACCAGAGTCAGGGGTTATCAGAGAAAGGGGGCAATGGAGATGGGGGGGAAGAATCAGACAGGGGGTCTGTTGTACAGGATGGGGGTGGGGGATGTTATAACACAGGCTGCTCAGTGTCAGGGGAATTAGTCATTTGAACGTTAATGTTTAAAATGGGCAGAGTTTCCACATCCAACTCCACCAGGAGCTGTTTACCGGGGGGTGGTGGACGGGGATGGACGCGCGGTGGGGGGGGCTACTAATTAGAAAGGGGGGATCTGTCAGTCCAGAGGCTGTTCACAGGGAGGGAGTGGGAATTTGCCAGGTTGAGAGGGGGGGCGGGGGGAAAGAGGGGAACTTAGAGGGATATTCAGCTGGGGGGCTTTGAAGATGGTTTGGGCAGTGGGGGGAGCGGGGTACGGGGCTCAGAGGGAAGGATCGGGAGATTTAGAGGGATTGTGAGGAGGGACGACAGAATTGGCTGGAGTGGGGGGGGGGAATTGAGAGGGATTAAAGGGAGAGAGTGGAGAGGGAGACTCAGGGATTGTGGTCGGGAATTAGAGGGATTCGGGTATTTAAGGGTCTCATGGGGAATTTGGGATTTAGCGGGGCTGAGAGGGAGGGAATCGGGGGGAATTGAGGGGGATTCGGGAAGGGGAGGCTTAGAGGGGGATTTCTGGGGTTCTGAGGGATACAGGAGGGATTGGGGGGCTTACGGGGATGACAAGACATGGTTTGGTGCTCAGACAGATTGAAGGGGTGGGATTGGAGAGGGAGCAGGATTCGGGGGCAGAGGAATGTGGCGAGGGTGGGGGCGATCTCAGGAGACGTTCAGGGGGGATTCTAGAGGAATCTCAGGGGCTTAGAATCTGGGGAGGGTCTGGATGGGGTAGGGAGTCAGAGAGGGAGTTAGCGGGAGGGGAGGGGGAGTCGGGGTGGAGGGAAAGGGATTGAGGGCGGGGTGGATTCATAGGGATTTGGGAGGGGGGAAATTCAGAGAGGGATTTAGGGTGGGGCCTTGCATCAGGGTTAGAATTGGGGGGGGTGTCGAGCGATTCGGAGCGGGGGGGGTGACTCAGAGGGATTCTGGGGTGGGGAGGACTGAGGAAGGATTGGGTGCAGGCGTCAGGGGGGCTTGGGTTTGGCAGGGGGGCAGAGGGAGCCTTTGGGGGGGGGGCTGAGGAATTGGGGCAGGAACTTGGAGGATTCAGGGGGCTGAGAGTCAGATTGGCGGTGGGTGTCAGAGAGATTGGGGGTGCTTACAGTCGGATGAAAGGAGATGGGGCAGAGGGACAGGGAATCAGGTGGGGGAAAGAGGAGTTTTGGGGGGGAATTAGTGGAGATTGAGGGCAGCGGGTTGAGAAGGATTGGGAGTGGCTCAGAGGGCTTTGGCGGTGAGTTCCTGAGAGAGAGTGAGTGGGGGGGTGATTAGAGTGGGATTGGAGAAGATTGGGCAGAGAGGATCGGGGGGAGGGGCAGAGAGGATCGGGGGGAGGGGCAGAGAGGATCGGGGGGAGGGGCAGAGAGGATCGGGGGGAGGGGCAGAGAGGATCGGGGGGAGGGGCAGAGAGGATCGGGGGAGGGGCAGAGAGGATCGGGGGGAGGGGCAGAGAGGATCGGGGGAGGGGCAGAGAGGATCGGGGGAGGGGCAGAGAGGATCGGGGGGAGGGGCAGAGAGGATCGGGGGGAGGGGCAGAGAGGATCGGGGGGAGGGGCAGAGAGGATCGGGGGGAGGGGCAGAGAGGATCGGGGGGAGGGGCAGAGAGGATTGGGGGGAGGGGCCGAGAGGATCGGGGGGAGGGGCCGAGAGGTTTGGGTCGGTTGGTGGGGTTTGGGTCTGTCGGTGGGGGTGGGGTTTGGGTCTGTTGGTGGGGGTGGGATTTGGGTCTGTCGGTGGGGGTGGGGTTTGGGTCTGGGGGTGGGGTTTGGGTCTGTCGGTGGGGGTGGGGTTTTGGGTCTGTCGGTGGGGGTGGGGTTTGGGTCTGTCGGTGGGGGTGGGGTTTTGGGTCTGTCGGTGGGGTGGGGTTTTGGGTCTGGGGGTGGGGTTGGGTCTGTCGGTGGGGGTGGGGGTTGGGTCTGGGGGTGGGGTTTGGGTCTGTCGGTGGGGGTGGGGTTTGGGTCTGAGGGTGGGGTTTGGGTCTGTGGGTGGGGGTTGGGTCTGTCGGTGGGGGTGGGGTTTGGGTCTGTCGGTGGGGGTGGGGTTTTGGGTCTGTCGGTGGGGGTGGGGTTTGGGTCTGTCGGTGGGGGTGGGGTTTGGGTGTGGGGGTGGGGGTTGGGTCTGTCGGTGGGGGTGGAGGTTGGGTCTGGGGGTGGGGTTTGGGTCTGTCGGTGGGGGTGGGGTTTGGGTCTGTTGGTGGGGTTTGGGTCTGTCAGTGGGGTTTGGGTCTGTCGGGGGGGGTGGGGTTTGGGTCTGGGGGTGGGGTTTGGGTCTGTCGGTGGGGGTGGGGTTTGGGTCTGTCGGTGGGGGTGGGGTTCGGGTCTGTCGGTGGGGGTGGGGTTTGGGTCTGTCGATGGGGGTGGGGTTTGGGTCTGTCGATGGGGGTGGGGTTTGGGTCTGTCGGTGGGGGTGGGGGTTGGGTCTGTCGGTGGGGGTGGGGTTTTGGGTCTGTCGGTGGGGGTGGGGTTTTGGGTCTGGGGGGTGGGGGTTGGGTCTGTCGGTGGGGGTGGGGTTTGGGTCTGTCGGTGGAGGTGGGGTTTGGGTCTGTCGGTGGGGTTCGGGTCTGTCGGTGGGGGTTGGGTCTGTCGGTGGGGGTGGGGTTTGGGTCTGTCGGTGGGGGTGGGGTTTGGGTCTGTCGGTGGGGGTGGGGTTTGGGTCTGTCGGTGGGGGTGGGGTTTGGGTCTGTAGGTGGGAGTGGGGACAGGAGTTCAGGAGCTGGGGAGGGGCTCCCTATGGATAGGGCTGGGATTTGGGGGGGGGGGAATCCTGGTGGGACTGGAGAGTCTCAGAGGAATTGGTCAGGGCGGGTCTGAGAGGGGGAAACAGAGCGGGGGGGGGGAAACAGAGCGGGGGGGGGAAACAGAGCGGGGGGGGGAAACAGAGCGGGGGGGGGAAACAGAGCGGGGGGGGGAAGCAGAGCGGGGGGGGAAGCAGAGCGGGGGGGGGAAGCAGAGCGGGGGGGGGGGAAGCAGAGCGGGGGGGGAAGCAGAGCGGGGGGGGGAAGCAGAGCGGGGGGGGAAGCAGAGCGGGGGGGGGAAGCAGAGCGGGGGGGGGAAGCAGAGCGGGGGGGGGGAAGCAGAGCGGGGGGGGAAGCAGAGCGGGGGGGGGAAGCAGAGCGGGGGGGGGAAGCAGAGCGGGGGGGGGAAGCAGAGCGGGGGGGGGAAGCAGAGCGGGGGGGGGGAAACAGCTGGGGGGGTATCAGCTGGGGGGGGGTAACAGCTGGGGGGGGTAACAGCTGGGGGGGGATAACAGCTGGGGGGGGAACAGCTGGGGAGAAACAGCTGGGGGGGGAAACAGCTGGGGGGGGAAACAGCTGGGGGGGGAAACAGCTGGGGGGGGAAACAGCTGGGGGGGGAAACAGCTGGGGGGAGAAACAGCTGGGGGGAGAAACAGCTGGGGGGAGAAACAGCTGGGGGAGAAACAGCTGGGGGGAGAAACAGCTGGGGGGAGAAACAGCTGGGGGGAGAAACAGCTGGGGGGAGAAACAGCTGGGGGGAGAAACAGCTGGGGGGAGAAACAGCTGGGGGGAAACAGCTGGGGGGGAAACAGCTGGGGGGGGAAACAGCTGGGGGGAGAAACAGCTGGGGGGGAAACAGCTGGGGGGGAAACAGCTGGGGGGGAAACAGCTGGGGGGGGAAACAGCTGGGGGGGAAACAGCTGGGGGGGAAACAGCTGGGGGGGGAAACAGCTGGGGGGGGAAACAGCTGGGGGGGGAAACAGCTGGGGGGGGAAACAGCTGGGGGGGAAACAGCTGGGGGGGGAAACAGCTGGGGGGGAAACAGCTGGGGGGGGAAACAGCTGGGGGGGAAACAGCTGGGGGGGGAAACAGCTGGGGGGGGAAACAGCTGGGGGGGGAAACAGCTGGGGGGGGAAACAGCTGGGGGGGAAAGAGCTGGGGGGAAAGAGCTGGGGGGAAAGAGCTGGGGGGGAAAGAGCTGGGGGGGAAAGAGCTGGGGGGGAAAGAGCTGGGGGGGGAAAGAGCTGGGGGGGAAAGAGCTGGGGGGAAAGAGCTGGGGGGGAAAGAGCTGGGGGGAAAGAGCTGGGGGGGGGAAGAGCTGGGGGGGGGGGAAGAGCTGGGGGGGGGGGGAAGAGCTGGGGGGGGGGAAGAGCTGGGGGGGAAGAGCTGGGGGGGGGGGAAGAGCTGGGGGGGGGGAAGAGCTGGGGGGGGGGGGGGAAGAGCTGGGGGGGGGGAAGAGCTGGGGGGGGGGAAGAGCTGGGGGGGGGGGAAGAGCTGGGGGGGGGGGGAAGAGCTGGGGGGGGGGGAAGAGCTGGGGGGGGGAAGAGCTGGGGGGGGGGAAGAGCTGGGGGGGGGGAAGAGCTGGGGGGGGGAAGAGCTGGGGGGGGGGAAGAGCTGGGGGGGGGGAAGAGCTGGGGGGGGGGGGAAGAGCTGGGGGGGAATAGCAGGGGGGGGGAAGAGCTGGGGGGGGGGGGAAGAGCTGGGGGGGGGGGGGGAAGAGCTGGGGGGGGGGAAGAGCTGGGGGGGGGGAAGAGCTGGGGGGGGGGAAGAGCTGGGGGGGGGGGAAGAGCTGGGGGGGGGGGAAAGAGCTGGGGGGGGGGAAAGAGCTGGGGGGGGGGGAAAGAGCTGGGGGGGGGAAGAGCTGGGGGGGGGGGAAAGAGCTGGGGGGGGGGGAAAGAGCTGGGGGGGGGGGGAAAGAGCTGGGGGGGGGAGGAAAGAGCTGGGGGGGGGAGGAAAGAGCTGGGGGGGGGAAAGAGCTGGGGGGGGAGGAAAGAGCTGGGGGGGGGGGAAAGAGCTGGGGGGGGGAGGAAAGAGCTGGGGGGGGGGGGGAAAGAGCTGGGGGGGGGGGAAAGAGCTGGGGGGGGGGGAAAGAGCTGGGGGGGGGGGAAAGAGCTGGGGGGGGGGGAAAGAGCTGGGGGGGGGGGAAAGAGCTGGGGGGGGGAAAGAGCTGGGGGGGGGGGAAAGAGCTGGGGGGGGGAAAGAGCTGGGGGGGGGGAAAGAGCTGGGGGGGGGGAAAGAGCTGGGGGGGGGAAAGAGCTGGGGGGGGAAAGAGCTGGGGGGGGGGAAAGAGCTGGGGGGGGGGAAAGAGCTGGGGGGGGGAAAGAGCTGGGGGGGGGGAAAGAGCTGGGGGGGGGAAAGCGGGAAAGAGCTGGGGGGGGGGAAAGAGCTGGGGGGGGGGAAAGAGCTGGGGGGGGGAAAGAGCTGGGGGGGGGAAAGAGCTGGGGGGGGGGAAAGAGCTGGGGGGGGGGAAAGAGCTGGGGGGGGGGAAGAGCTGGGGGGGGGGAAGAGCTGGGGGGGGGGGAAAGAGCTGGGGGGGGGAAAGAGCTGGGGGGGGGAAAGAGCTGGGGGGGGGGAAAGAGCTGGGGGGGGGAAAGAGCTGGGGGGGGAAAGAGCTGGGGGGGGGAAAGAGCTGGGGGGGGGGAAAGAGCTGGGGGGGGGAAAGAGCTGGGGGGGGAAAGAGCTGGGGGGGGGAAAGAGCTGGGGGGGGGAAAGAGCTGGGGGGGGGAAAGAGCTGGGGGGGGGAAAGAGCTGGGGGGAAGACGGGGGGGAAAGAGCTGGGGGGGGGAAGAGCTGGGGGGGGGAAAGAGCTGGGGGGGGAAAGAGCTGGGGGGGGGAAAGAGCTGGGGGGGGGAAGAGCTGGGGGGGGGAAAGAGCTGGGGGGGAAAGAGCTGGGGGGAAGACTGGGGGGAAAGAGCTGGGGGGGGGAAAGAGCTGGGGGGGGGGAAAGAGCTGGGGGGGGGAAAGAGCTGGGGGGGGAAAGAGCTGGGGGGGGGAAAGAGCTGGGGGGGGGAAAGAGCTGGGGGGGGGAAAGAGCTGGGGGGGGGAAAGAGCTGGGGGGGGAAAGAGCTGGGGGGGGGAAAGAGCTGGGGGGGGAAAGAGCTGGGGGGGGAAAGAGCTGGGGGGGGGGAAGAGCTGGGGGGGGGGAAAGAGCTGGGGGGGGGAAAGAGCTGGGGGGGGGAAAGAGCTGGGGGAAAGAGGGGGGGGAAAGAGCTGGGGGGGGGAAAGAGCTGGGGGGGGAAAGAGCTGGGGGGGGGAAAGAGCTGGGGGGGGAAGAGCTGGGGGGGGGAAAGAGCTGGGGGGGGGAAAGAGCTGGGGGGGGGGGAAGAGCTGGGGGGGGGAAAGAGCTGGGGGGGGGAAGAGCTGGGGGGGGGGAAAGAGCTGGGGGGGGGGAAAGAGCTGGGGGGGGGGAAAGAGCTGGGGGGGGGAAAGAGCTGGGGGGGGGGAAAGAGCTGGGGGGGGGGGGAAAGAGCTGGGGGGGGGGGGAAAGAGCTGGGGGGGGGAAAGAGCTGGGGGGGGGGGAAAGAGCTGGGGGGGGGGAAAGAGCTGGGGGGGGGGAAAGAGCTGGGGGGGGGGAAAGAGCTGGGGGGGGGGGAAAGAGCTGGGGGGGGAAAGAGCTGGGGGGGGGGAAGAGCTGGGGGGGGGGGAAAGAGCTGGGGGGGGGAAGAGCTGGGGGGAAAGAGCTGGGGGGGGGGAAAGAGCTGGGGGGGGGGAAGAGCTGGGGGGGGGGGAAGAGCTGGGGGGGGGGAAGAGCTGGGGGGGGGGAAGAGCTGGGGGGGGGAAGAGCTGGGGGGGGGGAAGAGCTGGGGGGGGGGAAGAGCTGGGGGGGGGGGAAGAGCTGGGGGGGGGGAAGAGCTGGGGGGGGGGAAGAGCTGGGGGGGGGAAGAGCTGGGGGGGGGGAAAGAGCTGGGGGGGGAAAGAGCTGGGGGGGAAAGAGCTGGGGGGAAAGAGCTGGTGGGGAAAGAGCTGGGTGGGAAAGAGCTGGGTGGGAAAGAGCTGGGGGGGAAAGAGCTGGGGGGGAAAGAGCTGGGTGGGAAAGAGCTGGGGGGAGATTGAGAGAGATTGAGAGGGAGAAAGGTTGAGAGATAGAAAGATGGAGAGGGAGAGAGATTGAGAGAGAGAGAGATTGAGAGAGAGATTGAGAGGGAGAGAGATTGAGAGAGAGAAAGGTTGAGAGAGAGAAAGATGGAGAGGGAGAGAGATTGAGAGGAGGCTGCAAACAGAGAGAAAAGCAGAGCTGAGGCGGGAAAGGTGCAGACAGAAAGTGAAGAGGTTCATACTCACCATCGCACATGTTTTCCCTCGGTGATCTCTCCAACTCCTTCCATCCCCTCTCCCATGGTGGGGAGAGAGATCCAGGAACAGGGGCTTTGTGCTGGGAAAGGGGGGGTTAAAATATCAGAGCTGGAACTCCATGCAAGCACACACTGACTCACTCACTCACAAAGACACAGCTTACCTGATACTTACCAACCCACGTGGAGAGAGAGACTGGACAATGCATCGCCAGCCTTTTTATAACCTCACTGAGTCCCACACCTCCCCAATCAATCCTCATCCAACCACAGCTCCTCCACCTCACCTGAACACACCTCCTCCTACCTGGCCCAGTCCAACACCAACCTGTCTCTGAGTGTGTGTGGGGGGGGGTTGTTTGTGTGTGTGGGGGTTAGTGAGCACCAGGCAAATGGTTCATCCCAAGGCTCTCCCTCCCCCCCCACTCCCAGCTTCACATCACCAGCACTGGGAGCTGAGAGAAGATGGATTTAAATGAACCAGCAGCCCTGCACTGCCAGAGAGAGAGAGAGAGGCCAGGTCTGAATGTGGATTGTACAACTTGTTCATCCAGGACTCCATCCGCTACAGGTTTGCACCCTTTGCTGATTCTTGCAAAGTTCACTTTTCCTTCAGTTGCCTGAACTGAAACAAGATCTTGCAAAGTTCTTTGTTGCTGCGTTTACAAATCCCACTTCTGATTTACAATGCTGTGTGTCCGGGTGTGTGAGTGTGTGTGTGTGCCCTGTGCTTCATGGTTAATGATTCACCACTGATCAGAGCTGCAAAATAAAGCGTTTAGCCTTTTTTTAACAGAAGCACTGGCTGGGGGAGGGGAGGGAGAGAATGAGAGTGAAGTTTCTGTCTGATAAATGCTGGAAATGTGTCTTTAACCAGCAGCTCTGCAGAGAGACAGATGCAGGATTTTAAACTCTCTGGGAGCTGCAGGCAGGAACTCACACACACTCACACACACACACAGATAGACATCAGCTCCTGTTTCACACCAACAACCAGGCTGGAGTCGATGCAGCTAATTTCCATCCAGAAATGTACTTGATCCGTGAAGTCAGTGAGGGCTACATTCCCATGATTTCCCATTCAGTCCAATCCAGTTCAGTTTGTTGGAATGCAGTGTGGGAGCCTCTGAGGGAGTTTGGCTCTGGGGGGGGGGGGGGGAGTTCACTTTTCTCTCATTCAATCTCTCCTGTCTTCCACCCTCTCACAGACCTTCCTTTCGTCCCTGTCCCACCCGCCCCTTTCTCCAAACCTGTTACATTTCTAACTTTCCCCAGTTCACAGGAAAGGTCACAGAGCTGAAATGTTAACTCTGTTTCTCTCTCTCTCTGCACAGATGCTGCCGAACCTGCTGAGTTTAATCCCAGCATTTCCCTGTTTTCTAAGATTTCACAGAATAGTGTTGGTGCAGGAGGAGGCCATTTGGCCCATCGTGTCTGCACCAGCTCTCCAATGTGGATTGAGTGGACAGAGAGAAGGAGTTGGAATAAATGGGTTACTTTTGGGTTGACAGCCTCTAACTAGTGGAGTACGGCAGGGATCAGTGTTTGGGTCTCAGCTATTCAGAATCTATATCAATGATATGGATGTGGGGATCAAATATAATATTTCCAAATTTGCAAAAACTGGAAAACTAGGTGAAAATCTGAATTGTGAGGAGGATGCAAAGATGTTTCAAGGGGATGTGGAGAGGCTCAGGGAGCGGCCAAAGGTTTGCCAGCTGGACGACAAGGTGGAAAAATGTGAGGTTATCTAATTTTGTAGGAAAAACAGACATTAAGACAACTTCAAGATATTTTGATGTCCTTGTTCATGAGGCACTGAAAGCGAAGATGAGAGCAGTTAAGATAACACATGGTATGTTAGCCATTATTCTAAGAGGATTTGAGTGGAGGAAAAAGATGTCTTCCTGCAATTATATGCAGCCTTGCTGAGACCAACCTGGAGTATTGTGTACAGTTTTGGTCTCCTGACTGAAGCAAAGATGTACTTGGCATGTAAAGAAGGTTCACTAAAATAGGTCCAGGGACAGATGGGTTGTACTATAAGGAACAAAAATACTTTATTCTCAGGCCTTTAGAAGAATGGTAGCTGAACTTATTCAAACCTACACTAATTTACGGATTTCAATAGGCCAGATGCAGAAAGGATGTTTCCCCTTGCTGGAGGGTCTGAAACCTGGGACACAGTCTGAGAATAAGGGGCAGTTATTTAGGCTGAGATGAGGGGTATTTGTTTCCCATTAGAATGCTGGTGAATCAAGGAATGCAGGGATAATGCTGGAAATGGTGTTGAAGCCGAGGATCAGCCATGGTCACATTGAATGATGGAGTGGATTTGAAGGACAGAATGGATGACTCCTGCTCCTGTTTCTTAACGTTCTTACTGCAATAGGAATGGAAGGTAAGAGTAAGAAGGTTTTGCTGCAGCTTTACACGACCTTCATTAGATCACAACTGGAGTAATGTGTATAATGTTGAGCTCTTTACTTAAAAAAGGATAGAATTGTATTGGAACCAGTTCAGAGAAAGTTCACTCGGCTGATTCCTGGGATGGAGAGGTTTATTTAACGAGGGAAATTTGAGCAGATTGGAGCAATATCTATGAAAGTTCAGAAGATTAAAAGGTTACCGCGTTGAGGGGATGAGACAGGGTGGTTGCTGAGAGGCTGTTTCTTCTTGTAAGAGAGACCAGAACAAGGGGACAGATTTTAAAATGTAATTGTCAGTCCCTTAAGACTGAGATGAGGAGAAATTTATTTTTTAGATGGTGGCTGGTGAGTGGAATTCTCTTCCCTGGAGACGAGTGGTGGCAGAATCATTGAATATATTCAAGGCTGAGTTAAGAATGATTTTGGATTGAGAAGCGAATCAAGGGTTACGGGGAAAAGAGTTGAGACTATAATTAGATCAGCCGTGATGGAGTATGCTCGAGGGGCTGAATGGCCTTCTGCTGCTCCGAGGTATTTTGTTCTTATCCCAATACGTCCTTCAGACTGCTCTCTGTGACCAGTGATGGATAAACAAGCTCTATGTTTTGTCCTCACCAGACGCTCTCCTGTGCCCATTCATTAGGCCACCCACTCAACCCATCTCACCAGCAGTAATTACCCACTCTGCCCCCAGGCCTTCCTGATCCAGCACTTCATCTTCCATTGGCGTAAGGATGGCAAGACCTGGATGTCTCCACTCTTCTTCACTCGTTCCCTGATGATGTTTGCTCTCTTTCCAAACACATAAATTGTTACTCACTCATCAAACACATGCAGTAGCCCAGGGTTGTCCAACGTGTGGACCAAGGGGCGAATGTGATCCTCGAAGCCCCTCAATGCGGCCCCCGGAGCGAGTTTCCAGAATCTCAGTCACACAGTTCAGTTTGAATGGAAGAATCTGCATGGAGCTGCTCCTCCAATCACATCCCGTTTCTTTCCCATGTTTGCTGCTGATAGGATTTTGAGCCAATCTGCAGTAAATGTGGGAGAGAAACAATTTGTGATTGATGAGGATTAAACTCTAATAATCATCTTTATTTATTACTCATTATTGTGCTCAGCAAGTTGTTTCTTTTCATATCTCAGTTTAGTTTTTCATTGAAATTTCTGCTGTGCCAAACTTTATCATTCTGAAATTTACTCATCGGCCGCTTGAGTGAGAAAAACATTGACGTGTGTTTGCCCAGTGAATATGTTGGTCAACCCTGCTCTAGCTATGCTGGTGCCAGCCTAACGGACATGTCTCTGACAGTCAATGCTGCTGCCTTTGCATTGTAAGAGTTTTAACACCAGGTTAAAGTCCAACAGGTTTATTTGGTAGCAAATACCATTAGCTTTCGGAGCGCTGTGTGGAGTTTGCACGTTCTCCCATGGTCTGCCTGAGTTTCCTCCGGGTGCTCCGATTTCCTCCCACAGTCCAAAGATGTGCGGGTTAGATGGATTGGCCGTGCTAGATTGCCCCTTGGTGTCAGGGGGACTAGAAGGGTAAATACATGGGAACAAGGCCTGGCTGGGATTGTTGTTGGTTAAAGCTCAATTGGCCGATTGGCCCCCTTCCGCACTGTGGGGATTCTATGATTGTATCGAGTTAAAGAGGACTAATGTTCAGTTTTATGTGCAAAAAATGAGATGTGTCCCAAGATCTGTAGGTTAGGGGGATTCGCAAGGTAAATGCTTGGGGCAACGGGGATAGGGCAGTTTCTGGGTCTGGGTAACATGCTCGTTTGGAGAGTCAGTGCAGACTCGATGGACCAAATGACCTCCTTCTGCACTGTCGGGATTGTATGCTGAGCAAAGTTGCCAATTGATAGCAAAAGGAAGAATCTTCTGGCTATATCCTTGCCCCGTTCATGAGTGGAAATATCCCAGTTTGTCATGAGTGGCACCAGATGGTCTGTCACCCAGATCCACATCAAGGCAGGTGAGAGACCACCTACAGTGGGAAAGGCTGAGGTCGGGAACAAGTGAGGGAGAAAGGGAAAGAAGTGGAATGACAAAGGGGAATGGATCGAGAGAAAGATACATTTTAACAGCAAAGGTGACCAAGGAATTAATAGAGAAAGGGAAACAATAATAGAAGATAGAGATGATGAAAAAAAGACAGATGTGCAGACAACCAGGGACAAGCAGAAAGAGGGAGCAAGTCAGATCCACAGGAAAATACACAAACAGAGGTAGAGAGAAAGAGCGAGAGACCGTGCAAAAGGCAAAGGGACCAAATGACATTAAACGTTTTACGAAATGTGAGACAGAGTTGGGAAGAAAGAAAATATAATTAAAATGGAGGGAGTGAATTGTAAAACAAAAGATTGGATTTGATTTGATTTATTATTGTCACATGTATTAACATGCAGTGAAAAGTATTGTTTCTTGCGGGTTATACAGACAAAACATACTGTGATAGAGAAGGAAAGGAGAGAGTGCAGAATGTAATGTTACAGTCACAGCTAGGGTGTGGCCAAATCTATGAGAAATTGCATTAGGGCGTTGTTAGAGAGTTTTAAAGAGTTAGAATGAAGTTTTAGAGGCACAGAACAAGAGTAAAAGATAAAATTAGAAGCTGGGCACAGCTCGCCTCGCTCCGAAGAGAACAAGCATGGGCTTGAGAAAAGAAGGAATTTATCAACAACTGCGTTTATATAACATCTTTAATGGAGCTGAAACAGGTGAAACAAAAACAAAGTATATTCTTGATTTCTCGAGGAATTAAGGGCTATGGGGAGAGAGCGGGTAAATGGAGTTGAAATCAACCATGATTGAATGGTGGAGTGGACTCGATGGGCCGAATGGCCTTACTTCCGCTCCTATGTCTTATGGTCTTATGGTCTTATGGTCTTAAAGTCACAATTTCCCAATTCATGTGTGTTGGTGAAAATGAGGCAGTCGGCAAGGAGTTTGTGTGAGTCTGAGGGAGACCATGGCTCTGATTCACTGGGATACCAACTGTGTGCAACCTAACCAAGGGACAGAGATGGATATCACGATTGCACCAGACATTTAGAACAGATATTAATAATAACCTCATCACTTGTGTGCAGAACAGCTTTGAACAACAGAGATAAATATTACCCACATGACAATCTATGGCTGCATTACAAAATCCTGAACAATATGACTTTTGTTGGTATGTTTTTGAATGCAAGAGTGAATATGTCACACCTCCTCCCTACCCCAAAATGTCCCTATCTAATGATGTAGATGATAGCATTGCCCACTTCTGATAAAGTGGACCACATTATCCATTTCAAAGTGTCCCTTTTTCCAGAGTGGATGAATATGTCTGTGATAAATGCTTTGTGCACTTTTGACATTCACCTCTGCTTCTCAACTAGGTCATGATGTGGAGAATCCGGCGTTGGACTGGGGTAAACACAGTAAGAAGTTTAACAACACCAGGTTAAAGTCCAACAGGTGTATTTGGTAGCAAAAGCCACACAAGCTTTCGGAGCTCCAAGCCCCTTCTTCAGGTGAGTGGGAATTCTGTTCACAAACAATGAGGTTGCATATCAGTCACGCAGCGAGTATTCCAGGGATGGAAAGTGACAGTCTCCCTTATACATACACAAGGTCCTTTTGTTGATCCTTTTACGGTGAATAAAACTATACATTTTCCATTCCTTCTTCTGTACACTCCCCATCGCGCGGTGAACCATTTTGCAGAAAATACTGACACATGGGATTGAGGGTGATTTAGTGGTTTGGATCAGGAATTGGCTAGCTGTAAGAAAACAAAGGGTGGTGGTTGATGGGAAATATTCATCCTGGAGTTCAGTTACTAGTGGTGTACCGCAAGGATCTGTTTTGGGGCCACTGCTGTTTGTCATTTTTATTAATGACTTGGATGAGGGCGTGGAAGGATGGATTAGTAAATTTGCGGATGACACTAAAGTCGGTGGAGTTGTAGACAGTGTGGAGGGAAGTGGCAGGTTACAGAGGGACATAGATAAGCTGCAGAGCTGGGCTGAGAGGTGGCAAATGGAGGTCAATGCGGAAAAGTGTGAGGTGATTCACTTTGGAAGGAGTAACAGGAATACAGAGATATTGGGCTAATGGTAAGATACTTGGTAGTGTGGATGAACAGAGGGATCTGGGTGTCCATGTGCATAGATCCCTGAAAGTTGGCACCCAGGTTGATAGGGTTGTTAAGAAGGCGTAAGGTGTGTTCGCTTTTATTGGTAGAGGGATTGAGTTTCGGAGCCAGGAGGTCATGTTGCAACTGTACAAAACTCTGGTGCGGCCGCATTCGGAGTATTGCGTACAGTTCTGGTCGCCGTATTATAGGAAAGATGTGCAAGTGTTGGAAAGGATGCAGAGGAGATTTACCAGGATGTTGCCTGGTATGGTGGGAAAATTGTATGAGGAAAGGCTGAGGGGCTTGAGGTTATTTTCATTCGAGAGAAGAAGGTTAAGAGGTGACTTAATAGAGGCATACAAGATGATGAGAGGATTAGATAGGGTGGATAGTGAGAGCCTTTTTCCTCGGATGGTGTTGGCTAGCACGAGGGGACATAGCTTTAAATTGAGGGGTGAGAGACATAGGACAGATGTTAGAGGTAGGTTCTTTACTCAGAGAGTAGTAAGGGCGTGGAATGCCCTGCCTGCAGCAGTGGTGGACTCGTCAACGTTGAGAGCGTTCAAGTGGTTATTGGATAAACATATGGATGATATTGGAATAGTGTAGATTAGAGGGGCTTTAGATTGGTACCACTGGTCGGTGCAACATCGAGGGCCGAAGGGCCTGTACTGCACTGTAATGTTCTATGTTCTATGCTACTGGCAAAAGCAATAATATTTGTAGCACCAACAATCTCCATTAGAAAATTAACAAGCAGAGACGACAGCATGTCATCATATCTGGTGTTCTCCAGACAAGGTCTTTGCTAATCTGCTTTTATTTCAGTTGCGCACATAAATCAAGCTTGTGATGCCTTTGTATTCACTGGAGCTTCGACCTCTTGTGAATTGTAATAATTTCCGCAGCTAAGTTACTCGTTCAGTGCGTGCAAACCGCAAGTTGACCAAAACCAAGCACAAATTTCGTTCCATGTGTTTCATTTATCAGATCAGGTCAATAGAAGGCAGAAAGAGAGACTTCTGCTGTTCCCAGTTGATAAAACCATAAGCACAGGCGTTATGGAAACCAGGACTGTCCCACTGTATTTGCCACAAGTGGAAATTACCAACTGACTCAAGAACAGCTTCTTCCCTGCTGCCATCAGACTTTTGAATGGCCCTCCCTCGCATCACACTGATCTTTCTCAACACCCCAGCTATGACTGTAACACTACATACTTCTCCTTTCCTTTTCTATGTACAGTGTGCTTTGTCTGTATAGCGTGCAAGATGCAATACTTTTCACTGTACACTAATATATGTGACAATAATAAATCAAATCAAAATCAAATCAAATAAATTCCCCCTCCGACAGTTCCTATCAACTCCAAAGTTCCAACAACAAAATAAACTGGTCATTTGTGATTTCAGAAATAAGGTCTGTGCAATTTTACAATGTGGATGTTTTCCTTTAATTTCTTTGATCCTTTTTTTGAAATGAATTGTCCTTTCTTTCCATGCCCTCACTAAAATACTGGGTGGAACTGAATGCGTTTTCCCGCGGTAAGTTTGGAGCGGGTGGGGAAGGTATTTAATCAGGTGGGAGAGTGATTGATGCGGAACCTGTCACTTTCCTGCCTCATGAATGGCCTTTCTGCCGGCCAACAATTGAGGCCGTTAGGTGGGCATTTAATGACCACCGAAGGGCCTCATCCTGTCACTGCTGGTATTCACCCAATGGTGGATGGGGAAACTTGTCATGCGGGGAGCTTGAAAAGTAAGCATTGATCACTCTCACACTGTCAGGTTGTTTGTGGGTTCCTGGATCGGGAGGGGGGAGGGCGGAGGTGGCTTATTTAAAGGCTCTGAAGTGTCTTATCAAAGAACCAGACATTAGGAAAGGGGAGCCGACTGAGAGCCACCCATCTGTCCTTGCTGCCAAATCCACTCCTCTGCCCCACAATCCAAATCCCGCCATCACTCACCTGGATGCCCAGGCCTCTGCTATGGCACCGCATTGGTTGTAATCTGCTAACATTCCCCAGCTTCAGGAAAGGCCCCAGTGGACTGGAAACTGCAAAATGTAACAGCTCTCCTCCAGGAAGGAGGGAGTGAAGCAGCAGGAAACTGTAGTCTGAGACTCCCTGGGTGGAAATCTCCCACCCAGGTCTGTGTCCCATGGTGAGAGGAGAGGAACATGGTGTGTTTCCCGCTCTCGAGCTGGCGGGAAACCACGCCATATCTTCCAGCTCCCAACTCATTAATTATGCACCCAGGGGTTTAACACCATATTCTATGGCAGGGCAAGTCTGATAGTGCAAGAACCACCATCATATCTGGGTACCATTTTCTTTCTTCTGAGAAAGAAGATGGATGTCCAGGAACACTCTGAGGCAGACAAATGGATTTCGTTGCTGACACTGAAGCTCATCTAATTTTCTTTTATCGCTCACTCTCCCTTTATTTGTTTCTTCCCGGTCTCCTACTCTTTCCATCTCACTCTCTTCCTTTCACCGACCTGTGTCCCCTCCACTCCCCCTACCCAGTATCCCCACTATTTCCCCATCCCCTCTATTCTTCTGCTCTGCTCCGCACTCTGTCACCATTATTCACCCCTTCTGCACCACAACTATCCCCTCTATTCTATCCTGACCCCTCCATTCCCTTCTCTGTTCCCCCTCACTGTTCCCTCCATTAACCCCCATCTCCACTATTTCCCCATCTCTATACATTGTCCCTCTCATCTAATTCCCCATCCCGCTCACCCCGTATCCCCCCTTCATCCTCATTCCCGTTGTCCCATATCTCCCCGCCCTCTCATGCCCCGTGTCCCAATCACTCTCACCCCCATTTCATCCTATCCCTTTATTCCCCATATCGCCTCTCCGCTTCACCCCCATATCCCGCCTCCATATCCCACAATTCCCCTCATCCCCATATCACCCTCACTACATATTCCACATATCTTCACCCTATATCCCCACCATATCGCCAACCCATCCTCCCATCCCCTCGCCCATATAACTCCCATACCCTCAACCCCCATATCCCCACCCCCTCATATCCCCATCTCCCTCTATAACCATTCTTCTCATTTCTCCATGTCTCCCGTACATTCCCATCGCCCTCATCCCGATAATTCCCCCATTCCCCAAAACCCCAATCCTCTCATACCCATACCTCCTTCATTCGCATATCCCTGATTCCCACATCCCCCTCATTTCCCAAGTCCCACTCACCCCCACCCCCTTCTCCCGACCTCCATATCACCCTCACCCCCAGATTTCCCTTATTCCCCATATCCCCCATCCCATATCACCCTGACCCCTTGATCCCCTGACTTCCATATCATCCTAACCCACAGAACCCCCTCATTCCCTACATCCCCCATTCCCCTCATTCCCCAAATCCCCATCCCTCTTGTCCCCTCCTCTCTCTGGTCCAGAGATAGAGAATCTGGTGAACTGGTGCGATGACAATAATGTCTCTTTCAAGGTCAACAAAATGAAGGCGATAGTCATCGACTTCAGGGAACGTCGTGGAGGACATGCCCCTGTCTACATCAATGGGGATGAAGTGAAGATGGTTGAGAGCTTCAAGTTTCCAGGTGTCCAGATCACCAACAACCTGTCCTGGTCCTTCCATGCCGATGCGATGGTTAAGATGCTTCTACTTTCTCAGAAGACTAAGGAAATTTGGCATAGAAAACCATAGAAAATTACAGCTCAGAAACAGGCCTTTTGGCCCTTCTGTGCCGAACCATTTTTTGCCTCGTCCCACTGACCTGCACTTGGACCATATCCCTCCACACCCCTCTCATCCATCAACACGTCCAAGTTCTTCTTTAATGTTAAAAGTGACCCTGCATTTACCACTTTATCCGGCAGCTCATTCCACACTCCCACCACTCTCTGCGTAAAGAAGCCCCCCCTAATATTCCCTTTAATCTTTTCTCCTTTCACCCTTAACCCATGCCCTCTGTTTTTTTTCTCCCCTCGCCTCAGTGGAAAAAGCCTGCTTGCATTCACTCTATCTATACCCATCAAAATCTTATACACCTCTATCAAATCTCCCCTCATTCTTCTACGCTCCAATGAATAAAGTCTCAACCTATTCAATCTCTCCCTGTAACTCAGCTTCTCAAGTCCCGGCAACATCCTTATGAACCTTCTCTGCACTTTTTCAACCTTATTTACATCCTTCCTGTAACTAGGTGACCAAAACTGTACACAATACTCTAAATTCGGCCTCACCAATGCCTTATATAACCTGACCATAACACGCCAACTTTTATCCTCGATACTCCGATTTATAAATGCCAATGTATCAAAGGCACTCTTTACGACCCTATCCACCTGTGACGTCACTTTTAGGGAATTCTGGACCTGTATTCCCAGATCCCCCTGTTCAACTGCACTCTTCACAGTCCGACCATTTACCCTGTACGTTCTACTTTGGTTTGTCCTTCCAGTGTGCAATATCTGACACTTGTCTGCGTTAAATTCCATTTGCCATTTTTCAGCCCATTTTTCTAGTTGGTCCCTCTGCAAGCTTTGAAAACCTTCCTGACTGTCCACTACACCTCCAATCTTTGTATCATCAGCAAATTTGCTGATCCAATTTACAACATTATCATCCAGATCATTGATATAGATGACAAACAACAATGGACCCAACACCGATCCCTGCGGCACACCACTAGTCACAAACCTCCACTCAGAGAAGCAATCCTCCACAACCACTCTCTGGCTTCTTCCATTGAGCCAGTGTCTAATCCAATTTACTACCTCCCCATGTATACCCAGCGACTGAACCTTCCTAACTAACCTCCCATGAGGAACCTAGTCAAAGGCATTGCTGAAATCCAGGTAGACAACATCGACCGCCTTCCCTTCATCCATTTTCCTGGTAACGTCCTCGAAAAACTCTAATAGATTGGTCAAACATGACCTACCATGCACAAAGCCATGTTGACTCTCCCTAATATGTCCCTGTCTATGCAAATTATTTGTAGATCCTATCCCTTATCACACCTTCCAATAACTTGCCCACCACCGACGTCAAACTTACTGGCCTATAATTTCCCGGATTTCTTTTGGAACCTTTTTTAAACAACGGAACAACATGAGCCACCCTCCAATAATCCGGCACCTCCCCCGTGAATACTGACATTTTAAATATGTCTGTCAGAGCCCCTACATGTTCAACACGAGCTTCCCTCAAGGTCAGTGGGAATACCCTGTCCGGTCCTGGGGATTTATCCACTCTGATTTGCCTCAAGACAGCAAGCACCTCCTCCCCTTTAATCTGTAAAGGTTCCATGACCTCCCTACCTGTTTTCCCTATTTCCGTAGACTCCATGCCCGTTTCCTCAGTAAATACGGATGCCAAAAAAAACATTTAGTATCTCCCCCATCTCTTTTGGTTCCATACACAGTCTACCACTCTGGTCTTCAAGAGGACCAATTTTGTCCCTCACTATCCTTTTGCTCCTAACATATAGAAGCTCTTTGGATTTTCCTTCACTCTGTCTGCCAAAGCAACCTCATGTCTTCGTTTAGCCCTCCTGATTTCCCTCTTAAGTAGCTTCTTGCCCTTTTTATACTCCTCGAGCATCTGATCTGTTCCTTGCTGCCTGTACATTTCATACAACTCTCTCTTCCTCTTAATCAGTGTTACAATTTCCCTCGAGAACCAAGGTTCCTTATTCCTATTTACGTTGCCTTTAATCCTGACAGGAACATACAAACTTTGCACTCTCAAAATTTCTCCTTTGAAGGCCTCCCACTTTCCATTTACATCCTTACCAGAGAACAGCCTGTGCCAATCCACACTTCCCAGATCCCTTCTCATGTCATCAAATTTGGCCTTTTTCCAGTTCAGAACTTCAACCCGAGGACCAGATCTACCCTTATCCATTATCAGGTTGAAACTAATGGCATTATGATCACTGGATCCAAAGTGTTCCCTCACACTCACATCCATGACCTGCCCTAACTCATTTCCCAATAGGAGATCCAATATCGCATCCTCTCTAGTTGGCACCTCTATATACTGATGTAGAAAATTCTCCTGAACACATTTTACAAACTCTACCCCGTCTAAACCTTTAACAGTATGCGAGTCCCAATCTATATGTGGAAAATTAAAATCCCCTTCTATCACAACTTTGTGTTTCTTGCAGTTGTCAGCTATCTCTCCGCTGATTTGCTCCTCCAATTCTCGCTGACTATTGGGTGGTCTATAATACAAGCCCATTAATGTGGTCATACCTTTCCTGTTTCTCAGCTCCACCCATAGGGCCTCTGTAGACAAGCTCCCTAATCTATCCTGCCTGAGTACCGCTGTAACATTTTCCCTGACCAACAATGCCCCCCCCCCACCTTTTATCCCTCTGCCTCTATCCCGCCTGAAACATTGGAACCCTGGAACATTGAGCTGCCAGTCCTGCCCCTCCTGTAGCCAAGTTTCACTAATGGCTATAATGTCATATTTCCATGTGTCTATCCACGCCTTCAGCTCATCTGCCTCCCCCACAATACTCCTGGCATTGAAATAGACACACCTCAAAAGGTTATTTCCACCACACTCTACCCTTCCATTTGTGATTTTGCTTGAACTAACCTGTCTTTTTATCCCTGCTCCACTATCTGCTCTGGCACTCTGGTTCCCATCCCCCTGCAAATCTAGTTTAAACGCTCCCCAATAACACTAGCAAATCTCCCTGCAAGTATATTGGTTCCCTTGTAGTTTAGGTGTAACCCGTCTCTCTTGTACAGGTCCCACCTGCCCCAGAAGAGGTCCCAATGATCCAAGAATTGGAAACCCTGCCCCCTGCACCAGTTCTTCAGCCACGTGTTCATCCGCCCAAGCATCCTACTCCTGCCCTCACTGGCATGTGGCTCAGGTAGCAATCCTGAGATTACTACCCTCGGGGTCCTGCTTTTTAACTTCCTTCCAAGCTCTTTGTCCTCACCCTTCAGGACCTCCTCACTCTTCCTTCCCACGTCATTTGTACCGACGTGTACCACGACACCTGGCTGATCACCTTCCCACTTTAGAACGCTGTGCACGCGATCGGAGACATCCCTGACCTTGGCACCCGGGAGGCAACAAACCATGCGGGAGTCTCTGTCCCGACCACAGAACCTCCTGTCCGTACCTCTGACCATCGAGTCCCCTATCACTACTGCTCTCCTCTTCTTCATCCCACCCTTTTGCGCTGTAGAACCAGACTCAGTATCAGAGCTCCAGCTGTCGCAGCTTGTCCCAGGTAAAGCATCTCCCACAACAGTATCCAATTCAGTATACCTGTTGTGGAGGGGTATGGCCACAGGGGAACCCTGCTCTGCCTGTCCTTTCACATTTCCATTTCCTCTCCTTACAGTAACCCAATTTCCTGTGCTCTGCTGCTTAGGTGTAACTACCTCCCTAAAGCTACTGTCTATAAACTCCTCATTCTCCCGAGTTAGATGGAGGTCATCAAGCTCCTGCTCCAGTTCCCGAACACGCTTTGCTCGCAGCTGCAGCTGGATGCATCTTTTGCAGGTGTTGTTGTCAGGGACACCGGAGGTCTCCCTGATCTCCCACATCCTGCAGGAGGAGCATTCCAACATCTTGCCTGGCATTTTTTTTAACTCTGGGGAAAAACAGGAATAAACTTTCTGAAAAAGAAAAAACCTCCTCTCGATTTTGCCTGTTCTGGCCGAAGCCCGTTTTGAGCCAAAGCCCTTCAGCTCTCACTCTGCCCCCTGCTCAGTCCGCTGCCCGCTAACGACGCTGCCCGCTCAAAAGTGCGGCCTACTTTTAAACGCTCCAAAACCTTCCCAGGCTGCTGCTGGGCCTACTTCCTGTTTTGAAAAAACCCTCTGAGTTTTTTTCACAAATTTAACTGAAAAATAAATAAATATAATGCACAAAACAAGCTCCCTCACCCTCAGCCTGCTCCTGTGGAACAATGAGCTCCCTCAGACTGTCACTCAGTCACCCCTCTCTCACCCCACCACCCTGTGTTACTGACTGTATCTGTACTGATGTTAATCCAGCTCCCTCACACTGTCACTCAGTAACCCCTCTCCCCCCAGCACCCCGTGTTACTGACTGTGTCTGTACTGATGTGAATCCAGCTCCCTCACACTGTCACTGAGTAACCCCTCTCCCCCAGCACCCTGTGTTACTGACTGTACCTGTACTGATGTTAATCCAGCTCCCTCACACTGTCACTCAGTAACCTCTCTCCCCCAGCACCCTGTGTTACTGACTGTATCTCTACTAATAGTTTAACGGCTGCGGAAAGGCACTTCGAGGGGGATCTGCACACTGAGGTAATATGGGCTGAGGTTAGAAATAGGAAAGGAGCGGTCACATTGTTAGGAGTTTACTATAGGCCCCCAAATAGTAATAGAGATGTGGAGGAATAAATTGCTAAGCAGATTATGGATATGTGTAGGGGTCACAGGGTAGTTGTCATGGGGGACTTTAACTTTCCAAATATTGATTGGAACCTTTGTAGGTCAAATAGTTCGGATGGGGCAGTTTTTGTGCCGTGTGTGCAGGAGGATATGTGGATAGGCCGACAAGATGTGAGGCCACATTGGATTTGGTACTGGGAAATGAACCGGGCCAAGTGTCAGATTTGGTTGTGGGAGAGCACTTTGGAGATAGTGACCACAATTCGGTGTCTTTTGTTATTGCAATGGAGAGGGATAGGGCCGTACGGCAGGGCAAGGTTTACAATTGGGGGAGAGGTAATTATGATGCGATTAGGCACGAATTAGGGGGCTTAAGTTGGGAACAGAAACTGTCAGGGAAAGGAACTAATGAAAAGTGGAACTTTTTCAAGGAACAAATACTGGATGTCCTTGATAGGTATGTCCCTGTCAGGCAGGGAGGAAATGGCCGAGTGAGGGAACCATGGTTCACGAAAGAGGTGGACTGTCTTGTGAAAAGGAAGAGGGAAGCTTATGTAGGGATGAGGAAACAAGGTTCAGATGGCTCGATTGAGGGTTACAAGTTATCAAGGAATGAGCTGAAAAAGGGGCTTAGGAGAGCTAGGAGGGGACACGAGAAGTCCTTGGCGGGTCGGATCATGGAAAACCCCAAGGCTTTTTACTCTTATGTGAGGAATAAAAGAATGACCAGGGTGAGGTTAGGGCCGGTCAAGGACAGTAGTGGGAACTTGTGTATGGAGTCAGTAGAGATAGGCGAGGTGATGAATGAATACTTTTCTTCAGTGTTCACCAAGGAGAGGGGCCATGTTTTTGAGGAAGAGAAGGTGTTACAGGCTAATAGGCTGGAGGAAATAGATGTTCAGAGGGAGGATGTCCTGGCAGTTTTGAATAAACTGAAGGTCGATAAGTCCCCTGGGCCTGATGAAATGTATCATAGGATTCTTTGGGAGGCAAGGGATGAGATTGCAGAGCCTTTGGCTTTGATCTTTGGGTCCTTGCTGTCCACGGGGATGGTGCAAGAGGACTGGAGAATGGCGAATGTTGTTCCTCTGTTTAAGAAAGGGAATAGAAATGACCCTGGTAATTATAGACCGGTTAGTCTTACTTCGGTGGTTGGTAAATTGATGGAAAATGTCCTTAGAGATGGGATTTACGACCATTTAGAAAGATGCGGATTAATCCGGGATAGTCAGCACGGATTCGTGAAGGGCAAGTCGTGCCTCACAAATTTGATAGAATTTTTTGAGGAGGTAACTAAGTGTGTTGATGAAGGTAGGGCAGTTGATGTCATATACATGGATTTTAGTAAGGCATTTGATAAGGTCCCCCATGGTCGGCTTATGATGAAAGTGAGGAGGTGTGGGATAGAGGGAAAGTTGGCCGATTGGATAGGTAACTGGCTGTCTGATCGAAGACAGAGGGTGGTGGTCGATGGAAAATTTTCGGATTGGAGGCAGGTTGTTAGCGGAGTGCCGCATGGATCAGTGCTTGGTCCTCTGCTCTTTGTGATTTTTATTAATGACTTAGAGGAGGGGGCTGAAGGGTGGATCAGTAAATTTGCTGATGACACCAAGATTGGTGGAGTAGTGGATGAGGTGGAGGGCCGTTGTAGGCTGCAAAGGGACATAGATAGGATGCAAAGCTGGGCTCAAAAATGGCAAATGGAGTTTAACCCTGATAAATGTGAGGTGATTCATTTTGGTAGGACTAATTTAAATGTGGATTACAGGGTCAAAGGTCGGGTTCTGAAGACTGTGGAGGAACAGATAGATCTTGGGGTTCATATCCACAGATCTGGGATTATTTGGGAAATGAGGCGGGGGGGGGGGTGGTGTGTGATAAAATGATATGCATTAAAAAGTTACTGCTGGTGTTCAGTGAGTGGAACTAATGTTATTCACCTTGAGATCTCTATAAATGTACCTCTTCTGTTCTGTACAGTCAGTTGGAGAAACGGATTTCGAAATGTTTTTCAATTAGATTGTATAAGATCTCCACATGCATTTTCACAAATTCCCTCAATAAATCCCCAGCTGAATTAAACAAGGCAGTCCCCACCAATTGAATTCTGGTTTTCACTCTGCGTGAGATGTCAGCCCCTCCGGGAATGTCACCCCGCTTGGTTAACGCTGACACACAGACTCACTGTTACTGGGAGATATTGCAAAGTGTTCTTGTGTTGGATCGGGTCATCTCACTGTCCCAATACTGCAAACAATCACAATATGGAACGGGTTCTCACTTCTACACAGGACAATTATTCCACATTTGGCATTGATTGCAACCAGTTGGTCAATCTGATTTACTTTACTGGGACACTCTTCACATACAACAGAAAATATCTGCAATTAATTCACTCGAATTCACAAATGTCTGAACTGTATTTAGGAAAGATCTGAAGGAGTATTTCACAAACTATAACAACAAATTAACAGAAGACCGTTATTATAAAAGCACAAATGGAAAATATCAATCTCAGTGAGGCTGCCCTGGGATGACTTCATGGACAGTGATGGAAACGTGTTTGATACAGAAGATACACGTCCCTTTTATCAGCCTGTTTGAATTGGCAGTGCAGCAAGACCATACACTTTACCCAGTGCTGTCCCTATCCTTGGAAATGTTCAATGGAAGCACAATTTACAGTAACCCAATGGCAAATACAGAAACATGGTTCAGAATGGGGTTCGACACAGAGTAAACACCCTTTGCAGTGAACTATTCAATGGGACACTGCAGAGTGAGCTTTGCTCTGTCTGCAATCCCGTGTGTAACTGTTCTGGGAGGGTTTCAGAGGGCAGGATCAAGAGGAGATTTATCTGTGTTGAACTTTGCTTCACCCATATCTGGGATTTTGTTCTGGCAATATACAGGGAGAGCAGAACTATATGTATCTCTGTGTCCACCTGCGCTGGGGAGGGGGTGGGAATGGGGGAGGGGATGGGGAGGGGAGGGGAGGAAGGGGAGGGAGAGGGAGAGGGGAAGGGGGGAGGGGAAGGGGAGAGGGGGAGGGGAAGGGGGGAGGGGAAGGGGGAGGGGAGAGGGGAAGGGGGAGAGGAAGCGGGAAGGGGTGAGGGGGAGGGGAAGGGGGAAGGGGGAGGGTAAGGGGAGAGGGGAAGGGGGAGGGGGAGGGGAAGGGGAGAGGGGAGAGGGGAAGGAGGAGGGAAGGGGAGAGGGGAAGGGGTGAGGGGAAGGGGGAGAGGGAATGGGGGGAGGGGGAGGGGAAGGGGAGGGGAGGGGAAGGGGGAGTGGAAGGGGAGAGGGGAAGAGGGAGGGGAATGGGGAGGGGAAGGGGAGAGGGGAAGGGGGAAGGGGAAGGGGGAGGGGGAAGGGGAGAGGGGAGGGGAAGGGGAGAGGGGAGAGGGGAAGGGGGAGAGGGGGAGGGGAAGGGGGAGGGGAAGGGGGAGGGGAAGGGGTAGGGGGAGGGGGGAGGGGGAGGGGAAAGGCCAATGGGGGAGGGGAGGGGCCAATGGGGAAGGGGAGGGGCCAATGGGGGAGGGAGGTAATTTGATTTGATTTATTATTGTCACATGTATTAGTATACAGTGAAAAAGTATTGTTTCTTGCGGGTTATACAGACAAAGCATACCGTTCATAGAGAAGGAAAGGGGAGGGTGCAGAATGTAGTGTTACAGTCATAGTTCGGGAGCTGAGAAAAATCAACTGAATGTAAGGTCGGTCCATTCATGGCAGCCGGGAAGAAGCTGTTCTTGAGACGGTTGGTGCATAATTTCAGACTTCTATATCTTTCCCCTAATGGAAGAAGGTGGCAGGAGTGAAACCGTGATTAGACAGGGGATGTGGCTCGCCCATTGCACTTGGGGTGTGCTGATGCCTGCGAGAATGATTTGCCTCTGCTAGGGTAGAGCAAGCGATCAGGGTAGCCAATCAGATTAATCTGAGGCCTTACCGGATGCAATGTTTCAACGCCATCTTGGCCTTTTGGCCAGGATGAAGCCCAGATCAAGTCCGGGTGGTGTTGCAATGCCTCATCCTGTCAGCGTCCATCTTGTTTGATCAAGACAAGATGGGATGGAGATTCTTGTCTTGCCAGCTTGAATCTGGTTTGTCCCTCGTGTGGGGACTCTGATTGGACTTCATACATTTTTTATTCTGAATAAAGAATCAAAAGGTACAAACAATGTGGAAGAGAGAATGTGCGGGGTCCTTGATTATGCCGGCTGCTTTTCCGAGGCAGCAGGAAGTGTAGACAGAGTCAATGGATGGGAGGCTGGTTTGCATGATGGACTGAGCTTTAGAACATAGAAAGCCACAGCACAAACAGGCCCTTCGGCCCACAAGTTGCGCCGATCACGTCCCCACCTCGAGGCCTATCTATAGCCCTCAATCCCATTAAATCCCATGTACTCATCCAGAAGTATCTTAAAAGACCCCAACGAGTTTGCCTCCACCACCACCGACGTCAGCCGATTCCACTCACCCACCACCCTCTGAGTGAAAAACTTACCCCTGACATCTCCTCTGTACCTACCCCCCAGCACCTTAAACCTGTGTCCTCTCGTAGCAACCATTTCAGCCCTTGGAAATAGCCTCTGAGAGTCTACCCTATCCAGACCTCTCAACATCTTGTAAACCTCTATCAGGTCACCTCTCATCCTTCGTCTCTCCAGGGAGAAGAGACCAAGCTCCCTCAACCTATCCTCATAAGGCATGCCCCCCAATCCAGGCAACATCCTTGTAAATCTCCTCTGCACCCTTTCAATGGCTTCAACATCTTTCCTGTAATGAGGTGACCAGAACTGCGCGCAGTACTCCAAGTGGGGTCTAACCAGGGTCCTATAAAGCTGCAGCATTATCTCCCGACTCCTAAACTCAATCCCTCGATTAATGAAGGCCAGTACGCCGTACGCCTTCTTGACCGCATCCTCCACCTGCGAGGCCGATTTAAGAGTCCTATGGACCCGGACCCCAAGGTCCTTCTGATCCTCTACACTGCTAAGAATGGTACCCTTCATATTATACTGCTGCTTCATCCCATTGGATCTGCCAAAATGGATCACCACACACTTATCCGGGTTGAAGTCCATCTGCCCCTTCTCCGCCCAGTCTTGCATTCTATCTATGTCTCACTGCAACTTCTGACATCCCTCCAAACTATCCACAACACCACCTACCTTGGTGTCGTCAGCAAACTTACCAACCCATCCCTCCACTTCCTCATCCAGGTCATTTATGAAAATGACAAACAGCAAGGGTCCCAGAACAGATCCCTGGGGCACTGCACTGGTCACTGACCTCCATGCAGAGAAAGACCCCTCCACAGCCACTCTCTGCCTTCTGCAGGCAAGCCAGTTCTGGATCCACAAGGCAACAGCCCCTTGGATCCCATGCCCTCTCACTTTCTCAAGAAGTCTTGCATGGGGGACCTTATCGAACGCCTTGCTGAAGTCCATATAGACCACATCCACCGCTCTTCCTTCGTCAATGTGTTTGGTCACATTTTCAAAGAACTCAACCAGGCTTGTAAGGCACGACCTGCCCTTGACAAAGCCGTGCTGACTACTTTTGATCATTCTAAACTTCTCTAGATGATCATAAATCCTGTCTCTCAGGATCCTCTCCATCAACTTACCAACCACTGAGGTTAGACTCACCGGTCGGTAATTTCCCGGGCTGTCCCTGTTCCCTTTCTTGAATATAGGGACCACATCTGCAATCCTCCAATCCTCCGGAACCTCTCCCGTCTCCATCGACGATGCAAAGATCATCGCCAAAGGCTCCGCAATCTCCTCCCTCGCCTCCCACAGTAACCTGGGGTACATCCCATCCGGTCCCGGCGACTTACCAACCTTGATGCCATTCAATAGTTCCAACACATCCTCTTTCTTTATGTCCACATGCTCGATCCTTTCTGTCCACCGCAAACCAGCAGTACAACCACCCAGATCCCTTTCCACCGTGAATACCGAGGTAAAGTATTCATTAAGCAGCTCCGCCATTTCTAACGGTTCCGCACAAACTTTTCCCCCTTCACCTTTTAAGGGTCCTATGCCTTCACATCTCATCCTTTTACTCTTGACATATTTGTAGAAAGCCTTGGGATTCTCCTTAATCTTACCCGCCAAGGCCTTCTCATGACCCCTTCTCGCTCTCCTAATTTCCTTCTGAAGCTCCTTCCTACATCCCGGATACTCCTCTAAATCCTTAACACCTCCTAGTTCTCTGAACCTTCTGTACGCCTCTATTTTCTTATTCACCAGGTTCATCACAACCTTCGTGCACCACGGTTCCCGTACCCTACTTTGTACACGACCCTTTGTAGTTTCTTGCAGTCTTGGACAGAGCAGGAGACAGACCAAGCTGTGATACAACCAGAAAGAATGCTTTCTTGGTGCATCTGTAAAAATTGTGTGAGTCGTAGCAAACAACACTATTCAGCGGGCAGCGTTGTAGCGGGCAGCGGAGTGAGCAGGGAGCAGAGTGAGAGCTGAAGGGCTTTGGCTGAACGGGCTTCGGCCAGAACAGGCAAAATCGAGAGGAGGTTTTTTTCCCCAGAAAGTTTATTCTTGTTTTTCCCCAGAGTAAAAAGAAATGCCAGGCAAGATGTTGGAATGCTCCTCCTGCAGGATGTGGGAGATCAGGGAGACCTCCGGTGTCCCTGACGACAACACCTGCAAAAGATGGATCCAGCTGCAGCTGCTAGCAAAGCGTGTTAGGAAACTGGAGCAGGAGCTTGATGACCTCCATCTAATTCGGGAGAATGAGGAGTTTATAGACAGTAGCTTTAGGGAGGTAGTTACACCTAAGCAGCAGAGCACAGGAAATTAGGTTACTGTAAGGAGAGGAAATGGCAGTGTGAAAGGACAGACAGAGCAGGGTTCCCCTGTGGCCATACCCCTCCACAAGAGGTATACTGAATTGGATACTGTTGTGGGAGATGCTTTACCTGGGACAAGCTGCGACAGCCGGAACTCTGATACTGAGTCTGGTTCGACAGCGCAAAAGGGTGGGATGAAGAAGAGGAGAGCAGTAGTGATAGGGGACTCAATGGTCAGAGGTACGGACAGGAGGTTCTGTGGTCGGGACAGAGACTCCCGCATGGTTTGTTACCTCCCAGGTGCCACGGTCAGGGATGTCTCTGATCGCGTGCACAGCGTTCTAAAGTGGGAAGGTGAGAGCCAGGTTCAATTCCCGGCTTGGCTCACTGCCTGTGCAAAGTTTGTACATTCTCCCCGTTTCTGCATGGGTTTTCTCCGGGTGCTCCGGATTCCACCCACAGTCTGAAAGTGCGGCTTCGGTTGATTGGCCGTGAAAAATTGACAACTTAATAAAATATAATAAACCGCACACCCACCCCCCCCACACACCCCCCCCCCACACATCCCCTCCCCGCGCCCCCCCTCCCCCGCGCCCCCCCTCCCCCGCGACCCCCCTCCTCCGCACGCTCCCCCTCCCCCTCCCCACACCTCCCCCGCACCCCCCTCACCCGCACACCCCCTCTCCGCACAACCCCTCCCCTGCACCCCCCCTCCCCCGCGCACCCCCTCCCCCGCGCCCCCCCTCCCCCACGCCCCCCTCCCCCGCAACACCCCCTCCCCCGCACCACGCCACCCCTGCACCCCCCCTCCCCCGCACCACCCCTCCCCGCACACCTCCTCCCGCGCACACCCCCTCCCCCTCCCCACACCTCCCCCGCAACCCCCCTCACCCCGCACACCCCCTCTCCCGCACAACCCCTCCCCCGCACCACCCCCTCCCCCTCCCCCACACCTCCCCCACACCCCCCTCCCCCGCACACCCCCTCCCCCGCACACCGCCTCCCCCGCACGGCCCCTCCCCCGCGACCACCCTCCCCCGCACACCCCCACCCCCGCAAACCCCCTGCCCCGCTCCCCCTCCCCCGCACAGCCCCTCCCCACGCCCCCCTCCCCCGCACGCCCTTCCCCGCACGGCCCCTCCCCCGCGACCACCCTCCCCTGCACACCCCCACCCCCGCGCGCCCCTTCCCCCGCACGCCCCCTCCCCGCAAACCCCCTGCCCCGCTCCCCCTCCCCCACACGCCCCCTTCCCCGCACAGCCCCTCCCCGCGCCCCCCCCTCCCCCGCGACCCCCTTCCCGCACGCCCCCTCCCCCGCACGCCCCCTCCCCCCGCACGCCCCCTCCCCCGCACACACCGTCCCCCGCTCACCCCCTCTCCCGCACACACCCTCCCCCGCGCTCCCCGCGCTCCCCCGCGCGCCCCCTCCGCCCGCACGCCCCCTCTTCCTCACACACCCTCTTCCGCACGCCCCCTCCCCCGCGCTCCCCCGCGCGCCCCCTCCCCGCCACGCCCCCTCTTCCTCACACACCCTCTTCCGCACGCCCCCTCCCCCGCGTGCCCCCTCCCCGCACGCCCCTTCCCCCGCACGGCCCCTCCCCGCGACCACCCTCCCCCGCACACCCCCACCCCCGCTCCCCCTCCCCCACACGCCCCCTCCCCCCCGCACAGCCCCTCCCCGCGCCCCCCTCCCCCGCACGCCCCCTCCCCCGCACGCCCCGTCCCCCGCGCGCCTCCTCCCTCGAGAGCCCCCTCACCCGCACCCCCCTCCCCAGCACACCCCAGCACAGCCCCCTCCCCCGCACCCCAATCCCCCGCACAACCCCCTCCCCCGCGCGCCCCCCTCCCCCGCACCCCCCATCCCTCGCACCCCCCGTCCCCCGCACGCCCCCTCCCCCGGCCGCCCCTCCCCCGTGACCCCCTTCCCCTTACGCCCCCTCCCCGCGCGCCCCCTCCCCCGCACACCCCCTCCCCCGCACCACCCCACCCCCGCACCCCCCCTCCCCCGCACCACCCCACCCCCCGCACCCCCCCTCCCCCGTGCCCCCCTCCCCCGCACACCCCCTCCCCCGTGCCCCACTCCCCCGCACACCCCCTCCCCCGCACCCACCCCTCCCCCCGCACACCCCCTCCCCCGCACACCCCCTCCCCCCGCACCACCGCTCCCCGCGCCCCCACCCCGCACACCCCCACCCCCACGCGCTCCTTCCCCCGCACGCCCCCTCCCCCGCAAGCACCCTGCCCCGCTCCCCCTCCCCCGCACAGCCCCTCCCCGCACCCCCCCTCCCCCGCACGCCCCCACCCCCGCGCGCCCCTTCCCCAGCACGCCCCCTCCCCCGCACGCCCCCCTCCCCCGCACGCCCCCTCCCCCGCGCGCCCTGTCCCCCGCACGCCCCCTCCCCCGCGCGCCCCCTCCCCGCGCGCCCCCTCCCCCGCGCGCCCCCTCCCCCGCGCGCCCCCTCCCCCGCGCGCCCCCTCCCCCGCGCCCCCCTCCCCCGCGCTACCCCCCGCGCCCCCCTCCCCCGCACGCCCCCTCCCCCGCAAACCCCTCCCCCGCGCGCCCCCTCCCCCGCGCGCCCCCTCCCCCGCAAACCCCTCCCCCGCCGCGCCCCCTCCCCCGCGCGCCCCCTCCCCCGCGCGCCCCCCTCCCCCGCGCCCCCCCTCCCCCGCGCGCCCCCTCCCCCGCGCCCCCTCCCCCCGCGCCCCCCCTCCCCCGCGCTACCCCCCCGCGCCCCCCCTCCCCCGCAAACCCCTCCCCCGCGCGCCCCTCCCGCACAGGTCCCCTCCCCCCGCGCCCCCCCTCCCCCGCACGCCCCCTCCCCCGCGCCGCCCCTCCCCTTCACGCCCCCTCCCCGTACGCCCCCTCCCCCACGCGCCCCCTCCCCCGCGCCCCCCTCCCCCACGCTCCCCCGCGCGCCCCCTCCCCCACACGCCCCCCTCCCCCGCACGCCCCCTCCCCCGCGCCCCCCCTCCCCCGCACGCCCCCTCCCCCGCGCCCCCCTCCCCCGCACGCCCTCTCCCCCACACAACCCCTCTCCCGCACGCCCACACCCCCACACGCCCCCTCCCCCCGCACACCCCCTCCCCGCGCGCCCCCTCCCCCGCGCCCCCCCTCCCCCGCGCTACCCCCCGCGCCCCCCTCCCCCGCAAACCCCTCCCCCGCGCCCCCCCTCCCCCGCACGCCCCCTCCCCCGCGCCGCCCCTCCCCTTCACGCCCCCTCCCCCGTACGCCCCCTCCCCCCACGCGCCCCCTCCCCCGCGCCCCCCTCCCCCACACGCCCCCTCTCCCGCAAACCCCTCCCCGCGCTACCCCGCGCGCCCCCTCCCCCACACGCCCCCTCCCCGCACGCCCCCTCCCCCGCGCCCCCCCTCCCCCGCACGCCCTCTCCCCCACACAACCCCTCTCCCGCACGCCCACACCCCCACACGCCCCCTCCCCCGCACACCCCCTCCCCCGCGCTCCCCCCCGCGCCCCCTCCCCCCCACGCACCCCCTCCCCGCACGCCCCCTCCCCCACACGCCCCCTCCCCCCCACGACCCCTCCCCCGCACACCCCCTCCCCCGCGCTCCCCCGCGCGCCCGCTCCCCCCACGCACCCTCCCCCACACACCTCCTCTCCCGCACGGCCCCCCTCCCCCGCACGCCCCCTCCCCCGCACGCCCCCTCCCCCACGCCCCCCCACACAACCCCTCCCCCACAAACCCCCTCCCCTGCACACCCCCTTCCCTTCACGCCCCCTCTCCCGCACGCCCCTCCCCAGCACGCCCCCGCCCCCGCACGCCCCTCCCCCGCGCCCCCCACACAACCCCTCCCCCACAAACCCCCTCCCCTGCACACCCCCTTCCCTTCACGCCCCCTCTCCCGCACGCCCCCTCCCCCGCACGCCCCCTCCCCCTCACGCCCCCTCCCCCACACACCTCCTCTCCCGCACGCCCCCTCCCCCGCACGCCCCCTCCCCCACACGCCCCCTCCCCCACACACCCCCTCTCCCGCACGCCCCATCCCCCACACGCCCCCTCCCCCGCACACCCCCTCCCCCGCGCTCCCCCGCGCGCCCCCTGCCCCCCACGCACCCCCTCCCCCGCGCGCCCCCTCCCCCCCACGCCCCCTCCCCTGCACGCCCCCCTCTTCCGCACACCCTCTCTTCCGCCCACCCCCTCTTCCGCACGCCCCCTCCCCCACACAAACCCCTCCCCCACAAACCCCCTCCCCCCGCACGCCCCCTCCCCCGCACGCCCCCTCTTCGCACACCCCCTCCCCCCCACCCCCTTCCCAGCACGCCCCCTCCCCCGCACGCCCCCTCTTCCGCACACCCCCTATTCCGCACACCCCCTCGCCCGCTCACCCCCTCCCCCGCACACCCCCTCCCCCGCACACCCCCTCCCCCGCGCACCCCCTCCCCCGCACACCCCCTCCCCCGCACACCCCGTCCCCTGCACACCCCCACCCCCACGCGCCCCCGCCCCCCCACACACCCCCTCCCCCACAAACCCCCTCCCCCGCACGCCCCCTCCCCCGCACGCCCCCTCTTCCGCACGCCCCCTCCCCCGCACCACCTCCCCCGCACGCCCTCTCCCCCGCACACCCCCTCCCCCGCTCACCCCCTCCCACGCACACCCCCTCCCCCGCACACCCCCTCCCCCGCACACCCCCTCCCCCGCACGCCCCCTCCCCCGCACGCCCCCTCCCCCGCGCGCCACCTCCCCCGCGCGCCCCCTCCCCCGCACGCCCCCTCCCCCGCACGCCCCCTCTCCCGCGCGCCCCCTCCCCCGCTCACCCCCTCCCACAGCGCTTCAGTTTCCTCCCACAGTCCGAAAGACGTGCTGGTTAGGGTGCATTGGCCGTGCTAAATTCTCCCTCAGTGTAACCCAAACAGGCATCGGAGTGCGGAGACTAGGGGATTTTCACAGTAACTTCATTGCAGTGTTAATATCAGCCTCCTTTTGACACTACACATCACACAAACCAGCTTCCCATCCATTGACTCTGTCTACACTGCCCGCTGCCTCGGCAAAGCAGACACCATAATTAAGGACCCCACGCACCCCGGACATTCTCTCTTCCACCTTCTTCCGTCGGGAAAAGGACAAAGTCTGAGGTCACGTACCAACCGACTCAAGAACAGCTTCTTCCCTGCTGCTGCTGTCAGACTTTTGAATGGACCTACCTCGCATTAAGTTGATCTTTCTCTCCACCCGAGCTATGACTGTAACACTACATTCTGCATCCTCTCCTTTCTTTCTCTCTGAACGGTATGCTTTGTCTGCAAAGCGTGCAAGAAACAATATTTTTCACTGAATACTAATACATGTGACAATAATAAATCAAATCAATCCACTTCATTGTTTGACCTGTGATAAAGTGACCTATTGGAGACATTCACAAAGAATGGTCTTCTGTTTAAAATTCTGCTCCTTTGCATTTACATGATTCAAAATAATAAAATATCAAATTATAAACATTCCCTCTGTGGTGAGGGTCAGGAGAAGGTGCTGTAAAGACATGGAGTTAAGTTATAAATGTTATTTGATAAATTACATATAAATAGCACGATTTGTACCCAGTGGGAGCTGTGCTGCTCAGTCCTGAGACATTTCAGATCCCGTATCTGTGAAAGTTAGTCACAGAGTCATCGAGGTTTACAGCATGGAAACAGGCCCTTCGACCCAACCTACCACTCTTTTTTTAACCACTAAGCTAGTCCCAATTGTCCGCATTTGGCCCATATCCCTCTGTACCCATCTTACCCATGTAACTGTCTAAATGCTTTGTATCAGACAAAATTGTACCCACCTCTGCTATTGCCACTGGCAGCTTGTTCCAGACACTCATTACCCACTGTGTGAAAAATTTGCCCCCCTCTGGATCCTTCTGTATCTCTCCCCTCTCACCTTAAACCTGTACCTCTTGTTTTAGACTCCCCTACCTTTGGGAAAAGATGTTGACTATCTCGCCGATACAAGACCCAGGGGGCGATTCTCCCAACAAAGTTCTAAGTGCTGAATTGGCTGGAAAACTGGTGTAAATCACGCTGGTTTTTTTTCCGTGGGAGTTCAGACTCGAATCTCCCACAATCTGTGCAACGCAGAGGCCACAATAGTGAATATCATTAAAAGATCGGGGGGCGGGGCCTATTCAGGCCGGAGTCTGACAGTTCCTGAACTCTGCGCATGTGCAGTGGCCCCGATCTGTCAGCCTGCAGTTTGCCAGACAGCTCGATCGCTGGCCAGCCCATTGCCGATGAGCGGAGTCTGTGTGATTCCCCCCATTGGTGATGAGCGGGGTCTTGTATTTAATTAATAATTTTTCTCTATTTCTTCTCCCCAGGAATTTGAATTTTGAAGACTGAAATGTGACTCGGAACCCTTGGACCAGAGATTTTCTCCAGAGGAGGATGATGAACTGAGGCCTGTTCCACAGGCCACACTCGTGTGTTGTTGTCTCTGTATTACCCCAAACGCGGTGGGGGCTGGAGTTTGAAGACCTGCGGTTCAAATAGCCAAGCTTTGCAATTCGTCACAAATATGTTAACCCTTTGGTGGATGACAAACAGAAAATTAATTCTGTCATACGAAATGGTCTATTAGTTTGTTCTGTATCCAAAATAACAGGAATGTGAGAGACAGCAATGAAGCTAATTATTAAATAGAATGCACAGACACCTTTACAATTCAGTTTTAGAAGTTGAGCCTTTTGTCACTCTAATTCCTAGGAGGGGGTGGTGGTGAATTTCTGCCTCTCTCACTCTGTATCTCTCTCTGTCACTCTCTCTGTCTCTCTCACTTTGTGTGAATCAGTATCCGTGATATCTCTATGCGCTGATGGATTATGTTTTTAAAAGGATAAAAGCAAATTACTGCGGCTGCTGGAATCTGAAACCAAAAGAGGAATCGCTGGAAAATCTCAGCATGTCTGGCAGCATCTGTAAGGAGAGGAAAGAGCTGACGTTTCGAGTCCAGGTGACCCTTTGTTAAAGCTCAAAGCTCCTTACAGATACTGCCATGTTTTTAAAAGGGTTTCGCTCAACTTCAAGAGGGAGTTTAACCCCTCAGAACAAAGAACAAAGAACAATACAGCACAGGAACAGGCCATTCGGCCCTCCAAGCCCGCGCCGCTCCCCGGTCCAGGATTGAATCCTGAATCCAGGATCCCCGCCCAATTTTCCAGCCGATCTACATACCAATATCCTATCCACCGAGCTGTCCCTCACAGCTACGATGCTTTGTTCATTACAACCTATTAACTCACCCCCACCCCTCCATTCCAGACCATGTGATCTCCAGGGAGAGGCGAAAACCCAGAGTGAAAAACCCCAGGGCCAATATGGGGAAAAAAAATCTGGGAAATTCCTCTCCGACCCCCTGAGGCGTTCGAAACGATTCCAGGAGATCACAATGGCCCTGATCAGAAAATGCTTCCCAACCCTAGTCATTTCCACTTCCACGAACACCATATGAATTCCCTGCCCCCGAGACAGGTTCCCAACTATCCGCAGTCTCGCTCTGTACTGGCACCAGCAAGATGATCATAGAATGAAGCCTTGAAACGGGAAACAAGGAACAATTAGCCCGCGCCGCTCCCTGGTCCAGACTAGACCACTCTTTTGTATCCCTCCATTCCCACTCCGTTCATATAGCTGTCTAGATAAGTCTTAAACGTTCCCAGTGTGTCCGCCTCCACCACCTTGCCCGGCAACACATTCCAGGCCCCCACGACCCTCTGTGTGAAATATGTCCTTCTGATATCTGTGTTAAACCTCCCCCCCTTCACCTTGAACCTATGACCCCTCGTGAACGTCACCACCGACCCGGGGAAAAGCTTCCCACCGTTCACCCTATCTATGCCTTTCATAATTTTATACACCTCTATTAAGTCTCCCCTCATCCTCCGTCTTTCCAAGGAGAACAACCCCAGTTTCCCCAATCTCTCCTCATAACCAAGCCCCTCCATACCAGGCAACATCCTGGTAAACCTCCTCTGTACTCTCTCCAAAGCCTCCACGTCCTTCTGGTAGTGTGGCGACCAGAACTGGACGCAGTATTCCAAATGCGGCCGAACCAACGTTCTATACATCTGCAACATCAGACCCCAACTCTTATACTCTATGCCCCGTCCTATAAAGGCAAGCATGCCATATGCCTTCTTCACCACCTTCTCCACCTGTGACGTCACCTTCAATGATCTGTGGACTTGCACACCCAGGTCCCTCTGCGTCTCTACACCCTTTATGGTTCTTCCATTTATCGTGTAGCTCCTCCCTACATTATTCCCACCAAAATGCATCACTTCGCATTTGTCAGGATTGAACTCCATCTGCCATTTCCTTGCCCAAATTTCCAGCCTATCTATATCCTTCTGTAGCCTCTGACAATGTTCCTCACTATCTGCAAGTCCTGCCAGTTTTGTGTCGTCCGCAAACTTACTGATCACCCCAGTTACTCCTTCTTCCAGATCATTTATATAAATCACAAACAGCAGAGGTCCCAATACAGAGCCCTGCGGAACACCACTAGTCACATGCCTCCAGCCGGAAAAAGACCCTTCCACTACCACCCTCTGTCTTCTATGACCAAGCCAGTTCTCCACCTATCTAGCCACCTCCCCCTTTATCCCATGGGATCCAACCTTTTTCACTAGCCTACCATGAGGGACTTTGTCAAACGCTTTACTAAAGTCCATATAGACAACATCCACGGCCCTTCCTTCGTCAACCATTTTGGTCACTTCTTCAAAAAACACCACCAGGTTAGTGAGGCATGACCTCCCTCTCACAAAACCATGCTGACTATCGTTAATGAGTTTATTCCTTTCTAAATGCGCATACATCCTATCTCTAAGAACCTTCTCCAACAACTTCCCCACCACGGACGTCAAGCTCAGGGGCCTATAATTACCCGGGTTATCCTTCCTACCCTTCTTAAATAACGGGACCACATTGGCTATCCTCCAATCCTCTGGGACCTCACCTGTGTCCAGTGACGAGACAAAGATTTGCGTCAGAGGCACAACGATTTCACCTCTCGTCTCCCTGAGCAGCCTTGGATAGATTCCATCAGGCCCTGGGGATTTGTCAGTCTTTATATTCTCTAACAAACCTAACACTTCCTCCTTTGTAATGGAGATTTTCTCCAACGGTTCAACACTCCCCTCAGAGACACTCCCAGTCAACACATCCCTCTCCTTTGTGAATACCGACGCAAAGTATTCATTTAGGATCTCCCCTACTTCTTTGGGCTCCAAGCATAAGTCCCCACTATTGTCCCTGAGAGGTCCAATTTTTTCCCTAACAACCCTTTTGTTCCTAACGTATGAATAAAATGCCTTGGGATTCTCCTTAATCCTGTCTGCCAAGAACATTTCATGACCCCTTTTTGCTCTTCTAATTCCCCGTTTGAGTACTTTCCTACTTTCATTGTACTCCTCCAGAGCTCCCTCCGTTTTTAGCTGCTTGGACCTAACATACGCCTCTCTTTTCCTTTTGACCAGTCCCTCAATTTCCCTGGTTATCCACGATTCTCTAATCCTACCCTTCCTATCCTTCTTTTTTACAGGCACATGCTTGTCCTGTAGCCGTAACAACCGTTCCTTAAAAGACTGCCACATACCAGATGTGGATTTACCCTCAAACAACCTCTCCCAATCAAGAGCTGCCAATTTCTGCCTGATCCCAATAAAGTTAGCCTTCCCCCAATCCAACCCAAGAAGAGTGGGAAATCTCCAGATTTGGGACAACACGCGCACACACAAACACATCCACACTGATATGGATTATATATGTATAATATATATATATACACACACAGACACACACAGTGATACACACTGACACACACACACACAGTGATACACACTGACACACACACACAGTAATACACACTGACCCACACACACACACACACACACAGTAATACACACTGACCCACACACACACAGTGATGCACACTGACCCACAGACACACAGTGATACACACTGACACACATTCACACAGTGATACACACTGACCCCCCCACACACAGTGATACACACTGACACACACACACAAAGTGATGCACACTGACACACACACACACACACACACACACAGTGATACACACACAGTGGCACACACACGGTGATACACACTGATACACACTGCCCCCCGCACACAGTGATGCACACTGACACACACACACACACTTTGACACACGCACACAGTGATACACACTGACACACACACACACAGTGATGCAAACTGACACACACACACACAGTGATACACACTGACACACACACACAGTGATACACACTGACACACACACACACAGTGATGCAAACTGACACACACACACACAGTGATACACACTGACACACACACACAGTGACACACACTGACACACACACAGTGACACACACTGACACACACACACAGTGATGCACACTGACACACACACACAGTGATACACACTGACGCACACACACACAGTGGCACACACTGACACACACACACACACAGTGACACACACACACAGTGACACACAGACACACAGTGATACACACTGACCCACACACACAGTGATGCACACTGACACACACACACACATACACAGTGATACACACTGACCCCCACACACACACTGATACACACAGACCCACACACACACATTGACACACACTGACACACACACAGTGATACACACTGACACACACACACACAGTGATCCACACTGACCCACACACACACAGTGATACACACTGACACACACACACACACACACACACAGTGGCACACAGACACACAGTGATACACACTGACCCACACACACAGTGATGCACACTGACACACACACATACATACACAGTGATACACACTGACCCCCACACACACACTGATACACACAGACCCACACACACACATTGACACACACTGACACACACACAGTGATACACACTGACACACACAGTGATCCACACTGACCCACACACACACAGTGATACACACTGACACACACACACACACACACACAGTGGCACACAGTGACACACACGCACACAGTGATACTCACTGACACACGCACACACAGTGACACACACTGACACAAACACACACAGTGATACACACTGCCCCCCGCACACAGTGATACACACTGACCAAACACACACACAGTGAAACACACTGACACACACAAACACACACTGATACACACCCACACACACACACACACAAACTGTGATGCACACGGACCCACACAAACACACAGTGACATACACTGACCCACACACACACAGTGACACACACTGACCCACACAAACACAGTGATACACACTGACCCACACACCCACAGTGATACACACTGACCCCCCTCACACAGTGATACACACTGACCCCCCTCACACAGTGATACTCACTGACCCACACACCCACAGTGATACACACTGACCCACACACTCACAGTGATACACACTGACCCCCCTCACACAGTGATACACACTGACACACACAGTGATGCACACTGACACACAGTGATACACACTGACCCACACACACACAGTGATACACACTGACCCCCACACACACAGGGATACACACTGACACACACACACACACAGTGATGCACACTGACCCACACACTCACACACACAGTGATACACACTGACACACAGTGATACACACTGTCACACACACACACACACAGTGATACACACTGACCCACACACACTCAGTGATACACACTGACACACACACACACACGGTGATACACACTGACACACACACACACACAGTGATGCACACTGACACACAGTGATACACAGTGACACACACACACACACAGTGATACACACTGAACAACACACACACACTGTTGCACACCTAAACACACACACACACAGTGATACACAGTGATACACACACGCACACACACACACAGTGATGCACACTGACACACAGTGATACACAGTGACACACACACACACACAGTGATACACACTGAACAACACACACACACTGTTGCACACCTAAACACACACACACACAGTGATACACAGTGATACACACACGCACACACACACACAGTGATGCACACTGACCCACAGAAACACAGTGACACAAACTGACCCACACACACATGTTGACACGCACACAGTGTTACACACTGACCCACATAGACACAGTGATACACACTGACACATACACACACAGTGACATACACTGACACACACACACAGTGATACACGCTGACACACACACATACAGTGATACACACTGACACGCACACACAGTGTTACACACTGACACATACACACACAGTGATACCCACTGACCCACACACACACAGTGATACACACTGACACATACGCACACACACACAGTGATACACACTGACACACACACACAGTGATACACACTGACACATACACACACAGTGATACACACTGACACACACACACACACAGTGATACACACTGACACACACACACAGTGACACACACTGACCCACACACACACACAGTGATACACACTGACACGCACACAGTGACACACACTGACCCACACACACAGTGATACACACTGACACACACACACACACACACACACACACAGTGATACACACTGACACACACACACACACAAACACACACACGCAGTGACACACACTGACACACTGACACACACACACAGTGATACACACTGACACACGCACACACAGTGACACTGTCCCTCACACACGCAGTGACACACACTGACACACGCACACAGTGATACACACTGACACGCACAGTGATACGCACTGACACACACACACAGTGATACATACTGACACACACAGTGACAGAAACTGTCCCACACACACAGTGATACGCACTGACCCACACACACACACACAGTGATGCACACTGACACACACACTCACACACAGTGACACTGTCGCTCACACACGCAGTGATACACGCTGACACACACACAGTGATACACACTGACACTCACACAATGACACGCACTGACACACACACACAATGATACACACTGACACACACACACACACACCCAGTGATACACATTGACACACACACACACAGTGACACACAGACAGTGATACACACTGACACACACACACAGTGACACACACACAGTGACACACAGACAGTGGTACACACTGACACACACACACAGTGATACACACTGACCCACACACACACACATTGATGCACACTGACACACACACTCACACACACAGTGACACACACTGACACACACATCGGCAATGACCCTCACACACACTGATACACACACACACAGTGACACACACTGACAAAAACACACAGTGATACACACTGACACACACACACACACACACACACACACACACAGTGATACACACTGACGCACACACACACACACACACACACTGACACGCACACACACAGTGAGACACACTGACACACACACAGTGACACACTGACACGCACACACACAGTGAGACACACTGACATACACACAGTGCCACACTGACACGCACACACACAGTGAGACACACTGACACACACACACAGTGACACACACTGACACACACACAATGATACACACTGACCCACACACACACATTGACACACACTGACACACACACACAGTGATACACACTGACACACACAGTGATACACACTGACACACACACACACACACACAGTGATACACACTGACACACACACACAGTGACACACACTGACCCCCACACACAGTTATACACACTGACACACACACACACAGTGATACACACTGACACACACACAATGACACACACTGATCCACACACACAGTGATACACACTGACACACACACAGTGCCACACACTGACACACACACAGTGACACACACTGACACACACACAGTGATACACACTGACACACACACAGTGACACACACTGACACACACACACACACACACACACACACAGTGACACTGTCCCTCACACACGCAGTGATACACACTGACACACACACACACACAGTGATACACACTGACACACACACAATGACACGAACTGGCACACACACACAGTGATACACACTGACACACACACACCCAGTGATACACATTGACACACACACACACACAGTGACACACAGACAGTGAATGACACTGACACACACACACAGTGATACACACTGACCCATACACACACACACAGTGATGCACACTGACACACACACTCACACACACAGTGACACACACTGACACACACATCGGCACTGAGCCTCACACACACTGATACACACACACACAGTGATACACACTGACAAAAACACACAGTGATACACACTGACACACACACACACACACACACACACACAGTGATACACACTGACACACACACACACACAGTGATACACACTGACACACACAGTGACACACACTGACACGCACACACACAGTGAGACACACTGACACACACACAGTGACACACATTGACGCGCACAAACACAGTGAGACACATTGACACACACACACAGTGACACACACTGACACGCACACATACAGTGAGACACACTGACACACACACGCAGTGACACACACTGACACACACACACAGTGATACACACTGACCCACACACACACATTGACACACACTGACCCACACACACACACAGTGATACACATTGACAATCACAGTCAGTGATACACACTGACACACACACAGTGACACACACTGACTCTCTCACACACACACAGTGATACACACTGACACACACACACAGTGATGCACACTGACACACACACTCACACACAGTGACACTGTCGCTCACACACGCAGTGATACACACTGACACACACGCACAGTGATACACACTGACACAAACACACCCAGTGTTACACATTGACACACGCACACACACAGTGACACACAGACAGTGATACACACTGACGCACATACACACAGTGATACACGCTGACACACACACACACACAGTGATACACACTGACACACACACACCCAGTGTTACACATTGACACACACACAGTGACACACACACAGTGACACACACACAGTGATACACACTGACCCACACACACAGTGATACACACTGACACACACACACACACAGTGATACACCCTGACACACACACACACAGTGATACACACTGACACACACACACACAGTGATACACACTGACACATACACACACAGTGATACACACTGACACACACACACACACAGTGATACACACTGACACACACACACACAGTGATACACACTGACACACACACAGTGACACGCACTGACCCACACACACAGTGATACACACTGACACACACACACACACACACACACAGTGATACACACTGAAACACACACGCACACTGACACGCACACACAGTGATACACACTGACACACACACACACACACACACACACACACACAGTGACACTGTCCCTCACACACGCAGTGATACACACTGACACACGCACACAGTGATACACACTGACACGCACAGTGATACGCACTGACACACACACACACACAGTGACACACACTGACGCGCACATACACACACACACAGTGACACACACAGTGATACACACTGACACACACACACAGTGATACATACTGACACACACAGTGACTGAAACTGACCCACACACACAGTGATACACACTGACACACACACAGTGCCACACACTGACACACACAGTGACACACACTGACACACACACAGTGATACACACTGACACACATACACACAGTGATACACGCTGACACACACACACACAGTGATACACACTGACACACACACACACCCAGTGTTACACATTGACACACACACAGTGACACACACACAGTGACACACACACAGTGATACACACTGACCCACACACACAGTGATACACACTGACACACACACACACACAGTGATACACCCTGACACACACACACACAGTGATACACACTGACACATACACACACAGTGATACACACTGACACACACACACACACAGTGATACACACTGACACACACACAGTGACACACACTGACCCACACACACACACAGTGATACACACTGACACACACACAGTGACACGCACTGACCCACACACACAGTGATACACACTGACACACACACACAGACACACACAGTGATACACACTGAAACACACACGCACACTGACACGCACACACAGTGATACACACTGACACACACACACACACACACAGTGACACTGTCCCTCACACACGCAGTGATACACACTGACACACGCACACAGTGATACACACTGACACGCACAGTGATACGCACTGACACACACACACACACAGTGACACACACTGACGCGCACATACACACACACACAGTGACACACACAGTGATACACACTGACACACACACACAGTGATACATACTGACACACACAGTGACTGAAACTGACCCACACACACAGTGATACACACTGACCCACACACACACACACAGTGATGCACACTGACACACACACAGTGATACACACTGACCCACACACACACACAGTGATGCACACTGACACACACACTCACACACAGTGACACTGTCGCTCACACACGCAGTGATACATACTGACACACACACACACACACAGTGATACACACTGACACACACACACCCAGTGATACACATTGACACACACTCACACAGTGACACACAGACAGTGATACACACTGACACACACACACAGTGATGCACACTGACCCACACACACACACAGTGATGCACACTGACACACACACTCACACACACAGTGACACACACTGACACACACATCGGCAATGACCCTCACACACACTGATACACACACACACAGTGACACACACTGACAAAAACACACAGTGATACACACTGACACACACACACACACACACACACACAGTGATACACACTGACGCACACACACACACACACACACACTGACACGCACACACACAGTGAGACACACTGACACACACACAGTGACACACTGACACGCACACACACAGTGAGACACACTGACATACACACAGTGCCACACTGACACGCACACACACAGTGAGACACACTGACACACACACACAGTGATACATACTGACACACACAGTGACACACACTGACCCACACACACACAGTGATAAACACTGACCCACACACACACATTGATAATCACTGACACACACACACACACAGTGATACACACTGACACACACACAATGACACGAACTGGCACACACACACAGTGATACACACTGACACACACACACCCAGTGATACACATTGACACACACACACACACAGTGACACACAGACAGTGAATGACACTGACACACACACACAGTGATACACACTGACCCATACACACACACACAGTGATGCACACTGACACACACACTCACACACACAGTGACACACACTGACACACACATCGGCACTGAGCCTCACACACACTGATACACACACACACAGTGATACACACTGACAAAAACACACAGTGATACACACTGACACACACATACACAGTGATACACACTGACACACACACACACACAGTGATGCACACTGACACACACAGTGACACACACTGACACGCACACACACAGTGAGACACACTGACACACACACAGTGACACACATTGACCCACACACACACACAGTGATACACACTGACACATACACACACAGTGATACACACTGACACACACACACACACAGTGATACACACTGACACACACACGCAGTGACACACACTGACACACACACACAGTGACACACACTGACCCACACACACACACAGTGATACACACTGACACACACACAGTGACACGCACTGACCCACACACACAGTGATACACACTGACACACACACACACACACACACAGTGATACACACTGAAACACACACGCACACTGACACGCACACACAGTGATACACACTGACACACACACACACACACACACACAGTGACACTGTCCCTCACACACGCAGTGATACACACTGACACACGCACACAGTGATACACACTGACACGCACAGTGATACGCACTGACACATACACACACACAGTGACACACACTGACGCGCACATACACACACATACAGTGACACACACAGTGATACACACTGACACACACACACAGTGATACATACTGACACACACAGTGACTGAAACTGACCCACACACACAGTGATACACACTGACCCACACACACACACACACAGTGATGCACACTGACACACACACAGTGATACACACTGACCCACACACACACACAGTGATGCACACTGACACACACACTCACACACAGTGACACTGTCGCTCACACACGCAGTGATACATACTGACACACACACACACACAGTGATACACACTGACACACACACACCCAGTGATACACATTGACACACACTCACACAGTGACACACAGACAGTGATACACACTGACACACACACACAGTGATGCACACTGACCCACACACACACACAGTGATGCACACTGACACACACACTCACACACACAGTGACACACACTGACACACACATCGGCAATGACCCTCACACACACTGATACACACACACACAGTGACACACACTGACAAAAACACACAGTGATACACACTGACACACACACACACACACACACACACACACACAGTGATACACACTGACGCACACACACACACACACACTGACACGCACACACACAGTGAGACACACTGACACACACACAGTGACACACTGACACGCACACACACAGTGAGACACACTGACATACACACAGTGCCACACTGACACGCACACACACAGTGAGACACACTGACACACACACACAGTGACACACACTGACACACACACAATGATACACACTGACCCACACACACACATTGACACACACTGACACACACACACAGTGATACACACTGACACACACACACAGTGATTCACACTGACACACACACACACACACACACACAGTGATACACACTGACACACACACAGTGACACACACTGACCCCCACACACAGTTATACACACTGACACACACACACACAGTGATACACACTGACACACACACAATGACACACACTGATCCACACACACAGTGATACACACTGACACACACACAGTGCCACACACTGACACACACACAGTGACACACACTGACACACACACAGTGATACACACTGACACACACACAGTGACACACACTGACACACACACACACACACACACACAGTGACACTGTCCCTCACACACGCAGTGATACACACTGACACACACACACACACACACACACACACATTGATACACACTGACACGCACAGTGATACGCACTGACACACACACACACAGTGATACACACTGACACACACACACAGTGACACACACACAGTGATACACACTGACACACACACACAGTGATACACACTGACACACACAGTGACACACACTGACACGCAAGGTGACACACACACAGTGATACACACTGACACACACACACGGTGATACATACTGACACACACAGTGACACACACTGACCCACACACACACAGTGATACACACAGACCCACACACACACACAGTGATACACACTGACACACACACAGTGCCACACACTGACACACACACAGTGACCCACACTGACACACACAGTGATACACACTGACACACACACACACACACACAGTGACACTGTCCCTCACACACGCAGTGATACACACTGACACACACACACACATAGTGATACATACTGACCCACACACACACACAGTGATACACACTGACACACACACACACAGTGATACATACTGACACACACACACAGTGATACACACTGACACGCACAGTGATACGCACTGACACACACACACTGTGATACACACTGACACACACACACAGTGACACACACACAGTGATACACACTGACACACACACACAGTGATACACACTGACACACACACAGTGACACACACTGACACGCAAGGTGACACACCCACAGTGATACACATTGACACACACACACAGTGATACATACTGACAAACACAGTGACACACACTGACCCACACACACACAGTGATAAACACTGACCCACACACACACACATTGATAATCACTGACACACACACACACAGTGATACACACTGACACACACACAATGACACGAACTGGCACACACACACAGTGATACACACTGACACACACACACCCAGTGATACACATTGACACACACACACACACAGTGACACACAGACAGTGAATGACACTGACACACACACACAGTGATACACACTGACCCATACACACACACACAGTGATGCACACTGACACACACACTCACACACACAGTGACACACACTGACACACACATCGGCACTGAGCCTCACACACACTGATACACACACACACAGTGATACACACTGACAAAAACACACAGTGATACACACTGACACACACACACACACACACAGTGATACACACTGACACACACACACACACACAGTGATACACACTGACACACACAGTGACACACACTGACACGCACACACACAGTGAGACACACTGACACACACATAGTGACACACATTGACGCGCACAAACACAGTGAGACACATTGACACACACACACAGTGACACACACTGACACGCACACATACAGTGAGACACACTGACACACACACGCAGTGACACACACTGACACACACACACAGTGATACACACTGACCCACACACACACATTGACACACACTGACCCACACACACACACAGTGATACACATTGACAATCACAGTCAGTGATACACACTGACACACACACAGTGACACACACTGACTCTCACACACACACACAGTGATACACACTGACACACACACACAGTGATGCACACTGACACACACACTCACACACAGTGACACTGTCGCTCACACACGCAGTGATACACACTGACACACACGCACAGTGATACACACTGACACAAACACACCCAGTGTTACACATTGACACACGCACACACACAGTGACACACATACAGTGATACACACTGACGCACATACACACAGTGATACACGCTGACACACACACACACAGTGATACACACTGACACACACACACCCAGTGTTACACATTGACACACACACAGTGACACACACACAGTGACACACAGAGAGTGATACACACTGACCCACACACACAGTGATACACACTGACACACACACACACAGTGATACACCCTGACACACACACACACACAGTGATACACACTGACACATACACACACAGTGATACACACTGACACACACACACACACAGTGATACACACTGACACACACGCAGTGACACACACTGACCCACACACACACACAGTGATACACACTGACACACACACAGTGACACGCACTGACCCACACACACAGTGATACACACTGACACACAGACACACACACACACACAGTGATACACACTGAAACACACACGCACACTGACACGCACACACAGTGATACACACTGACACACACACACACACAGTGATACACATTGACAATCACAGTCAGTGATACACACTGACACACACACAGTGACACACACTGACTCTCACACACACACACAGTGATACACACTGACACACACACACAGTGATGCACACTGACACACACACACACACAGTGACACTGTCGCTCACACACGCAGTGATACACACTGACACACACGCACAGTGATACACACTGACACAAACACACCCAGTGTTACACATTGACACACGCACACACACAGTGACACACATACAGTGATACACACTGACGCACATACACACAGTGATACACGCTGACACACACACACACAGTGATACACACTGACACACACACACCCAGTGTTACACATTGACACACACACAGTGACACACACACAGTGACACACAGAGAGTGATACACACTGACCCACACACACAGTGATACACACTGACACACACACACACACAGTGATACACCCTGACACACACACACACACAGTGATACACACTGACACATACACACACAGTGATACACACTGACACACACACACACAGTGATACACACTGACACACACGCAGTGACACACACTGACCCACACACACACACAGTGATACACACTGACACACACACAGTGACACGCACTGACCCACACACACAGTGATACACACTGACACACAGACACACACACACACACAGTGATACACACTGAAACACACACGCACACTGACACGCACACACAGTGATACACACTGACACACACACACACACACACACACACACAGAGTGACACTGTCCCTCACACACGCAGTGATACACACTGACACACGCACACAGTGATACACACTGACACGCACAGTGATACGCACTGACACACACACACACACACAGTGACACACACTGACGCGCACATACACACACACACAGTGACACACACAGTGATACACACTGACACACACACACAGTGATACATACTGACACACACAGTGACTGAAACTGACCCACACACACAGTGATACACACTGACCCACACACACACACACAGTGATGCACACTGACACACACACAGTGATACACACTGACCCACACACACACACAGTGATGCACACTGACACACACACTCACACACAGTGACACTGTCGCTCACACACGCAGTGATACACACTGACACACACACACACACAGTGATACACACTGACACACGCACACCCAGTGATACACATTGACACACACTCACACAGTGACACACAGACAGTGATACACACTGACACACACACACAGTGATGCACACTGACCCACACACACACACAGTGATGCACACTGACACACACACTCACACACCCAGTGACACACACTGACACGAAAATCGGCACTGACCCTCACTCACACTGATACACACACACACACAGTGACACACACTGACAAAAACACACAGTGAAACACACTGACACACACACACACACACACACACTGTGATACACACTGACGCACACACACACACAGTGACACACACTGACATGCACACACACAGTGAGACACACTGACACACACACAGTGACACACACTGACACGCACACATACAGTGAGACACACTGAAACACACACAGTGATACACACTGACATACACACACACACACAGTGATACACATTGACACACATACAGTGACACACACTGACTCTCACTCACACACAGTGACACACACACAGTGATGCACACTGACACACACACTCACACACAGTGACACTGTCGCTCACACACGCAGTGATACCCACTGACACACACACAATGACACGCACTGACAACCACACACAGTGATACACACTGACACACACACACAGTGATACACACTGACACACACACAGTGATACACACTGACACACACACACACAGTGATACACACTGACACACACACACAGTGATACACACTGACACACACACACACACACAGTGATGCACACTGACACGCACACACAGTGATACACACTGACACACACACACAGTGATACACACTGACACACACACACACAGTGATACACACTGACACAAACACACCCAGTGTTACACATTGACACACACAGTGACACACAGTGATACAGACTGACACACACACACAGTGATACATACTGACACACACACACCCAGTGTTACACATTGACACACACACAGTGACACACACACAGTGACACACAGACAGTGGTACACACTGACACACACACATACTGATACACACTGACCCACACACACACACAGTGATGCACACTGACACACACACTCACACACACAGTGACACACACTGACAAGAACATCGGCACTGACCCTCACACACTGATACACACACACACAGTGACACACACTGACAAAAACACACACTGATACACACTGACACACACACACCCACACACACACACACTGTGATACACACTGACGCACACACACACACACAGTGACACACACTGACATGCACACACACAGTGAGACACACTGACACACACACAGTGACACACACTGACATGCACACACACAGTGAGGCACACTGACACACACACAGTGACACACACTGACACGCACACACACAGTGAGACACACTGACACACACACACACAGTGACACACACTGACACACACACAGTGATACACACTGACACACACACACAGTGACACACACTGACACACACACAGTGACACACACTGACTCACACACACACACAGCGACACACACACAGTGATACACACTGACACACACACAGTGACACACACTGACACACACAGTGACACACACTGACACACACACACACACTGACACACACACAGTGATACACACTGACACACACACAGTGACACACACTGACACACACAGTGATACACACTGACACACACACACAGTGACACACACTGACCCTCACACACTGACACCAGCTTCCTGATTGGTTGAGGTGTCTGTCACTCCCGGATTTGCTCTGGGGGCGGGGCCGTTAGCTGCTGGTGTTCTGATTGGCTGACACGGCTGTCAGTCAGAAAGCTCAGCCTCTGATTGGCTCATCCGCTGTCAGTCAAAGTGCAGAGACCAGTCATTGGTGGACTTGGCTGTCAGGAAGTGAGCGGCAATTCTGATTGGCTGATTCGGGCAGTAGTCGAGCTGGCCTCTGATTGGCTGAGGCGATCATTTAGCAATCCAGTCTCTAATTGGCTGAGGCGGTGATTTCGTGATCCCGCTCTGTGATTGGCTGAGGTGGAGATTTAGTGATCCCGCTCTGTGATTGGCTGAGGTGGTGATTTAGTGATCCCGCTCTGTGATTGGCTGAGGTGGTGATTTAGTGATCCCGCTCTGTGGTTGGCTGAGACGGTGATTTAGTGATCCCGCTCTGTGATTGGCTGAGGCGGTGATTTAGTGATCCCGCTCTGTGATTGGCTGTCAGTCAGTTTTGTTTCTTCATTAATTGAATAATTGATGTGAGCGGATATTTCACTGCGATCCTGATCTGCTCCCTGAACTTGGATTGAGTCACCGCGTAAATAAATGTGTTTGTGCAGCAATTTATATCCTGCAGCATAAATCCGACTTGTTGAAATGTGTATTCAGGAAGAGTGAGGTAAATTATTCCTTTCACTTTCACATATAAAAATTTTATGACAAACACGGTCCAGAGGAGAATGAAAGCTCCGGAAATGCTGAAGAGTAAAATCATTGACTTCCTTCTGCTCTCCATCTCGGGGTCTCTGCGATTCTCTCCCTGACTCTGAGCCCTCAGTCCCTTCCGGACTCGACTGGTCACCAAAATGTGTCTGACTGTCAGAGCGTTAATCACCAGGATTAAACCGAATGGGAGCAATGGGGTTAAAACCTGATCAAACCAGGAAAATCCAACCCAGCCGGGATCAGTCCAATAGCTTATCTTTGTCACACAGCCCCACTGGACATTGTCCATTATCCACCCAGGTTCCAGTGTAAAGTACCCGGGGATGTTTCTCACACAGAGCAGGAGGCCGGTTGTTGCCAGAACCACAGCCGCAGTTTTCCCGGTGCAATATTTAGTTTTCAGTTTCTGGCAGCGAATGGCCACAAATCGATCAAAGGAGAAAGTGAGGGTGAACCAGACTGAACAGTCTCTGGCTGCAGTCAGCAGGACAGAGCGAACACGACACACAGAGGTGAGGGACAGGAAACTCACCGGGAAATAATAAACATTTATCCTGTTGAGAATGGGGTTAAAGATGATGAAGAGCAGATCCGCCGCTGCCATGGCGACCAGGTAGCGAGTGGTGCAGGTGGAGAGGCCACACTTTCCCCGACTCAGGATCACAATTCCCACTAAATTAACTGTCAGTGAAAAAGGGACAAGAGGCGGGAAATGAGTGAGTGAACATTCCCCATGTGTGAAGCCACAGTAAGGAGAGGATTTCAGCATCAATCCAATGGGGTTCCCGGGGTGGCGGTGTTGTTGGAGGAGTTGTGTTAGAGATTAACATTGCAGATTGGAAAGTAGCCAATGTAACTCCGCTGGTTAAGTAGGGACTGGGGGACAGGAAGCTGTGAATTACACATCTCTCACTTTGATGGAGCAAATCTGAAAATTCTCATCACTCAAATATTTCACACAGATTGCATTTCTCATCTGATGTGTTTTCCAGGATTAATTCAGACTGGACGGGTTTTCCAATGAGACCCAAAGTGGACAGAGATAGAATCTGCAATCCCTTCCTGCACCCAATTATCAGAGCCCACCCCGGATTGAACACGTCTCTGGACTGGACAGCTGGTGGAGTTGGAAGTCAATTCAGGATTTTTCTATTCAACTTCCCCTCTCCAGATTTCCTCCCCATTCTGACTCTCCCCCACAGCTTTTCTGCTTCTAATTTACAGATTATATCCTCTGTCCGTCTCTTTTTTCTTGTCTTCTCTCCCTCTCTCTTTGCCTGCTCCTTTGCTTCCCTATCTATCTCTTCCTAATCTCTTCTCTCCGACCATTATTCCCTCTATCTGGATTTCTCTCTTATCCAGTGCGTTTCCATTCTTCATTCACATTATAACTTTACCCCATATCTCCCTATCGCTCTCCAGTTGTTCTCTCTCTCCTCCTGTTTCTCCCCATATCTCTCTATCTCACCCCAGTATTGCTCTCCCCATCTCGCTTTCTCCCCATTCCTGTTCACCTCCCTCCAGAATCTCTCCCTCTCCCTTTCCAGCTTTCTTTGTGGGGATTTTAAGCACAGCATGATCCCATGGGCGGCACTGTGACCATATCCAGAGAGGACAAAGTGGGGGTGGGGGGAGACATGTCATTCCCCCAGCCTCGCGCTTGGTATAATCCTCCACCCAGCTCCATGTGAATTCTGAGTTTGGATACATATCCCCTCAGTGACAGAAAGAGATAAACTCCCCTCTTTAAACTGGGGACAAGCTGTGTCCATCCCTTTGGTAGACTTTTTAAAATGAGCCTCCCAGTAGTTATTTATGAATAAATGAATCGATCTTTTGATTGATTTGTGTAAATAAGGAATCTCAGGGCTCTGACTGAGGCTATTCTCCAGAGACAGGAAGCTGGGCACTGACTCCTAACTGGAGACCCCCAGATAAAGTGGTTCTTCCCACCCCCTCACAGCAATATGGTTTGTGGTTATTGGCAGTGTGGCTCAGAAATATTGCATCGCTCCTTTCAACACAGTGCACATGAAAGAGAGGGAAAGAAGCAGAGATATGGACAGAAATAGGAAGTTAGAAGGAGGGATGGAGTAAGAGGTGGTGGGTGTGGTTGCAAAGACCTGGCCCTAGATAAGAACATCCATCTTTACAATGAGAGAGACAGATAGTGGCAGGAGGAGAAAAGAAGAGGAGGGAGTGGAGCAGAGACAGAGGGAGGCCCGAGGGGAGTGGAAGGTCAAAGCAGAGGTGGTGATGGAGGGACAGCATTTGAGAAAGAGAGACAGGATGTGAGAGTCTCCAGTGTGTGGTCACCAGCTGCAGCTCCACTCAAACCCTGTCAGATAGTCTGGGATGATTTAAAAAGTGTCCTGAAGGAATCAGCAGCCGCTTCCCAAACTGAAATAGGGAGTTGAGCGGCTTCTAGAGACTGAGAGGGGACAGGGGGTGGGCAGGATGGAGCAGGGATGGCATTTTAATTCAGGTTTAGAAGATTCACTCTGTGGAACTCTCTCTCTCTCCATTTCAATGTTTCTGTCTGATTGGAAGAAATGGAGGGAAGGAAAGATTGAGAGAGAATGAGGAGAACCAAGAATGAGAGGTTCTAGAATAATAGAATCATCCAGAGCAGAAGAGGCCCTTCGGCCCATCGAGTCTGCACTGTCACATTAGAAATACCTGAAATCCCACCTAACCCCATCTGTCAGCACTTGGCCCAGAGCCCTGAATGTTATGTTGTGCCAAGTGCTCATCCAGATACCTTTTAAAGGATGTGAGGCAACCCACCTCCACCACCCTCCCAGGCAGCGCATCCCGGACCGTCAGCACACTCTGGGGAAAAACATATTTCCTCACACCTCCACCACCACGCCCCCCCCCCCCGCCCAAACCCCCTGACCCCCAGCGTGAACCTATGTCCCCTCGTGACTGACCCTTCAGATATGGGGAGTAGTTGCTCCTTATCCATTCTGTCTTTGGCCCTCATAATCTTGTCTACCTCGATCAGGTCGCCCCTCAGTCTTCTCTGCTAAAACGTTAATACCCCAAGCACACGCAACATCTTTTCATAACGTTGATCTTCCATCCAAGGCAGCATCTTGGTGAATCTCCTCTGTACCCCCATCCAGCGCAAACACATCCTTCCTATAATGTGGCGATCAGAACTGCACACAGTACTCCAGCTGGGGCCTCACCAAAGATCGAGACAATTCCAACATTACTTCCCTGCTTTTGTCATCTATGCCTCGATTGATAAAGGCAAGTGTCCCAAATGCCATTTTCACCTCCCTACTAACATGCCCTTCTGCTTTCAAAGATCTGTGGTCAAATACGCCAAGGTCACATTCTACCATAGATCTTCCTATAGTCCGAACATTCATTGAGTACTTCCTTGTCAAATTACTCCTTCCAAAGTGTATCAGCTCACACTTTTCAGGGTTACATACCATTAAACGGTGTAAAACACACTCCACACTGCGAACTGCACCTTGTGTGATCTTGCTGCAGAACTTGCTTTAAAGGTTGTCTCAGTGTTAAGAGAGAGTTTTATCATTCCAGGGAAGTGAAGGGAATTCTCCAGACTTGGGACAATGCACACACACAGAGTGGAAGGTGTGTGGGGATTTTTGTTGGGTGCTTTTGGGGAAGGGGCTCACAGCAGGTGTGAGGATGGAGGCAGGGGTAGGGCTGTGTCTCATTTGATTGGTTTCACAGAGCAGCTGCTGTGGGATCGTGCTGTGCACACACTGTCCTGGGCCCTTTGCCTGCCTTGTAACAATGATCATCCTCTTTGGAAATCGCTCACTGACTGCAAAGAAGGCTCCAAGGCCTTGAATATAAAAACGCTTCAACTTGAACTTTGGGACTGAGGGAGTTCATGAAGACTTTCTGCAGAGGAGTGAGGGGACATTCAGCCAATATCACATTGCTGCCTGTGGGATCTTACTGTGCGACAAATATTCCAGCCTCAGTTTGTACATTTGAACAAGAAACACACACAGAAAACAATTATCAGAAACTCTGAACTGAATTTTGAAACTGCCTCTGTGCTTTGGATCTTCCTGTGCACAAGTTGCATCAGAAATCTCTAAATTAACAGCAGTGAGGTCAGATTAACAATTAATCTAATCACTGTAAATAATTCTTGATGGCCTGGAATGAAAGATCTTTAACTAGAAGCGGGTGTAATTGTGGAATAAAAAATGTGGGTGAGGCAGAGAGATAAATGTGAGGGTGAAATGAAATGCACAGGGTTCTATTTGAATACAGTTTGCTGTGGTGGTTATTGTCGGAGCTCTCGCTCTATGTCTGGTGTTGGGAAGCTGAGTTTGTGAAGTGTGGTCCCTTTAAAAGCTGGTTTTGTGTCCCTTTAAAGTTGGGCTTGTGTCAATGCTTGGAGGCTTCAAATGAAAGTGCAGACAGGGTACACAGACTGCAAGATTTGAAGCAAAGACCAAGCATCAGCGTCGCCATGGTAACAGGCTTTGCAGGTTTTTGAATTTTGAGTTCAGCCCCTCAATTCAAGTCCTAATCTCAGGGCCCTCAGGATGCCTTTTCCATTCGCTTCATTCCAAACAGTTACTGTGTTTAATTTTATGAGATCAATCGTTTAATAAAACTGCAGCAGCCGCGGCAATTCATTCCACTCAGGATGCAATTGTCGGTTTTCCAACTCTCTCACCCAACGTTCTCATTAGATTGTGTTATCAGGGAGGGAGAGAGAGAAAAAGAGGAAGGTGTAAGAGAGAGAGAGAGAGAGAGAGAAGGCCGAGAGGAAGGGAGAGGTGAGAAGATAAATTGTCGGGGGGAGGGGGTTGGGGGGTGAGGGAGGGAGGGTGGGTGGGGGGAGAGAGGACGTGTTTAGGGGGTCCTCCACTGTTTCATTCCAGCCGAGCTCCCCAGTCATTGAAACATATAAACTAGAAGCGTGAGTAGGAACCTGCGCCACCATTCAATTTTATTGTGGCTGATCATCAAATTTAATAACTTGATTCACCCTGACTCCAAATCCTTTTATCCCTTTAGCCCCGAGAGCTATATCTAATTTATTTTTGAAGTCACAGAATGCCTGTGAATTCCACACATTCACCACCCTCTGACTGAAGAAATTTCTCCTCCCCTCAGTTCTAAAAAGGTTTTCCCTTATCATCAAACGAAGACAGCGAGTTGTGGACTCCCCCACCATTGGTAACTTTCTTTCTGAATCGACCCGTTCGAATCCTGTTTGAATTTTATAAGTTTCTATGAGATCCCCTCTCACTATTCTGAATGCATTTCTCTTAACAACATTCTGTGGTAGTGAATCCCACACATTCACCACCCTCTGACTGAATAAATTTCTCCCCACCTCAGCTCCAAAAGGTTTGTCCCTAATCCTAAAACTATGACCCCTAGTTCTCGACTCCCCCACCATTGGTAACATTCTTTCTGAATCTACACTGCCTCATTCTGTTAGAATTTAATACGTTTCTATGAGGTCCCCTCTCACTCTATAAATTTCTATTGAATATAATCCTAACCAATCTAATCTCTCCTCATATGACAGACCTGCCATCCCAGGAATCAGCCTGGTAAACCGTCGCTGTACTTCCTCTATAGCAAGGACATCCTTCCTCAGATAAGGACACCAAAACTGTCCAAAAATCTCCAGGTGAGGCCTCTCCAATCCTTTATAAATTGCAGCAACTCATCCCTATCCCTCAATAAGAATCATCTCGCTATGAAAGCTTACAGACCATTTAGCTCCATTCCTGCCTGCTGTACCTGCCTGGTTCCGTGCAGTGAATGATGGACGAGGAGACCAAGGTTTTGATGAGAATCCACCTCCCTCAATTTACACCCATTCAATAATAACTTGTCTTCCGAATATTCCTACCAGAGTCGATATCCTCACAGTGATCCACATTAAACTGCATCTGCCATGCTTATGACCACACCCTCAGTCTGTCCAAATCACGCTGAATATTCTCTGCACCCTCCTCACAGCTCACCCTCCCACCCAGCTTTGTACCATCTGCAAATTTGGAGATGATGCATTCAGTTACCCTTCTGGGAGACTAAATAAACCCCATCCACTGGTTCCCCTCGGTCAACTCTACTCGTTCCACCCTCAAACAATTCCAAGATATTCCAATCATGATTTCCCTTCAGTAAATCCATGCTGCCTTTGTCTGATTATGGCACTGCCTTCCAAATACCGAGTTATCAAATCCTTGAAATTTGACTCTTGCAACTTCCCCAGCACCGACGTTAGGCTCACTGGTCTATAGTTCACTGTTTTCTCTCTCCAGTCCTGTGTGAATACCGGGCTTGCATTAGCTACCCTCCAATCTGTAGGAACCAGCCCAGAGTCCAATAAAATTGGAAAATAACCACCATTGGAGCTCTTATTCCCAGGAAGACTTCCTTAACTACTCTGGGATGAAGATTATCAGGACCTGGAGATTTATCCACCTTCAATCCCATCACTTTCCCCAAAACCATTTCTCTACAAATTCAAATTTCCTTCAGCTTCTCTCTAAAACTTGTTCCTCTCAGAACTTTTGGCATGTTATTCATGTCTTCCTTTCTGAAGATCGAAGCAATCTTCAATTTAATTCCTCAGCTATTACTTTGTCCCCGTTAGAGTATCTCCCATTTCTGACTGCAAAGGTCCTCGTTTGTCAATCTGTTTCTCTTTACATACCGATAGATATTTTTTGAAGTCAGTTGTCATGTTCCACGGTAGATTACTTTCATACCCTATTTTTCTTTCCTTAATCAATCCCTTGCTCCTCCCAAGAGGCTGAATTTGTAAACAGTGATTGTGTTACTGAGGGTGAATCTGTGATGATGTGTTTTGGCTTTTCACCAAATCACACCTACAATTGTGTTTTAAATCTGGCTGCTCCCACATTGCAGTGTGATTGTGGGATCTTGCTGTGCAGGATGACCAGCAGCATTTCTGAAATGACAGAGGAACATTTTATTTTCCTCAGAAACCCTCTAACCCTCCTGCTGCTGACCTTAGTCTACACACCTTGGACATTGACCCCTCTGCTCAGGGGAAGAAGTTTGTACTTAACTATCCTGTCTTTGTCCCTCATAATTTTGAACACCTCAATGATGTCCGCACTCCGCCTTCACTGTTCTGTGGAAAGCAACACCAGCCTACCCAGCCTGTCTTCACTGCAGAAACACTGCTGCCCAGGCAACATCCTGGTGAATCTCCTTTGCGTTCCTTCCAGAGCAACCACATCCTCCGTCTAGTGACAAATGAGTGTTTCATACATCTCCATCATGACCTCCCTGCTCCTATCTTCGATACATCAGCTAATAAAGAAAATTGTCATGTCTGCCTTCTTAAGCAGCTGATCATCAGAAGTTACCCACTGGAATGGAAAACAATAGAAGGTTTATGTTCTTTCTTGAGTTTAAACAGAAATTAAATTTTAAAAAATCCAAAGAGCAGTTGTCCAGTCACAACCTCAACATAAAAAAATAAATGAACTAACTTCAAAAGAGTAAAAAAAAATGTGCAAGTAACACAGGCTGTGATAAAGAGCATTCAGCACATGTTCCAAAATTAAGATCATTCTTGACAGATTTCATTGAATAATTTTCACAATTATCAGGAATGATCTGGTCGATGTCCGACACATGGCGTTTCTAGATACCTTCAGTAACTTAACAGACTTCAGTAAACTCAGAGCAAGTGGAGTTAGAGGACCAGCAGCAGAATGACTAGAAGCTGGTTACAAAGACACAACACAGGCAGTGGGAGTTAAAGGGATTTACTCTGATTGCTGGAAGGTGGGAAGTGGTTTTCCACAAGGATCAGCACTGGGATCACTTTCCTTCACCATTTACATCAACAATATGGAATAGGGAAGCAAAATTATAGTTCCAAAATTTACCAACCAATCCAAACTGAGAATGAGAATGAGCAGAGTGGAAGAATACAACTCAACACAATAACACATTAATAATTAATTATAAACTTGCAAATTGGGTATTGGAATTGGAAATTAATTTCACCACAGCTCAGTGTCAGGTTCTTCATTCTGATCAGAACAATATGTTTCCCAATCACTCTGTAGAAATCAAGTATCTGAATGTTTTCGAGGAGTTCAGGGCTTCAGGTGATCAGATTCACAAATCGCTTTCAGAAGCAACACAGTTCAGACATAACCACAACATTCCGCAAAATAAAACATTGGAGTTCATTTATAGATTAATAGAAATGCGAGAAAATCACAACATTTTTGAAATACAAATCACAGAATATTGCCCCTCTGTTATTGGGTTGTTTAAATATCAGGAACTAGCTGAAACCTGTTTCTTTTCAATACATCACCGAGTTACCGAGCCATCTCACATCACACACTGACCACAAAACATCATTAGAACAAAACCAATCGCTTCCTATTTCCGAGCTATTCCAAAGATTAAACACAGAGACAGCTCCATGGAATGGAGATCTCACTCACCCAACAAAAAATATATATAATTGAAATTAAACCAACTTATTTCATTCCAGTACTTTTTTACAATCACAATACAATTCGACTCGGATAGATAGTGCCAGAAATAGATGGATACTTCAATCAGGTATACCACTCTGGTGAACAACAAGACACAATGAGTAGAATTCTACACTGACAACTACATCCTGCAATACTTGTTAACTTGTGTCAGGTATTCCACTCTGGTTACTGATCCAAAATCAAAGGGTAATTTTATTCTTACTCCCACTAAATTTTATTTCAGGTTGATCGCTGTAACTGAAATCCAATCTAACATTACACAAGATTCCACTAAATACAATGACTTCATTGATTCCTGAGCCTATGAATTACGTGAAGAGTTGGTTGTGTCAGTTGATGAAAAGGATTAAAACCACAGAGATATTTCAAGTAACTTGATTTAAGTGAATTACATCTTTCACCTGGTCTCTGTATAACAGTGACAATGAGATCAGCATGGAGCATTTTCATTCAGAGTTTAAAATCAGAGAGCCGCTCACACACAGGTTGACACAACCTCAATGGTTAGAGTCACTCACCAGGAACACCAATAATGGCAATGATTGGGTAGATTATTTTCTCAGCCATGTCGGTTGGACGATGCATCTTCAGTGTGAAGTGAAGTGTCCCTTCGAGCTGCTGGCAGTCTCTCTGTCTTAAACTCTGAGGTTACCTATTCCCAAAGCCTTTAATATATACACTGCAGAATCACCTCAGGGACACTGAGGGAGCAACAACATTTAAAAAAAATATTTGAACAAACAGATTACGACATTGAGTTCAGTGATGGATAATTATCTTTCGATAAAATTAAATCTTTCCAAACAATGGATTCTGTTGATCACATTTATCATCTAATAACAAGTGGAAAGATGCTGTCCACTCAAACACCATCAGTCCCATCTCTGGATCTCACATTGTTTCAGTGATATCTGTCACTGGGCTGTGACGTTTCAGTAATGAAGTTTCAAATGTCACCGTGTCTCTCTCTGTGTGGTATTTAACTGTGGACATTCAGTGATGTGAATTAAGTGGGTTCTGGGTGAACATAGATTGTAAAATGATGTTAATCAATAATCTGGAACTATTTTACCTCAGAGCCTGGAGCAGATACAAACACATCATCTCTTAGAGCAGTAAATATGCAGATTTAACTGTGACAAGTAATGCACAGACACCAACTGATACAGGCCCCACATCTGATACACAACCTTATGGGGGGAGAGAAATGGGTCCAGATGTGGAGAGAGAGACAGAGAGAGAGAGAGACAGGACCTGCGAATGTGGAAGGGATTGTGTGGAAGCAGATATTGTGAGAGGAATGGTGTTCATAATAGTAACTGAAACTCAGAGGAAGACAGCTCCATCGTAATGGACCTAGTGCTGTGTTCACATTAAATAGATCAGCTGGAGTATTGTGTCCTGTTCTGGGTCACACACTTTAGACAAAATGTGATGACATTGGCAAGAGAAATGGAGGAGAAGGTCCAACATGAAAGAGGGAACTGTGGTGAGAGAGAGGGAGAAAAATGGGCAGAGAGAGTGATGGATACAGAGTGGGTAAGAGGTCGAGGAAGACAAATGAGGTGAGTGGGAGATGCAGTGCGAATGAGAGAGAGAGGTGTGCGTGTGGACTGAGAGAGTGAGAGACACAGAATAGAGATGGGCTGAGGGGGAGAATTGGGTGGGGTGAGAGAGACAGAAGTGGGGTCAGATAAAGAGAAGGGGTGAGAGGTGGGGAGAGAAGGATCAGTGATATGAAGTGGCCTGAGAGAAGCTGTGTTGTGGGGCAGAGGGAGGGAGTGAGTGGGAGTGTGAGTTTGTGAGAGGAAAGTGTGAGTGAGGGAGTGAATGTTACAGAGGGATTGTGTGAAAGAGTGTGTGAGAAGTGTGAGTGTGCACGCGTGTGAGCGTGCAAGTGTGTGAGTTTGCATGTGTGTTTTTGTGTGTGTGGGTGCATGCAGTATATAAAGAAAGGGAGTGTGACAGAGGGAGCGAGAGTGTGGGAGTGTGTGAGGGTGACACAGGGAGACAGAGGGCGTGCGGATTGTGTCAGGTCTGAGAGTGCTTGATAGTGTCTGTGTTTGTGGGTGTTTTTGTCATGGAAGATTGAAGATTAGAGTGTGTCTGTCTGTGAGCGGGTCCACGAGAGACAGCTTGTGATTGTGCACATGTATGTTAGTGTGTGCACCAGAGAATGTGAGTGTGTGTTTGTGTGAGAGTGTGTGAGAGAGTGTGTGTTTAGGACAGTGAGGATATACAAATTCCTGAATGTGCATTTGAGAGGGTGTATGAGTCATGTGAGAGTGTGAGTTTGTGTAAGTGTGTGTGAGAGAGTGTGTGAGTGTGTAATATTGTGTAAATGTGTGTGTGGGAGAGTGTACGTGAGTTGGTGAGGGTGTGTGTGTGAGTGTACGTGAGTTGGTGAGGGTGTGTGTGAGTGTACGCGAGTTGGTGAGGGTGTGTGTGAGTGTACGCGAGTTGGTGAGGGTGTGTGTGTGAGTGTACGTGAGCTGTTGAGTGTGTGTGTGTGAGTGTACGTGAGTTGGTGAGGGTGTGTGTGTACGTGAGTTGGTGAGGGTGTGTGCGTGAGTGTACGTGAGTTGGTGAGGGTGTGTGTGTGTGAGTGTACGTGTGTTGGTGAGGGTGTGTGCGTGAGTGTACGTGAGTTGGTGAGGGTGTGTGTGAGTGTACGTAAATTGGTGAGCGTGTGTGTGAGTGTACGTGAGGTGGTGAGGGTGTGTGTGTGTGAGTGTACGTGAGTTGGTGAGGGTGTGTGTGAGTGTACGTGAGTTGGTGAGGGTGTGTGTGAGTGTACGCGAGTACGTGAGGGAGTGTGTGTGAGTGTACACGAGTTGGTGAGGATGTGTGTGTGTGAGAGTACGTGAGTTGGTGAGGGTGTGTGTGTGAGTGTACGTGAGTTGGTGAGGGAGTGTGAATGAGTGTACGTGAGTTGGTGAGGGTGTGTGTGTGAGTGTACATGAGTTGGTGAGGGTGTGTTTGTGAGTGTACGTAAGTTGGTGAGGGTGTGTGTGAGTGTACGTGAGTTGGTGAGGGGGTGTGTGAGTGTACGCGAGTTGGTGAGGGTGTGTGTACGTGAGTTGGTGACTGTTTAGAGTGAACCTTGAGGATTGTGTCACTATCTGGGGTGATTCTTGGGGATTGTGTCACTATTTAGAGTGATCCTTGGGGATTGTGTCACCATTGGTGAGATCTTTGGGGAATGTGTCACTACTTATATTGATCCTTGGGGATTGTGTCAGTATTTCGAGTGATCCCTGGGGATTGTGTCACTATTTGAAGTGACCCTTGGGGATTGTGTCACTATTTCGAGTGATCCTTGGGGATTGTGTCATTATTTAGAGTGACCTTGGGGTTGTGTCAACATTTAGAGTGATCCTGGGGGATTGTGACACTATTTAGAGTCATTCTTGGGGATTGTGTCACTATTTAAAGTGATCCTTGGGGTTTGTGTCACTATTTAGAGTGATCCTTGGGGATTGTGTCACTATTTACAGTGATCCTTGGGGATTGTGTCACTATTTAGAGTGATCCATGGGGATTGTGACATTATTTAGAGTGATCCTTGGGGATTGTGACACTATTTAGAGTGATCCTTGGGGACTGTGTCACTATTCAGAGTGATCCTTGGGTATTGTGTCACTTTTTAAAGTGATTCTTGGGGATTGTGTCACTATTTATAGTGATCCTTGGGGATTGTGTCACTATTTAGAGTGATCCTTGGGTATTGCGTCACTATTTAGAGTGATCATTGGGGTTTGTGTCACTATTTAGAGAGATCCTTGGGGAATATGACACTATTTAGAGTGATCCTTGGGGATTGTGACACTATTTAGAGTGATCCTTGTGCATTGAGTCACTATTTAGAGTGATCCTTGGGGATTGTGACACTATTTAGAGTGACCTTGGGGATTGTGTCTCTATTTTGAGTGATCCTTGGGGAATGTGTCACTGTTTACAGTGTTCCTTGGGGAATGTGGCAGCATTTAGAGTGATCCTTGGGGATTGAGTCACTATTTGGAGTGATCCTTGGGGATTGTGTCACTATTTAGAGTGATCATTGGGGATTGTGTCACTATTTTGAGTGATCCTTGGGGATTGTGTCACTATTTAAAGTGATCCTTGGGGATTGTGTCACTATTTAGAGTGATCCTTGGATATTGTGTCACTGTTTAGAGTGATTTTTGGGGATTGTTTCACTATTTTAAGTGATCCTTGGGGATTGAGTCACTATTTAGAGTGATCCTTGGGGATTGTGTCACTATTTCGAGTGATCCTTGTGCATTGAGTCACTATTTAGAGTGACCTTGGGGATTGTGTCACTATTTAGAGTGATCCATGGGGATTGTGTCACTATTTAGAGTGATCCTTGGGTATTGTGTCACTGTTTAGAGTGATTCTTGGTGATTGTGTCACTATTCAGAGTGATCCTTGGGGATTGTGTCAGTATTTAGAGTGACCTTGGGGATTGTGTCACTATTTCGAGTGATCCTTGGGGATTGTGTCACTATTGAGAGTGATCCTTGGGTTTTGCGTCACTATTTCGAGTGATCATTGGGGTTTGTGTCACTATTTAGAGTGATCCTTGGGGATTGTGACACTATTTAGAGTGACCCTTGGGGATAGTGACACTATTTAGAGTGATCCTTGTGCATTGAGTCACTATTTCGAGTGACCTTGGGGATTGTGTCACTATTTTGAGTGATCCTTGGGGAATGTGTCACTATTTAAAGTGTTCCTTGGGGAATGTGGCAGCATTTAGAGTGATCCTTGGGGATTGAGTCACTATTTAGAGTGATCCTTGGGGATTGTGTCACTATTTAGAGAGATCCTTGGGGATTGTGTCACTATTTAGAGTGATCCTTGGGGATTGTGTCACTATTTAGAGTGATCCTTGGGGATTGTGTCACGATTTAGAGTGATCCTTGGATATTGTGTCACTGTTTAGAGTGATTTTTGGGCATTGTTTCACTATTTTAAGTGATCCTTGGGGATTGTGTCAGTATTTAGAGTGTTCCATGGGGATTGTGTCACTATTTATAGTGATCCTTGGGTATTGTGTCACTGTTTAGAGTGATTCTTGGGGATTGTGTCACTATTTAGAGTGATCCTTGGGGATTGTGTCACTATTTATAGTGATCCTTGGGGATTGTCACTATTTCGAGTGATCCTTGGGTATTATGTCACTGTTTAGAGTGATTTTTGGGGATTGTGTCACTATTTAGACTGATCCTTGGGTATTGTGTCACTGTTTAGAGTGATTCTTGGGGATTGTGTCACTATTTATAGTGATCCCTGGGGATTGTGTCACTATTTCGAGTGATCCTTGTGCATTGAGTCACTATTTAGAGTGACCTTGGGGATTGTGTCATTATTTTGAGTGAACCTTGGGGATTGTGTCACTATTCAGAGTGATCCATTGGGATTGTGTCACTATTTAGAGTGATCCTTGGGTATTGTGTCACTGTTTAGAGTGATTCTTGGTGATTGTGTCACTGTTCAGAGTGATCCTTGGGGATTGTGTCAGTATTTAGAGTGACCTTGGGGATTGTGTCACTATTTCGAGTGATCCTTGGGGATTGTGTCACTATTTCGAGTGATCCTTGGGTTTTGCGTCACTCTCTTGTTGCTGTGGAGAAAGGCAGAGCTGTGACTGGTGACAGGATTTTTGGGGTAAGAATTAGTTTTAAGTACTTTTCCGCGGGTGTTATTTATTTATTTAATTTAGTTTTAAATTTTGGCGCGCAACCGGCAGTGGCCGCGGGGTTTACTGGGAAGGGTCTCTTGAGTTTTTTTTTAGTGCACAGGAGGTTTAAAAGGCAGGTCCCACTATCTAGCGGGCAGCGGAGTGAGACGGAGCTGAGTGAGAACTGAGGGGCTTTGGCTCATCGGGCTTCGGCAGAAAGGGCGAGCAGGGGTGAGTTTCTTATTTTTTAAAAATTTTATTTATAAGTTACTTTTCTCCGGGTACCTTGGTAGAAATAATTTGGAACAGAGAGGAATAATCTTCATTCACTTTTTTCCCTGTGTTTAAAAGGGCAATTATGACTGTCAGGCCAGTATGTTGTTCCCAATGTAGGATGTGGGAGGTCCTGGAGGCTCCTAGCCTCCCAGACGACCATATCTGTGCTGGGTGTGTTGAGCTGCGGTTCCTAAGGGACCATGTTAGGGAACTGGAATTGCAGCTCGAGGACCTTCGCCGGGTTAGGGATAGTGAGGAGGTCATTGACAGGAGCTATCGGCAGGTGGTCACACCGGGACCACGGGAGGAGGGTAACTGGGTAACAGTGAGGAAGGAGAAAGCTCGGGTGATGGTGAGCACCCCGGTGGATGTGCCCCTTAATAATAAGTACTCCTGTCTGAGTACTACTGGGGTGGACAGCCCACCTGGGGGAAGCAGCGGTGGCAGTGTCTCTGGAGCTGAGCCTGGCCCAGTAGTGCAAAGGGGTAAGGAAAGGAGGGTAGTGCTAATTGGGGACTCTACGGTGAGGGGGTCAGATAGGCGTTTTTGCGGACACAGACGGGACTCTCGGATGGTGGTTTGCCTCCCTGGTGCAGGGGTCCAGGATGTCTCTGGTCGAGTCCCAGAAATCCTGAAGGGGGAGGGAGAGGAGCCCAAGGTCGTGATGCATATAGGTACTGCTGACATAGGTAGGAAGAGGGAAGGGGTCATGAAAAGAGAATATAGGGAGTTGGGTAGACAGCTGAGAAAGAGGAATGCAAAGGTAGTAATCTCGGGATTGCTGCCTGTGCCGCGGGAGAGTGAGAACAGGAATCGGTGGAGAATGAATGCGTGGCTGAGGGACTGGAGCAAGGGACAAGGATTTGGGTACTTGGATCATTGGGACCTCTTTAGGGGCAGGTGTGACCTGTTTAAAAAAGACGGGTGGCACTTGAATCCCAGGGGGACCAATATCCTGGCGGGAAGGTTGGCTAAGGCTACTGGTGAGACTTTAAACTAGAAAGGTTGGGGGGAGGGAATCGAAATGAGGGGACTGAGAGCGAGGAGGTTAGCTCGCAAATAGATAAGGAATGTAGACAGGGTAAGAGGGAGGTTAGACGAGTGAGGGAGAAGGGAAGTGCTCAGGCTGAAGGTCTGAGATGTGTCTATTTTAATGCCAGGAGTGTAGTGAATAAAGTGGATGAGCTTGGAGCGTGGATTGCTGCTTCGAATTGTGATGTGGTGGCCATTACGGAGACTTGGATGTCTCAGGGACAGGACTGGGTGCTTCAGGTGCCGGGTTTTAGATGTTTCAGGAAGGACAGGGAGGGAGGCAAGAGAGGGGGGGGAGTGGCACTGTTGATCAGGGATAGTGTCACGGCTGTAGAGAAGGTGGACGCCGTGGAGGGACTGACTACGGAATCTCTGTGGGTGGAGGTTAGGAACAGGAAGGGGTCGGTAACTTTGCTGGGTGTTTTCTATAGGCCGCCCAATAGTAACAGAGATGTTGAGGAGCAGATGGGGAAACAGATCCTGGAGAGATGTAGGAATAACAGAGTTGTCGTGATGGGAGATTTTAATTTCCCAAACATAGATTGGAATATCCCTAGGGCTAGGGGTTTGGATGGAGAGGAGTTTGTTAGGTGTGTCCAGGAGAGTTTCCTGACACAGTATGTGGATAAGCCTACTAGAGGAGAGGCTGTTCTTGATCTGGTGCTGGCTAACGAACCTGGACAGGTGGAGGATCTCTCGGTGGGTGAGCATCTTGGGGATAGCGATCATAATTCTATCTCCTTCACGATAGCATTGGAAAGAGATAGGGTCAGGCAGGCTAGGAAAGTGTTTCTCTGGAGTAAAGGGAAATACAGTGTCATCAGGGAGGAAATTAGACGGGTAAATTGGAAGGAGGCATTCTTGGGGAAAAGTACCGAAGGAAAGTGGAGGATTTTCAAGGAATGTTTGTCTGGAGCTCTGCATGACAACGTTCCGATGAGACAGGGGGGTGTTGGTAGGGTACGGGAACCGTGGTGCACGAAGGTTGTGATGAACCTGGTAAATAAGAAAAGAGAGGCGTACAGAAGGTTCAGAGAGCTAGGAGGTGTTAAGGATTTAGAGGAGTATACGCGATGTAGGAAGGAGCTTAAGAAGGAAATTAGGAGAGCGAGAAGGGGTCATGAGAAGACCTTGGCGGGTAAGATTAAGGAGAATCCCAAGGCTTTCTACAAATATGTCAAGAGTAAAAGGATGAGATGTGAAGGCATAGGACCCTTAAAAGGTGAAGGGGGAAAAGTTTGTGCGGAACCGTTAGAAATGGCGGAGCTGCTTAATGAATACTTTACCTCGGTATTCACGGTGGAAAGGGATCTGGGTGGTTGTACTGCTGGATTGCGGAGGACAGAAAGGATCGAGCATGTGGACATAAAGAAAGAGGATGTGTTGGAACTATTGAATGGCATCAAGGTTGGTAAGTCGCCGGGACCGGATGGGATGTACCCCAGGTTACTGTGGGAGGCGAGGGAGGAGATTGCGGAGCCTTTGGCGATGATCTTTGCATCGTCGATGGAGACGGGAGAGGTTCCGGAGGATTGGAGGATTGCGGATGTGGTCCCTATATTCAAGAAAGGGAACAGGGACAGCCCGGGAAATTACCGACCGGTGAGTCTAACCTCAGTGGTTGGTAAGTTGATGGAGAGGATCCTGAGAGACAGGATTTATGATCATCTACAGAAGTTTAGTATGATCAAAAGTAGTCAGCACGGCTTTGTCAGGGGCAGGTCGTGCCTTACGAGCCTGGTTGAGTTCTTTGAAAATGTGACCAAGCACATTGACGAAGGAAGAGCGGTGGATGTGGTCTATATGGACTTCAGCAAAGCGTTCGATAAGGTCCCCCATGCAAGACTTCTTGAGAAAGTGAGAGGGCATGGGATCCAAGGGGCTGTTGCCTTGTGGATCCAGAACTGGCTTGCCTGCAGAAGGCAGAGAGTGGCTGTGGAGGGGTCTTTCTCTGCATGGAGGTCAGTGACCAGTGGAGTGCCCCAGGGATCTGTTCTGGGACCCTTGCTGTTTGTCATTTTCATAAATGACCTGGATGAGGAAGTGGAGGGATGGGTTGGTAAGTTTGCTGACGACACCAAGGTAGGTGGTGTTGTGGATAGTTTGGAGGGATGTCAGAAGTTGCAGCGAGACATAGATAGAATGCAAGACTGGGCGGAGAAGTGGCAGATGGACTTCAACCCGGATAAGTGTGTAGTGATCCATTTTGGCAGATCCAATGGGATGGAGCAGCAGTATAAAATGAAGGGTACCATTCTTAGCAGTGTAGAGGATCAGAAGGACCTTGGGGTCCGGGTCCATAGGACTCTTAAATCGGCCTCGCAGGTGGAGGATGCGGTCAAGAAGGCGTATGGCGTACTAGCCTTCATTAATCGAGGGATTGAGTTTAGGAGTCGGGAGATAATGCTGCAGCTTTATAGGACCCTGGTTAGACCCCACTTGGAGTACTGCGCGCAGTTCTGGTCACCTCATTACAGGAAAGATGTTGAAGCCATTGAAAGGGTGCAGAGGAGATTTACAAGGATGTTGCCTGGATTGGGGGGCATGCCTTATGAGGATAGGTTGAGGGAGCTTGGTCTCTTCTCCCTGGAGAGACGAAGGATGAGAGGTGACCTGATAGAGGTTTACAAGATGTTGAGGGGTCTGGATAGGGTGGACTCTCAGAGGCTATTTCCAAGGGCTGAAACGGTTGCTACGAGAGGACACAGGTTTAAGGTGCTGGGGGGTAGGTACAGGGGGGATGTCAGGGGTAAGTTTTTCACTCAGAGGGTGGTGGGTGAGTGGAATCGGCTGACGTCGGTGGTGGTGGAGGCAAACTCGTTGGGGTCTTTTAAGAGACTTCTGGATGAGTACATGGGATTTAATGGGATTGAGGGCTATAGATAGGCCTAGAGGTGGGGATGTGATCGGCGCAACTTGTGGGCCGAAGGGCCTGTTTGTGCTGTGGCTTTCTATGGTCTATGTTCTATGTTCTATTTCGAGTGATCATTGGGGTTTGTGTCACTATTTAGAGTGATCCTTGGGGATTGTGACACTATTTAGAGTGACCCTTGGGGATTGTGACACTATTTAGAGTGATCCTTGTGCATTGAGTCACTATGTAGAGTGACCTTGGGGATTGTGTCACTATTTTGAGTGATCCTTGGGGAATGTGTCACTACTTAAAGTGTTCCTTGGGGAATGTGGCAGCATTTAGAGTGATCCTTGGGGATTGAGTCACTATTTAGAGTGATCCTTGGGGATTGTGTCACTATTTAGAGAGATCCTTGGGGATTGTGTCACTATTTAGAGTGATCCTTGGGGATTGTGTCACTATTTTGAGTGATCCTTGGGGATTGTGTCACTATTTAGAGTGATCCGTGGGGATTGTGTCAGTATTTAGAATGATCCAAGGGGATTGTGTCACTGTTTAGAGTGATTCTTGGGGATTGTGTCAGTATTTAGAGAGATTCTTGGGGATTGTGTCAGTATTTAGAGTGATCCTTGGGGATTGAGTCACTATTTAGAGAGATCCTTGGGGATTGTGTATCTATTTAGAGTGATCCTTGGGGATTGTGTAACTATTTAGAGTGATCCTTGGGGATTGTGTCACGATTTAGAGTGATCCTTGTAGATTGTGTCACTATTTAGAGAGATCCTTGCACCTGTGTCACTATCTATAGTGGTCCTTGGGGATTGTGTCACTATTTAGATTCATCCTTGTGGATTGTGTCACTATTTAGAGTGATCCTTGGGGATTGTCACTATTTGGAGTGACCCTTGGGGATTGTGTCACTATTTAGAGTGATCCTTGGGGATTGTCTCACTATTTAGAGTGATCCTTGGGGATTGTGTAACTATTTAGAGAGATCCTTGGGGATTGTGTCACTATTTAGAGTGATCCTTGGGGATTGTGTCACTATTTAGAGAGATCCTTGGGGATTGTGTCACTATTTAGAGTGATCCTTGGGGATTGTTTCAGTATTTTGAGAGATCCATGGGGATTGTGTCACTGTTTAGAGTGATCCTTGGGGATTGTGTCACTATTTAGAGTGATCCGTGGGGATTGTGTCACTATTTCGCGTGATCCATGGGGATTGTGTCACTATTTAGAGTGATTCTTGGAGATTGTGTCAGTATTTAGAGAGATTCTTGGGGATTGTGTCAGTATTTAGAGTGATCCTTGGGGATTGTGTCACTATTTCGAGTGATCCTTGGGGATTGTGTCACTATTTAGAGTGATCCTTGGGGATTGTGTCACTATTTAGAGTGATCCTTGGGGACTGTGTCACTATTTAGAGTGATCCATGGGGATTGTGTCACTATTTAGAGTGATCCTTGGGTAATGTGTCACTGTTTAGAGTGATCCTTGGGGATTGTGTCACTATTTAGAGTGATCCTTGGGCATTGCGACATTATTTAGGGTGACCTTGGGGATTGTGTCACTATTTTGAGTGATCCTTGGGGATTGTATCACTATTTAGAGGGATTCTTGGGGATTGAGTCACTATTTAGAGTGATCCTTGGGGATTGTGTCACTATTTAGGGTGATTCTTGGGGATTGTGTCACTATTTAGAGTGATCGTTGGGGATTGTGTAACTATTTAGAGTGATCCTTGGGGAGTGTGTCACTATTTAGAGTGATCCTTGGATATTTTGTCACTGTTTAGAGTGATTCTTGGTGATTGTGTCACTATTCAGAGTGATCCTTGGGGATTGTGTCAGTATTTAGAGTGACCTTGGGGATTGTGTCACTATTTCGAGTGATCCTTGGGGATTGTGTCACTATTTAGAGTGATCCTTGGGTTTTGCGTCACTATTTCGAGTGATCATTGGGGTTTGTGTCACTATTTAGAGTGATCCTTGGGGATTGTGACACTATTTAGAGTGACCCTTGGGGATTGTGACACTATTTAGAGTGATCCTTGTGCATTGAGTCACTATGTAGAGTGACCTTGGGGATTGTGTCACTATTTTGAGTGATCCTTGGGGAATGTGTCACTATTTAAAGTGTTCCTTGGGGAATGTGGCAGCATTTAGAGTGATCCTTGGGGATTGAGTCACTATTTAGAGTGATCCTTGGGGATTGTGTCACTATTTAGAGAGATCCTTGGGGATTGTGTCACTATTTAGAGTGATCCTTGTGGATTGTGTCCCTATTTTGAGTGATCCTTGGGGATTGTGTCACTATTTAGAGTGATCCGTGGGGATTGTGTCAGTATTTAGAATGATCCATGGGGATTGTGTCACTGTTTAGAGTGATTCTTGGGGATTGTGTCAGTATTTAGAGAGATTCTTGGGGATTGTGTCAGTATTTAGAGTGATCCTTGGGGATTGTGTCACTATTTATAGTGATCCTTGGGGATTGTCACTATTTCGAGTGATCCTTGGGTATTATGTCACTGTTTAGAGTGATTTTCGGGGATTGTGTCACTATTTAGACTGATCCTTGGGTATTGTGTCACTGTTTAGAGTGATTCTTGGGGATTGTGTCACTATTTATAGTGATCCTTGGGGATTGTGTCACTATTTCGAGTGATCCTTGTGCATTGAGTCACTATTTAGAGTGACCTTGGGGATTGTGTCATTATTTTGAGTGAACCTTGGGGATTGTGTCACTATTCAGAGTGATCCATTGGGATTGTGTCACTATTTAGAGTGATCCTTGGGTATTGTGTCACTGTTTAGAGTGATTCTTGGTGATTGTGTCACTGTTCAGAGTGATCCTTGGGGATTGTGTCAGTATTTAGAGTGACCTTGGGGATTGTGTCACTATTGAGAGTGATCCTTGGGTTTTGCGTCACTATTTCGAGTGATCATTGGGGTTTGTGTCACTATTTAGAGTGATCCTTGGGGATTGTGACACTATTTAGAGTGACCCTTGGGGATTGTGACACTATTTAGAGTGATCCTTGTGCATTGAGTCACTATGTAGAGTGACCTTGGGGATTGTGTCACTATTTTGAGTGATCCTTGGGGAATGTGTCACTACTTAAAGTGTTCCTTGGGGAATGTGGCAGCATTTAGAGTGATCCTTGGGAATTGAGTCACTATTTAGAGTGATCCTTGGGGATTGTGTCACTATTTAGAGAGATCCTTGGGGATTGTGTCACTATTTAGAGAGATCTTTGGGGATTGTGTCACTATTTTGTGTGATCCTTGGGGATTGTGTCACTATTTAGAGTGATCCGTGGGGATTGTGTCAGTATTTAGAATGATCCATGGGGATTGTGTCACTGTTTAGAGTGATTCTTGGGGATTGTGTCAGTATTTAGAGAGATCCTTGGGGATTGTGTCACTATTTAGAGTGATCCTTGGGGATTGTCACTATTTGGAGTGACCCTTGGGGATTGTGTCACTATCTATAGTGGTCCTTGGGGATTGTGTCACTATTTAGATTCATCCTTGTGGATTGTGTCACTATTTAGAGAGATCCTTGTGGATTGTGTCACTATTTAGAGAGATCCTTGGGGATTGTGTCACTATTTAGAGTGATCCTTGGGGATTGTGTCACTATTTAGAGAGATCCTTGGGGATTGTGTCACTATTTAGAGTGATCCTTGGGGATTGTTTCAGTATTTAGAGTGATCCGTGGGGATTGTGTCACTATTTCGAGTGATCCATGGGGATTGTGTCACTATTTAGAGTGATTCTTGGAGATTGTGTCAGTATTTAGAGAGATTCTTGGGGATTGTGTCAGTATTTAGAGTGATCCTTGGGGATTGTGTCACTATTTCGAGTGATCCTTGGGGATTGTGTCACTATTTAGAGTGATCCTTGTGGATTGTGTCACTATTTAGAGTGATCCTTGGGGACTGTGTCACTATTTAGAGTGATCCATGGGGATTGTGTCACTATTTAGAGTGATCCTTGGGTAATGTGTCACTGTTTAGAGTGATCCTTGGGGATTGTCTCACTATTTAGTGTGATCCTTGGGCATTGCGACATTATTTAGGGTGACCTTGGGGATTGTGTCACTATTTTGAGTGATCCTTGGGGATTGTATCACTATTTAGAGGGATTCTTGGGGATTGAGTCACTATTTAGAGTGATCCTTGGGGATTGTGTCACTATTTAGGGTGATTCTTGGGGATTGTGTCACTATTTAGAGTGATCGTTGGGGATTGTGTAACTATTTGGAGTGATCCTTGGGGAGTGTGTCACTATTTAGAGTGATCCTTGGATATTGTGTCACTGTTTAGAGTGATTCTTGGTGATTGTGTCACTATTCAGAGTGATCCTTGGGGATTGTGTCAGTATTTAGAGTGACCTTCGGGATTGTGTCACTATTTCGAGTGATCCTTGGGGATTGTGTCACTATTGAGAGTGATCCTTGGGTTTTGCGTCACTATTTCGAGTGATCATTGGGGTTTGTGTCACTATTTAGAGTGATCCTTGGGGATTGTGACACTATTTAGAGTGACCCTTGGGGATTGTGACACTATTTAGAGTGATCCTTGTGCATTGAGTCACTATGTAGAGTGACCTTGGGGATTGTGTCACTATTTTGAGTGATCCTTGGAGAATGTGTCACTATTTAAAGTGTTCCTTGGGGAATGTGGCAGCATTTAGAGTGATCCTTGGGGATTGAGTCACTATTTAGAGTGATCCTTGGGGATTGTGTCACTATTTAGAGAGATCCTTGGGGATTGTGTCACTATTTCGAGTGATCCTTGGGGATTGTGTCCCTATTTTGAGTGATCCTTGGGGATTGTGTCACTATTTAGAGTGATCCGTGGGGATTGTGTCAGTATTTAGAATGATCCATGGGGATTGTGTCACTGTTTAGAGTGATTCTTGGAGATTGTGTCAGTATTTAGAGAGATTCTTGGGGATTGTGTCAGTATTTAGAGTGATCCTTGGGGATTGTGTCACTATTTCGAGTGATCCTTGGGGATTGTGTCACTATTTAGAGTGATCCTTGGGGATTGTGTCACTATTTAGAGTGATCCTTGGGGACTGTGTCACTATTTAGAGTGATCCATGGGGATTGTGTCACTATTTAGAGTGATCCTTGGGTAATGTGTCACTGTTTAGAGTGATCCTTGGGGATTGTGTCACTATTTAGAGTGATCCTTGGGCATTGCGACATTATTTAGGGTGACCTTGGGGATTGTGTCACTATTTTGAGTGATCCTTGGGGATTGTATCACTATTTAGAGGGATTCTTGGGGATTGAGTCACTATTTAGAGTGATCCTTGGGGATTGTGTCACTATTTAGGGTGATTCTTGGGGATTGTGTCACTATTTAGAGTGATCGTTGGGGATTGTGTAACTATTTAGAGTGATCCTTGGGGAGTGTGTCACTATTTAGAGTGATCCTTGGATATTTTGTCACTGTTTAGAGTGATTCTTGGTGATTGTGTCACTATTCAGAGTGATCCTTGGGGATTGTGTCAGTATTTAGAGTGACCTTGGGGATTGTGTCACTATTTCGAGTGATCCTTGGGGATTGTGTCACTATTTAGAGTGATCCTTGGGTTTTGCGTCACTATTTCGAGTGATCCTTGGGGATTGTGTCACTATTTAGAGTGATCCTTGGGGATTGTGTCACTATTTAGAGAGATCCTTGGGGATTGTGTCACTATTTAGAGTGATCCTTGGGGATTGTTTCAGTATTTTGAGAGATCCATGGGGATTGTGTCACTGTTTAGAGTGATCCTTGGGGATTGTGTCACTATTTAGAGTGATCCGTGGGGATTGTGTCACTATTTCGCGTGATCCATGGGGATTGTGTCACTATTTAGAGTGATTCTTGGAGATTGTGTCAGTATTTAGAGAGATTCTTGGGGATTGTGTCAGTATTTAGAGTGATCCTTGGGGATTGTGTCACTATTTCGAGTGATCCTTGGGGATTGTGTCACTATTTAGAGTGATCCTTGGGGATTGTGTCACTATTTAGAGTGATCCTTGGGGACTGTGTCACTATTTAGAGTGATCCATGGGGATTGTGTCACTATTTAGAGTGATCCTTGGGTAATGTGTCACTGTTTAGAGTGATCCTTGGGGATTGTGTCACTATTTAGAGTGATCCTTGGGCATTGCGACATTATTTAGGGTGACCTTGGGGATTGTGTCACTATTTTGAGTGATCCTTGGGGATTGTATCACTATTTAGAGGGATTCTTGGGGATTGAGTCACTATTTAGAGTGATCCTTGGGGATTGTGTCACTATTTAGGGTGATTCTTGGGGATTGTGTCACTATTTAGAGTGATCGTTGGGGATTGTGTAACTATTTAGAGTGATCCTTGGGGAGTGTGTCACTATTTAGAGTGATCCTTGGATATTTTGTCACTGTTTAGAGTGATTCTTGGTGATTGTGTCACTATTCAGAGTGATCCTTGGGGATTGTGTCAGTATTTAGAGTGACCTTGGGGATTGTGTCACTATTTCGAGTGATCCTTGGGGATTGTGTCACTATTTAGAGTGATCCTTGGGTTTTGCGTCACTATTTCGAGTGATCATTGGGGTTTGTGTCACTATTTAGAGTGATCCTTGGGGATTGTGACACTATTTAGAGTGACCCTTGGGGATTGTGACACTATTTAGAGTGATCCTTGTGCATTGAGTCACTATGTAGAGTGACCTTGGGGATTGTGTCACTATTTTGAGTGATCCTTGGGGAATGTGTCACTATTTAAAGTGTTCCTTGGGGAATGTGGCAGCATTTAGAGTGATCCTTGGGGATTGAGTCACTATTTAGAGTGATCCTTGGGGATTGTGTCACTATTTAGAGAGATCCTTGGGGATTGTGTCACTATTTAGAGTGATCCTTGTGGATTGTGTCCCTATTTTGAGTGATCCTTGGGGATTGTGTCACTATTTAGAGTGATCCGTGGGGATTGTGTCAGTATTTAGAATGATCCATGGGGATTGTGTCACTGTTTAGAGTGATTCTTGGGGATTGTGTCAGTATTTAGAGAGATTCTTGGGGATTGTGTCAGTATTTAGAGTGATCCTTGGGGATTGTGTCACTATTTATAGTGATCCTTGGGGATTGTCACTATTTCGAGTGATCCTTGGGTATTATGTCACTGTTTAGAGTGATTTTCGGGGATTGTGTCACTATTTAGACTGATCCTTGGGTATTGTGTCACTGTTTAGAATGATTCTTGGGGATTGTGTCACTATTTATAGTGATCCTTGGGGATTGTGTCACTATTTCGAGTGATCCTTGTGCATTGAGTCACTATTTAGAGTGACCTTGGGGATTGTGTCATTATTTTGAGTGAACCTTGGGGATTGTGTCACTATTCAGAGTGATCCATTGGGATTGTGTCACTATTTAGAGTGATCCTTGGGTATTGTGTCACTGTTTAGAGTGATTCTTGGTGATTGTGTCACTGTTCAGAGTGATCCTTGGGGATTGTGTCAGTATTTAGAGTGACCTTGGGGATTGTGACACTATTTAGAGTGATCCTTGTGCATTGAGTCACTATGTAGAGTGACCTTGGGGATTGTGTCACTATTTTGAGTGATCCTTGGGGAATGTGTCACTACTTAAAGTGTTCCTTGGGGAATGTGGCAGCATTTAGAGTGATCCTTGGGAATTGAGTCACTATTTAGAGTGATCCTTGGGGATTGTGTCACTATTTAGAGAGATCCTTGGGGATTGTGTCACTATTTAGAGAGATCTTTGGGGATTGTGTCACTATTTTGAGTGATCCTTGGGGATTGTGTCACTATTTAGAGTGATCCGTGGGGATTGTGTCAGTATTTAGAATGATCCATGGGGATTGTGTCACTGTTTAGAGTGATTCTTGGGGATTGTGTCAGTATTTAGAGAGATCCTTGGGGATTGTGTCACTATTTAGAGTGATCCTTGGGGATTGTCACTATTTGGAGTGACCCTTGGGGATTGTGTCACTATCTATAGTGGTCCTTGGGGATTGTGTCACTATTTAGATTCATCCTTGTGGATTGTGTCACTATTTAGAGAGATCCTTGTGGATTGTGTCACTATTTAGAGAGATCCTTGGGGATTGTGTCACTATTTAGAGTGATCCTTGGGGATTGTGTCACTATTTAGAGAGATCCTTGGGGATTGTGTCACTATTTAGAGTGATCCTTGGGGATTGTTTCAGTATTTAGAGTGATCCGTGGGGATTGTGTCACTATTTCGAGTGATCCATGGGGATTGTGTCACTATTTAGAGTGATTCTTGGAGATTGTGTCAGTATTTAGAGAGATTCTTGGGGATTGTGTCAGTATTTAGAGTGATCCTTGGGGATTGTGTCACTATTTCGAGTGATCCTTGGGGATTGTGTCACTATTTAGAGTGATCCTTGTGGATTGTGTCACTATTTAGAGTGATCCTTGGGGACTGTGTCACTATTTAGAGTGATCCATGGGGATTGTGTCACTATTTAGAGTGATCCTTGGGTAATGTGTCACTGTTTAGAGTGATCCTTGGGGATTGTCTCACTATTTAGTGTGATCCTTGGGCATTGCGACATTATTTAGGGTGACCTTGGGGATTGTGTCACTATTTTGAGTGATCCTTGGGGATTGTATCACTATTTAGAGGGATTCTTGGGGATTGAGTCACTATTTAGAGTGATCCTTGGGGATTGTGTCACTATTTAGGGTGATTCTTGGGGATTGTGTCACTATTTAGAGTGATCGTTGGGGATTGTGTAACTATTTGGAGTGATCCTTGGGGAGTGTGTCACTATTTAGAGTGATCCTTGGATATTGTGTCACTGTTTAGAGTGATTCTTGGTGATTGTGTCACTATTCAGAGTGATCCTTGGGGATTGTGTCAGTATTTAGAGTGACCTTCGGGATTGTGTCACTATTTCGAGTGATCCTTGGGGATTGTGTCACTATTGAGAGTGATCCTTGGGTTTTGCGTCACTATTTCGAGTGATCATTGGGGTTTGTGTCACTATTTAGAGTGATCCTTGGGGATTGTGACACTATTTAGAGTGACCCTTGGGGATTGTGACACTATTTAGAGTGATCCTTGTGCATTGAGTCACTATGTAGAGTGACCTTGGGGATTGTGTCACTATTTTGAGTGATCCTTGGAGAATGTGTCACTATTTAAAGTGTTCCTTGGGGAATGTGGCAGCATTTAGAGTGATCCTTGGGGATTGAGTCACTATTTAGAGTGATCCTTGGGGATTGTGTCACTATTTAGAGAGATCCTTGGGGATTGTGTCACTATTTCGAGTGATCCTTGGGGATTGTGTCCCTATTTTGAGTGATCCTTGGGGATTGTGTCACTATTTAGAGTGATCCGTGGGGATTGTGTCAGTATTTAGAATGATCCATGGGGATTGTGTCACTGTTTAGAGTGATTCTTGGAGATTGTGTCAGTATTTAGAGAGATTCTTGGGGATTGTGTCAGTATTTAGAGTGATCCTTGGGGATTGTGTCACTATTTCGAGTGATCCTTGGGGATTGTGTCACTATTTAGAGTGATCCTTGGGGATTGTGTCACTATTTAGAGTGATCCTTGGGGACTGTGTCACTATTTAGAGTGATCCATGGGGATTGTGTCACTATTTAGAGTGATCCTTGGGTAATGTGTCACTGTTTAGAGTGATCCTTGGGGATTGTGTCACTATTTAGAGTGATCCTTGGGCATTGCGACATTATTTAGGGTGACCTTGGGGATTGTGTCACTATTTTGAGTGATCCTTGGGGATTGTATCACTATTTAGAGGGATTCTTGGGGATTGAGTCACTATTTAGAGTGATCCTTGGGGATTGTGTCACTATTTAGGGTGATTCTTGGGGATTGTGTCACTATTTAGAGTGATCGTTGGGGATTGTGTAACTATTTAGAGTGATCCTTGGGGAGTGTGTCACTATTTAGAGTGATCCTTGGATATTTTGTCACTGTTTAGAGTGATTCTTGGTGATTGTGTCACTATTCAGAGTGATCCTTGGGGATTGTGTCAGTATTTAGAGTGACCTTGGGGATTGTGTCACTATTTCGAGTGATCCTTGGGGATTGTGTCACTATTTAGAGTGATCCTTGGGTTTTGCGTCACTATTTCGAGTGATCATTGGGGTTTGTGTCACTATTTAGAGTGATCCTTGGGGATTGTGACACTATTTAGAGTGACCCTTGGGGATTGTGACACTATTTAGAGTGATCCTTGTGCATTGAGTCACTATGTAGAGTGACCTTGGGGATTGTGTCACTATTTTGAGTGATCCTTGGGGAATGTGTCACTATTTAAAGTGTTCCTTGGGGAATGTGGCAGCATTTAGAGTGATCCTTGGGGATTGAGTCACTATTTAGAGTGATCCTTGGGGATTGTGTCACTATTTAGAGAGATCCTTGGGGATTGTGTCACTATTTAGAGTGATCCTTGTGGATTGTGTCCCTATTTTGAGTGATCCTTGGGGATTGTGTCACTATTTAGAGTGATCCGTGGGGATTGTGTCAGTATTTAGAATGATCCATGGGGATTGTGTCACTGTTTAGAGTGATTCTTGGGGATTGTGTCAGTATTTAGAGAGATTCTTGGGGATTGTGTCAGTATTTAGAGTGATCCTTGGGGATTGTGTCACTATTTATAGTGATCCTTGGGGATTGTCACTATTTCGAGTGATCCTTGGGTATTATGTCACTGTTTAGAGTGATTTTCGGGGATTGTGTCACTATTTAGACTGATCCTTGGGTATTGTGTCACTGTTTAGAGTGATTCTTGGGGATTGTGTCACTATTTATAGTGATCCTTGGGGATTGTGTCACTATTTCGAGTGATCCTTGTGCATTGAGTCACTATTTAGAGTGACCTTGGGGATTGTGTCATTATTTTGAGTGAACCTTGGGGATTGTGTCACTATTCAGAGTGATCCATTGGGATTGTGTCACTATTTAGAGTGATCCTTGGGTATTGTGTCACTGTTTAGAGTGATTCTTGGTGATTGTGTCACTGTTCAGAGTGATCCTTGGGGATTGTGTCAGTATTTAGAGTGACCTTGGGGATTGTGTCACTATTGAGAGTGATCCTTGGGTTTTGCGTCACTATTTCGAGTGATCATTGGGGTTTGTGTCACTATTTAGAGTGATCCTTGGGGATTGTGACACTATTTAGAGTGACCCTTGGGGATTGTGACACTATTTAGAGTGATCCTTGTGCATTGAGTCACTATGTAGAGTGACCTTGGGGATTGTGTCACTATTTTGAGTGATCCTTGGGGAATGTGTCACTACTTAAAGTGTTCCTTGGGGAATGTGGCAGCATTTAGAGTGATCCTTGGGAATTGAGTCACTATTTAGAGTGATCCTTGGGGATTGTGTCACTATTTAGAGAGATCCTTGGGGATTGTGTCACTATTTAGAGAGATCTTTGGGGATTGTGTCACTATTTTGAGTGATCCTTGGGGATTGTGTCACTATTTAGAGTGATCCGTGGGGATTGTGTCAGTATTTAGAATGATCCATGGGGATTGTGTCACTGTTTAGAGTGATTCTTGGGGATTGTGTCAGTATTTAGAGAGATCCTTGGGGATTGTGTCACTATTTAGAGTGATCCTTGGGGATTGTCACTATTTGGAGTGACCCTTGGGGATTGTGTCACTATCTATAGTGGTCCTTGGGGATTGTGTCACTATTTAGATTCATCCTTGTGGATTGTGTCACTATTTAGAGAGATCCTTGTGGATTGTGTCACTATTTAGAGAGATCCTTGGGGATTGTGTCACTATTTAGAGTGATCCTTGGGGATTGTGTCACTATTTAGAGAGATCCTTGGGGATTGTGTCACTATTTAGAGTGATCCTTGGGGATTGTTTCAGTATTTAGAGTGATCCGTGGGGATTGTGTCACTATTTCGAGTGATCCATGGGGATTGTGTCACTATTTAGAGTGATTCTTGGAGATTGTGTCAGTATTTAGAGAGATTCTTGGGGATTGTGTCAGTATTTAGAGTGATCCTTGGGGATTGTGTCACTATTTCGAGTGATCCTTGGGGATTGTGTCACTATTTAGAGTGATCCTTGTGGATTGTGTCACTATTTAGAGTGATCCTTGGGGACTGTGTCACTATTTAGAGTGATCCATGGGGATTGTGTCACTATTTAGAGTGATCCTTGGGTAATGTGTCACTGTTTAGAGTGATCCTTGGGGATTGTCTCACTATTTAGTGTGATCCTTGGGCATTGCGACATTATTTAGGGTGACCTTGGGGATTGTGTCACTATTTTGAGTGATCCTTGGGGATTGTATCACTATTTAGAGGGATTCTTGGGGATTGAGTCACTATTTAGAGTGATCCTTGGGGATTGTGTCACTATTTAGGGTGATTCTTGGGGATTGTGTCACTATTTAGAGTGATCGTTGGGGATTGTGTAACTATTTGGAGTGATCCTTGGGGAGTGTGTCACTATTTAGAGTGATCCTTGGATATTGTGTCACTGTTTAGAGTGATTCTTGGTGATTGTGTCACTATTCAGAGTGATCCTTGGGGATTGTGTCAGTATTTAGAGTGACCTTCGGGATTGTGTCACTATTTCGAGTGATCCTTGGGGATTGTGTCACTATTGAGAGTGATCCTTGGGTTTTGCGTCACTATTTCGAGTGATCATTGGGGTTTGTGTCACTATTTAGAGTGATCCTTGGGGATTGTGACACTATTTAGAGTGACCCTTGGGGATTGTGACACTATTTAGAGTGATCCTTGTGCATTGAGTCACTATGTAGAGTGACCTTGGGGATTGTGTCACTATTTTGAGTGATCCTTGGAGAATGTGTCACTATTTAAAGTGTTCCTTGGGGAATGTGGCAGCATTTAGAGTGATCCTTGGGGATTGAGTCACTATTTAGAGTGATCCTTGGGGATTGTGTCACTATTTAGAGAGATCCTTGGGGATTGTGTCACTATTTCGAGTGATCCTTGGGGATTGTGTCCCTATTTTGAGTGATCCTTGGGGATTGTGTCACTATTTAGAGTGATCCGTGGGGATTGTGTCAGTATTTAGAATGATCCATGGGGATTGTGTCACTGTTTAGAGTGATTCTTGGGGATTGTGTCAGTATTTAGAGAGATTCTTGGGGATTGTGTCAGTATTTAGAGTGATCCTTGGGGATTGTGTCACTATTTAGAGAGATCCTTGGGGATTGTGTAACTATTTAGAGTGATCCTTGGGGATTGTGTAACTATTTAGAGTGATCCTTGGGGATTGTGTAACTATTTAGAGTGATCCTTGGGGATTGTGTCACGATTTAGAGTGATCATTGTGGATTGTGTCACTATTTAGAGAGATCCTTGCACCTGTGTCACTATCTATAGTGGTCCTTGGGGATTGTGTCACTATTTAGATTCATCCTTGTGGATTGTGTCACTACTTAGAGTGATCCTTGGGGATTGTCACTATTTGGAGTGACCCTTGGGGATTGTGTCACTATTTAGAGTGATCCTTGGGGATTGTCTCACTATTTAGAGTGATCCTTGGGGATTGTGTAACTATTTAGAGAGATCCTTGTGGATTGTGTCACTATTTAGAGTGATCCTTGGGTATTGTGTCACTGTTTAGAGTGATTCTTGGTGAATGTGTCACTGTTTAGAGTGATCCTTGGGGATTGTGTCACTATTTAGAGTGATCCGTGGGGATTGTGTCACTATTTCGAGTGATCCATGGGGATTGTGTCACTATTTAGAGTGATTCTTGGAGATTGTGTCAGTATTTAGAGAGATTCTTGGGGATTGTGTCAGTATTTAGAGTGATCCTTGGGGATTGTGTCACTATTTCGAGTGATCCTTGGGGATTGTGTTACTATTTAGAGTGATCCTTGGGGATTGTGTCACTATTTAGAGTGATCCTTGGGGACTGTGTCACTATTTAGTGTGATCCATGGGGATTGTGTCACTATTTAGAGTGATCCTTGGGTATTGTGTCACTGTTTAGAGTGATCCTTGGGGATTGTGTCACTATTTTGAGTGATCCCTGGGGATTGTATCACTATTTAGAGGGATTCTTGGGGATTGAGTCACTATTTAGAGTGATCCTTGGGGATTGTGTCACTGTTTAGGGTGATTCTTGGGGATTGTGTCACTATTTTGAGTGATCCTTGGGGATTGTGTCACTATTTAGAGTGATCCTTGGGGATTGTGTCACTATTTAGAGTGATCCTTGGATATTGTGTCACTGTTTAGAATGATTTTTGGGGATTGTTTCACTATTTTAAGTGATCCTTGGGGATTGTGTCACTATTTAGAGTGATCCTTGGGGATTGTGTCACTATTTCGAGTGATCCTTGTGCATTGAGTCACTATTTAGAGTGACCTTGGGGAGTGTGTCACTATTTAGAGTGATCCATTGAGATTGTGTCACTATTTAGAGTGATCCATGGGTATTGTGTCACTGTTTAGAGTGATTCTTGGTGATTGTGTCACTATTCAGAGTGATCCTTGGGGATTGTGTCAGTATTTAGAGTGACCTTGGGGATTGTGTCACTATTTCGAGTGATCCTTGGGGATTGTGTCACTATTAAGAGTGATCCTTGGGTTTTGCGTCACTATTTCGAGTGATCATTGGGGTTTGTGTCACTATTTAGAGCGATCCTTGGGGATTGTGACACTATTTAGACTGACCCTTGGGGATTGTGACACTATTTAGAGTGATCCTTGTGCATTGAGTCACTATTTAGAGTGACCTTGGGGATTGTGTCACTATTTTGAGTGATCCTTTGGGAATGTGTCACTATTTAAAGTGTTCCTTGGGGAATGTGGCAGCATTTAGTGTGATCCTTGGGGATTGAGTCACTATTTAGAGTGATCCTTGGGGATTGTGTCACTATTTAGAGAGATCCTTGGGGATCGTGTCACTATTTAGAGTGATCCTTGGGGACTGTGTCACTATTTAGAGTGATCCTTGGGGATTGTGTCACTATTTAGATGATCCTTGGATATTGTGTCACTGTTTAGAGTGATTTCTGGGCATTGTTTCACTATTTTAAGTGATCCTTGGGGATTGTGTCACTATTTAGAGTGATCCATGGGGATTGTGTCACTATTTAGAGTGATCCTTGGGTATTGTGTCACTGTTTAGAGTGATTCTTGGGGATTGTGTCACTATTTAGAGTGATCCTTGGGGATTGTGTCACTATTTATAGTGATCCTTGGGGATTGTCACTATTTCGAGTGATCCTTGGGTATTATGTCACTGTTTAGAGTGATTTTTGGGGATTGTGTCACTATTTAGACTGATCCTTGGGTATTGTGTCACTGTTTAGAGTGATCCTTGGGGATTGTGTCACTATTTCGAGTGATCCTTGTGCATTGAGTCACTATTTCGAGTGACCTTGGGGATTGTGTCATTATTTTGAGTGAACCTTGGGGATTGTGTCACTATTTAGAGTGATCCATGGGGATTGTGTCACTATTTAGAGTGATCCTTGGGTATTGTGTCACTGTTTAGAGTGATTCTTGGTGATTGTGTCACTATTCAGAGTGATCCTTGGGGATTGTGTCAGTCTTTAGAGTGATCCGTGGGGATTGTGTCAGTATTTAGAATGATCCATGGGGATTGTGTCACTGTTTAGAGTGATTCTTGGGGATTGTGTCAGTATTTAGAGAGATTCTTGGGGATTGTGTCAGTATTTAGAGTGATCCTTGGGGATTGTGTCACTATTTAGAGAGATCCTTGGGGATTGTGTAACTATTTAGAGTGATCCTTGGGGATTGTGTAACTATTTAGAGTGATCCTTGGGGATTGTGTAACTATTTAGAGTGATCCTTGGGGATTGTGTCACGATTTAGAGTGATCCTTGTGGATTGTGTCATTATTTAGAGTGATCCTTGGGGATTGTCACTATTTGGAGTGACCCTTGGGGATTATGTCACTATTTAGAGTGATCCTTGGGAATTGTCTCACTATTTAGAGTGATCCTTGGGGATTGTGTAACTATTTAGAGAGATCCTTGTGAATTCTGTCACTATTTAGAGAGATCCTTTGGGATTGTGTCACTATTTAGAGTGATCCTTGGGGATTGTGTCACTATTTAGAGAGATCCTTGGGGATGGTGTCACTATTTAGAGTGATCCTTGGGGATTGTTTCAGTATTTTGAGAGATCCATGGGGATTGTGTCACTGTTTAGAGTGATCCTTGGGGATTGTGTCACTATTTAGAGTGATCCGTGGGGATTGTGTCACTATTTCGAGTGATCCATGGGGATTGTGTCACTATTTAGAGTGATTCTTGGAGATTGTGTCAGTATTTAGAGAGATTCTTGGGGATTGCGTCAGTATTTAGAGTGATCCTTGGGGATTGTGTCACTATTTCGAGTGATCCTTGGGGATTGTGGCACTATTTAGAGTGATCCTTGGGGATTGTGTCACTATTTAGAGTGATCCTTGGGGACTGTGTCACTATTTCGAGTGATCCATGGGGATTGTGTCACTATTTAGAGTGATCCTTGGGTATTGAGTCACTGTTTAGAGTGATCCTTGGGGATTGTGTCACTATTTTGAGTGATCCTTGGGGATTGTATCACTATTTAGAGTGATCCTTGGGGATTGTGTCACTATTTAGAGTGATCCTTGGGGATTGTGTCTCTATTTAGAGTGATCCTTGGATATTGTGTCACTGTTTAGAGTGATTTTTGGGGATTGTTTCACTATTTTAAGTGATCCTTGGGGATTGTGTCACTATTTAGAGTGATCCTTGGGGATTGTGTCACTATTTCGAGTGATCCTTGTGCATTGAGTCACTATTTAGAGTGACCTTGGGGAGTGTGTCACTATTTAGAGTGATCCATTGAGATTGTGTCACTATTTAGAGTGATCCTTGGGTATTGTGTCACTGTTTAGAGTGATTCTTGGTGATTGTGTCACTATTCAGAGTGATCCTTGGGGATTGTGTCAGTATTTAGAGTGACCTTGGGGATTGTGTCACTATTTCGAGTGATCCTTGGGGATTGTGTCACTATTAAGAGTGATCCTTGGGTTTTGCGTCACTATTTCGAGTGATCATTGGGGTTTGTGTCACTATTTAGAGTGATCCTTGGGGATTGTGACACTATTTAGAGTGACCCTTGGGGATTGTGACACTATTTAGAGTGATCCTTGTGCATTGAGTCACTATTTAGAGTGACCTTGGGGATTGTGTCACTATTTTGAGTGATCCTTGGGGAATGTGTCACTATTTAAAGTGTTCCTTGGGGAATGTGGCAGCATTTAGTATGATCCTTGGGGATTGAGTCACTATTTAGAGTGATCCTTGGGGATTGTGTCACTATTTAGAGAGATCCTTGGGGATCGTGTCACTATTTAGAGTGATTTTTGGGCATTGTTTCACTATTTTAAGTGATCCTTGGGGATTGTGTCACTATTTAGAGTGATCCATGGGGATTGTGTCACTATTTAGAGTGATCCTTGGGGATTGTGTCACTATTTAGAGTGATCCATGGGGATTGTGTCACTATTTAGAGTGATCCTTGGGTATTGTGTCACTGTTTAGAGTGATTCTTGGGGATTGTGTCACTATTTAGAGTGATCCTTGGGGATTGTGTCACTATTTATAGTGATCCTTGGGGATTGTCACTATTTCGAGTGATCCTTGGGTATTATGTCACTGTTTCGAGTGATTTTTGGGGATTGTGTCACTATTTAGACTGATCCTTGGGTATTGTGTCACTGTTTAGAGTGATCCTTGGGGATTGTGTCACTATTTCGAGTGATCCTTGTGCATTGAGTCACTATTTAGAGTGACCTTGGGGATTGTGTCATTATTTTGAGTGAACCTTGGGGATTGTGTCACTATTTAGAGTGATCCATGGGGATTGTGTCACTATTTAGAGTGATCCTTGGGTATTGTGTCACTGTTTAGAGTGATTCTTGGTGATTGTGTCACTATTCAGAGTGATCCTTGGGGATTGTGTCAGTATTTAGAGTGACCTTGCGGATTGTGTCACTATTTCGAGTGATCCTTGGGGATCGTGTCACTATTTAGAGTGATCCTTGGGTTTTGCGTCACTATTTCGAGTGATCCTTGGGGTTTGTGTCACTATTTAGAGTGATCCTTGGGGATTGTGACACTATTTGGAGTGATCGTTGTGCATTGAGTCACTATGTAGAGTGACCTTGGAGATTGTGTCACTATTTTGAGTGATCCTTGGGGAATGTGTCACTATTTAAAGTGTTCCTTGGGGAATGTGGCAGCATTTAGAGTGATCCTTGGGGATTGAGTCACTATTTAGAGTGATCCTTGGGGATTGTGTCACTATTTAGAGAGATCCTTGGGGATTGTGTCACTATTTAGAGTGATCCTTGGGGATTGTGTCACTATTTTGAGTGATCCTTGGGGATTGTGTCACTATTTAGAGTAATCCGTGGGGATTGTGTCAGTATTTAGAATGATCCATGGGGATTGCGTCACTGTTTAGAGTGATTCTTGGGGATTGTGTCAGTATTTAGAGAGATTCTTGGGGATTGTGTCAGTATTTAGAGTGATCCTTGGGGATTGTGTCACTATTTAGAGAGATCCTTGGGGATTGTGTAACTATTTAGAGTGATCCTTGGGGATTGTGTAACTATTTAGAGTGATCCTTGGGGATTGTGTAACTATTTAGAGTGATCCTTGGGGATTGTGTCACGATTTAGAGTGATCCTTGTGGATTGTGTCACTATTTAGAGAGATCCTTGCTCCTGTGTCACTATCTACAGTGGTCCTTGGGGATTGTGTCACTATTTAGATTCATCCTTGTGCATTGTGTCACTATTTAGAGTGATCCTTGGGGATTGTCACTATTTGGAGTGACCCTTGGGGATTGTGTCACTATTTAGAGTGATCCTTGGGGATTGTCTCACTATTTAGAGTGATCCTTGGGGATTGTGTAACTATTTAGAGAGATCCTTGTGGATTGTGTCACTATTTAGAGAGATCCTTGGGGATTGTGTCACTATTTAGAGTGATCCTTGGGGATTGTGTCACTATTTAGAGAGATCCCTGGGGATTGTGTCACTATTTAGAGTGATCCTTGGAGATTGTGTCAGTTTTTTGAGAGATCCATGGGGATTGTGTCACTGTTTAGAGTGATCCTTGGGGATTGTGTCACTATTTAGAGTGATCCGTGGGGATTGTGTCACTATTTCGAGTGATCCATGGGGATTGTGTCACTATTTAGAGTGATTCTTGGAGATTGTGTCAGTATTTAGAGAGATTCTTGGGGATTGTGTCAGTATTTAGAGTGATCCTTGGGGATTGTGTCACTATTTCGAATGATCCTTGGGGATTGTGTCACTATTTAGAGTGATCCTTGGGGATTGTGTCACTATTTAGAGTGATCCTTGGGGACTGTGTCACTATTTAGAGTGATCCTTGGGGATTGTATCACTATTTAGAGTGATCCTTGGGTATTGTGTCACTGTTTAGAGTGATCCTTGGGGATTGTGTAACTATTTAGAGTGATCATTGGGGATTGTGTCACTATTTAGAGTGATCCATGGGGATTGTGTCACTATTTAGAGTGATCCTTGGGGATTGTATCACTATTTAGAGGGATTCTTGGGGATTGAGTCACTATTTAGAGTGATCCTTGGGGATTGTGTCACTATTTAGGGTGATTCTTGGGGATTGTGACACTATTTAGAGTGATCCTTGGGGATTGTGTCACCTTTTAGTGTGATCCTTGGGGATTGTGTCAATATTTAGAGTGATCCTTCGGGATTGTGTCACTATTTGGAGTTATCCTTGGGGATTGTGTCACTATGTAGAGTGATCATTGGGCATTGTGTCTCTATTTCGAGTGATCCGTGTGCATTGAGTCACTATTAAGAGTGACCTTGGGGATTGTGTCACTATTTAGAGTGATCCTTGGGGATTGTGTCACTATTTAGAGAGATCCTTGGGGATTGTGTCAGTATTTAGAGTGATCCTTGGGGATTGTGTCCCTATTTAGAGTGATCCTTGTGGGTTGTGTCACTACTTCGAGTGATCCTTGGGGATTGTGTCACTATTTAGAGAGTTCCTTGGGGATTGTGTCAATATTTACTGTGAAACTTCGGGATTGTGTCTCTATTTTGAGTGATCCTTGGGGATTGTGTCACTATTTAGAGTGATCCTTGGGGATTGTGTCACTATTTAGAGTGATCCTTGTGCATTGAGTCACTATTGAGAGTGACCTTGGGGATTGTGTCACTATTTTGAGTGATCCTTGGGGAATGTGTCACTATTTTGAGTGATCCTTGGGGAATGTGTCACTATTTTGAGTGATTCTTGGGGATTGTGTCACTATTTAGAGTGATCCTTGGGGATTATGTCACTATTTAGAGAAGATCCTTGGGGATTGTGTCACTATTTAGAGTGATCCTTGGGGATTGTGTCACTATTTTGAGTGATCCTTGCGGATTGTGTCACTAATTAGAGTGATCCTTGGGGATTGTGTCACTATTGAGAGTGATCCTTGGGGATTGTGTCACTATTTGTAGTGATCCTTGGGGATTGTGTCTCTATTTAAAGTGATCCTTGGGAACTGTGTCACTTTTTTGAGTGATCCTTGGGGATTGTCTCACCATTTAGAATGATCGTTGGGGATTGTGTAACTATTTAGAGTGATCCTTGGGAATTGTGTCACTATTTAGAGAGATCCTTGGGGATTGTGTTAATATTAAGAGTGATCCTTGGGGATTGTGCCACTATTTGGACTTATCCTTGGGGATTGTGTCACTGTTTAGGGAGATCCTTGGGGATTGTGTCAGTATTTAGTGTGACCCTTGGGGATTGTGTCACTATTTGGAGTGATCCTTGGGCATTGTGTCACTATTTTGAATGATCCTCGAGGATTCTGTCATGATTAAGAGTGATCCTTGGGCATTGTGTCAATATTTAGGGTGATCCTTGGAGATTGTGTCACTATTTGGAGTGATCCTTGTGGATTGTGTCACTATTTTGAGTGATCCTTGGGGATTGTGTCACTATTTAGAGTGATCCTTGGGGATTGTGTCACTATTTTGAGTAATCCTTGGGGATTGTGTCACTATTTTGAATGGTCCTTGGGGATTGTGTCACTATTTAGAGTGATCCTTGGGGATTGTGTCACTATTTAGAGAGATCCTTGGGGATTGTGTCAGTATTTAGAGTTTACCCTGGGAATTGTGTCATTATTTAGAGTGATCCTTGAGGATTGTGTCACTATTTCGAGTGTTCCTTGGGTATTGTGTCACTTGTTTGTGTGATCCTTGGCTATTCTTTCACTATTTAGAGTGATCCTTGGGGATTGTGTCACTATTTTGAGTTATCCTTGCGGATTGTGTCACTAATTAGAGTGATCCTTGGGGATTGTGTCACTATTGAGAGTGATCCTTAGGAATTGTGTCACTATTTGTAGTGATCCTCGGGGATTGTGTCATTATTTAGAGTGATCCTTGTGGATTGTGTCACTATTTGGAGTGATCCTTGGGGATTGTGTCACTATTTAGAGTGATCCTTGGGGATTGTGTCACTATTTAGAGTGATCCTTGGGGATTGTGTCACTATTTAGAGTGATCCTTGGGGTCTGTGTCACTATTTAGAGTGATCCTTGGGGATTGTGTCACTATTTGGAGTGATTCTTGGGGATTGTGTAACTATTTAGAGTGATCCTTGGGGATTGTGTCACGATTTAGAGTGATCCTTGGGGATTGTGTCACTATTTAGAGAGATCCTTTGGCCTTTGTCACTATTTATAGTGATCCTTGGGGATTGTGTCACTATTTAGCGTGATCCTTGGGGATTGTATCACTATTTAGAGTCATCCTTGTGGATTGTGTCACTATTTAGAGTGATCCTTGGGGATTGTGTCACTATTTGGAGTGACCCTTGGGGATTGTGTCACTATTTAAAGTGTTCCTTGGGGAATGTGGCAGCATTTAGAGTGATCCTTGGGGATTGAGTCACTACTTAGAGTGATCCTTGGGGATTTTGTCACTATTTAGAGAGATCCTTGGGGATTGTGTCACTATTTAGAGTGATCCTTGGGGATTGTGTCACTATTTAGAGTGATCCTTGGGGATTGTGTCACTATTTAGAGTGATCCTTGGATATTGTGTCACTGTTTAGAGTGATTTTTGGGCATTGTTTCACTATTTTAAGTGATCCTTGGGGATTGTGTCACTATTTAGAGCGTTCCATGGGGATTGTGTCACTATTTAGAGTGATCCTTGGGTATTGTGTCACTGTTTAGAGTGATTCTTGGGGATTGTGTCACTATTTAGAGTGATCCTTGGGGATTGTGTCACTATTTATAGTGATCCTTGGGGATTGTCACTATTTCGAGTGATCCTTGGGTATTATGTCACTGTTTAGAGTGATTTTTGGGGATTGTGTCACTATTTAGACTGATCCTTGGGTATTGTGTCACTGTTTAGAGTGATTCTTGGGGATTGTGTCACTATTTATAGTGATCCTTGGGGATTGTGTCACTATTTCGAGTGACCCTTGTGCATTGAGTCACTATTTAGAGTGACCTTGGGCATTGTGTCATTATTTTGAGTGAACCTTGGGGATTGTGTCACTATTTAGAGTGATCCATTGGGATGGTGTCACTATTTAGAGTGATCCTTGGGTATTGTGTCACAGTTTAGAGTGATTCTTGGTGATTGTGTCACTATTCAGAGTGATCCTTGGGGATTGTGTCAGTATTTAGAGTGACCTTGGGGATTGTGTCACTATTTCGAGTGATCCTTGGGGATTGTGTCACTATTTAGAGTGATCCTTGGGTTTTGCGTCACTATTTCGAGTGATCATTGGGGTTTGTGTCACTATTTAGAGTGATCCTTGGGGATTGTGACACTATTTAGAGTGACCCTTGGGGATTGTGACACTATTTAGAGTGATCCTTGTGCATTGAGTCACTATGCAGAGTGACCTTGGGGATTGTGTCACTATTTTGAGTGATCCTTGGGGAATGTGTCACTATTTAAAGTGTTCCTTGGGGAATGTGGCAGCATTTAGAGTGATCCTTGGGGATTGAGTCACTATTTAGAGTGATTCTTGGGGATTGTGTCACTATTTAGAGAGATCCTTGGGGATTGTGTCACTATTTAGAGTGATCCTTGGGGTTTGTGTCACTATTTTGAGTGATCCTTGGGGATTGTGTCACTATTTAGAGTGATCCGTGGGGATTGTGTCAGTATTTAGAATGATCCATGGGGATTGTGTCACTGTTTAGAGTGATTCTTGGGGATTGTGTCAGTATTTAGAGAGATTCTTGGGGATTGTGTCAGTATTTAGAGTGATCCTTGGGGATTGTGTCACTATTTAGAGAGATCCTTGGGGATTGTGTAACTATTTAGAGTGATCCTTGGGGATTGTGTATCTATTTAGAGTGATCCTTGGGGATTGTGTCACGATTTAGAGTGATCCTTGTGGATTGTGTCACTATTTAGAGAGATCCTTGCAGCTGTGTCACTATCTATAGTGGTCCTTGGGGATTGTGTCACTATTTAGATTCATCCTTGTGGATTGTGTCACTATTTAGAGTGATCCTTGGGGATTGTCACTGTTTGGAGTGACCCTTGGGGATTGTGTCACTATTTAGAGTGATCCTTGGGGATTGTCTCACTATTTAGAGTGATCCTTGGGGATTGTGTAACTATTTAGAGAGATCCTTGTGGATTGTGTCACTATTTAGAGAGATCCTTGGGGATTGTGTCACTATTTAGAGTGATCCTTGGGGATTGTGTCACTATTTAGAGAGATCCTTGGGGATTGTGTCACTATTTAGAGTGATCCTTGGGGATTGTGTCAGTATTTTGAGAGATCCATGGGGATTGTGTCACTATTTAGAGTGATCCTTGGGTATTGTGTCACTATTTAGAGTGATCCTTGGGCATTGCGACATTATTTAGGGTGACCTTGGGGATTGTGTGACTATTTTGAGTGATCCTTGGGGATTGTATCACTATTTAGAGGGATTCTTGGGGATTGAGTGACTATTTAGAGTGATCCTTGGGGATTGTGTCACTATTTAGGGTGATTCTTGGGGATTGAGTCACTATTTTGAGTGATCCTTGGGGATTGTGTCACTATTTAGAGTGATCCTTGGGGATTGTGTCACTATTTAGAGTGATCCTTGGATATTGTGTCACTGTTTAGAGTGATTTTTGGGGATTGTTTCACTATTTTAAGTGATCCTTGGGGATTGTGTCACTATTTAGAGTGATCCTTGGGGATTGTGTCACTATTTCGAGTGATCCTTGTGCATTGAGTCACTATTTAGAATGACCTTGGGGATTGTGTCACTATTTAGAGTGATCCATTGAGATTGTGTCACTATTTAGAGTGATCCCTGGGTATTGTGTCACTGTTTAGAGTGATTCTTGGTGATTGTGTCACTATTCAGAGTGATCCTTGGGGATTGTGTCAGTATTTAGAGTGACCTTGGGGATTGTGTCACTATTTCGAGTGATCCTTGGGGATTGTGTCACAATTAAGAGTGATCCTTGGGTTTTGCGTCAATATTTCGAGTGATCATTGGGGTTTGTGCCACTATTTAGAGTGATCCTTGGGGATTGTGACACTATTTAGAGTGACCCTTGGGGATTGTGACACTACTTCGAGTGATCCTTGTGCATTGAGTCACTATTTAGAGTGACCTTGGGGATTGTGTCACTATTTTGAGTTATCCTTGGGGAATGTGTCACTATTTAAAGTGTTCCTTGGGGAATGTGGCAGCATTTAGTGTGATCCTTGGGGATTGAGTCACTATTTAGAGTGATCCTTGGGGATTGTGTCACTATTTAGAGAGATCCTTGGGGATCGTGTCACTATTTAGAGTGATCCTTGGGGATTGTGTCATTATTTAGAGTGATCCTTGGGGATTGTGTCACTATTTAGAGTGATCCTTGGATATTGTGTCACTGTTTAGAGTGATTTTTGGGCATTGTTTCACTATTTTAAGTGATCCTTGGGGATTGTGTCACTATTTAGAGTGATCCATGGGGATTGTGTCACTATTTAGAGTGATCCTTGGGTATTGTGTCACTGTTTAGAGTGATTCTTGGGGATTGTGTCACTATTTAGAGTGATCCTTGGGGATTGTGTCACTATTTGTGGTGATCCTTGGGGATTGTCACTATTTCGAGTGATCCTTGGGTATTATGTCACTGTTAAGAGTGATTTTTGGGGTGTGTGTCACTATTTAGAGTGATCCTTGGGGATTGTGACACTATTTAGAGTGACCCTTGGGGATTGTGACACTATTTAGAGTGATCCTTGTGCATTGAGTCACTATGTAGAGTGACCTTGGAGATTGTGTCACTATTTTGAGTGATCCTTGGGGAATGTGTCACTATTTAAAGTGTTCCTTGGGGAATGTGGCAGCATTTAGAGTGATCCTTGGGGATTGAGTCACTATTTAGAGTGATCCTTGGGGATTGTGTCACTATTTAGAGTGATCCTTGGGGATTGTGTCACTATTTTGAGTGATCCTTGGGGATTGTGTCACTATTTAGAGTGATCCGTGGGGATTGTGTCAGTATTTAGAATGATCCATGGGGATTGTGTCACTGTTTAGAGTGATTCTTGGGGATTGTGTCAGTATTTAGAGAGATTCTTGGGGATTGTGTCAGTATTTAGAGTGATCCTTGGGGATTGTGTCACTATTTAGAGAGATCCTTGGGGATTGTGTAACTATTTAGAGTGATCCTTGGGGATTGTGTAACTATTTAGAGTGATCCTTGGGGATTGTGTAACTATTTAGAGTGATCCTTGGGGATTGTGTCACGATTTAGAGTCATCCTTGTGGATTGTGTCACTATTTAGAGTGATCCTTGGGGATTGTGTCACTATTTAGAGAGATCCTTGGGGATTGTGTCACTATTTAGAGAGATCCTTGCACCTGTGTCACTATCTATAGTGGTCCTTGGGGATTGTGTCACTATTTAGATTCATCCTTGTGGATTGTGTCACTATTTAGAGTGATCCTTGGGGACTGTCACTATTTGGAGTGACCCTTGGGGATTGTGTCACTATTTAGAGTGATCCTTGGGGATTGTCTCACTATTTAGAGTGATCCTTGGGGATTGTGTAACTATTTAGAGAGATCCTTGTGGATTCTGTCACTATTTAGAGAGATCCTTGGGGATTGTGTCACTATTTAGAGTGATCCTTGGGGATTGTGTAACTATTTAGAGAGATCCTTGTGGATTGTGTCACTATTTAGAGAGATCCTTGGGGATTGTGTCACTATTTCGAGTGATCCTTGTGCATTGAGTCACTATTTAGAGTGACCTTGGGGATTGTGTCACTATTTAGAGTGATCCATTGAGATTGTGTCACTATTTAGAGTGATCCCTGGGTATTGTGTCACTGTTTAGAGTGATTCTTGGTGATTGTGTCACTATTCAGAGTGATCCTTGGGGATTGTGTCAGTATTTAGAGTGACCTTGGGGATTGTGTCACTATTTCGAGTGATCCTTGGGGATTGTGTCACAATTAAGAGTGATCCTTGGGTTTTGCGTCAATATTTCGAGTGATCATTGGGGTTTGTGTCACTATTTAGAGTGATCCTTGGGGATTGTGACACTATTTAGAGTGACCCTTGGGGATTGTGACACTACTTCGAGTGATCCTTGTGCATTGAGTCACTATTTAGAGTGACCTTGGGGATTGTGTCACTATTTTGAGTTATCCTTGGGGAATGTGTCACTATTTAAAGTGTTCCTTGGGGAATGTGGCAGCATTTAGTGTGATCCTTGGGGATTGAGTCACTATTTAGAGTGATCCTTGGGGATTGTGTCACTATTTAGAGAGATCCTTGGGGATCGTGTCACTATTTAGAGTGATCCTTGGGGATTGTGTCATTATTTAGAGTGATCCTTGGGGATTGTGTCACTATTTAGAGTGATCCTTGGATATTGTGTCACTGTTTAGAGTGATTTTTGGGCATTGTTTCACTATTTTAAGTGATCCTTGGGGATTGTGTCACTATTTAGAGTGATCCATGGGGATTGTGTCACTATTTAGAGTGATCCTTGGGTATTGTGTCACTGTTTAGAGTGATTCTTGGGGATTGTGTCACTATTTAGAGTGATCCTTGGGGATTGTGTCACTATTTGTGGTGATCCTTGGGGATTGTCACTATTTCGAGTGATCCTTGGGTATTATGTCACTGTTAAGAGTGATTTTTGGGGTGTGTGTCACTATTTAGAGTGATCCTTGGGGATTGTGACACTATTTAGAGTGACCCTTGGGGATTGTGACACTATTTAGAGTGATCCTTGTGCATTGAGTCACTATGTAGAGTGACCTTGGAGATTGTGTCACTATTTTGAGTGATCCTTGGGGAATGTGTCACTATTTAAAGTGTTCCTTGGGGAATGTGGCAGCATTTAGAGTGATCCTTGGGGATTGAGTCACTATTTAGAGTGATCCTTGGGGATTGTGTCACTATTTAGAGTGATCCTTGGGGATTGTGTCACTATTTTGAGTGATCCTTGGGGATTGTGTCACTATTTAGAGTGATCCGTGGGGATTGTGTCAGTATTTAGAATGATCCATGGGGATTGTGTCACTGTTTAGAGTGATTCTTGGGGATTGTGTCAGTATTTAGAGAGATTCTTGGGGATTGTGTCAGTATTTAGAGTGATCCTTGGGGATTGTGTCACTATTTAGAGAGATCCTTGGGGATTGTGTAACTATTTAGAGTGATCCTTGGGGATTGTGTAACTATTTAGAGTGATCCTTGGGGATTGTGTAACTATTTAGAGTGATCCTTGGGGATTGTGTCACGATTTAGAGTCATCCTTGTGGATTGTGTCACTATTTAGAGAGATCCTTGCACCTGTGTCACTATCTATAGTGGTCCTTGGGGATTGTGTCACTATTTAGATTCATCCTTGTGGATTGTGTCACTATTTAGAGTGATCCTTGGGGACTGTCACTATTTGGAGTGACCCTTGGGGATTGTGTCACTATTTAGAGTGATCCTTGGGGATTGTCTCACTATTTAGAGTGATCCTTGGGGATTGTGTAACTATTTAGAGAGATCCTTGTGGATTCTGTCACTATTTAGAGAGATCCTTGGGGATTGTGTCACTATTTAGAGTGATCCTTGGGGATTGTGTAACTATTTAGAGAGATCCTTGTGGATTGTGTCACTATTTAGAGAGATCCTTGGGGATTGTGTCACTATTTAGAGTGATCCTTGGGGATTGTGTCACTATTTAGAGAGATCCTTGGGGATTGTGTCACTATTTAGAGTGATCCTTGGGGATTGTGTCAGTATTTTGAGAGATCCATGGGGATTGTGTCACTGTTTAGAGTGATCCTTGGGGATTGTGTCACTATTTAGAGTGATCCGTGGGGATTGTGTCACTATTTCGAGTGATCCATGGGGATTGTGTCACTATTTAGAGTGATTCTTGGATATTGTGTCAGTATTTAGAGAGATTCTTGGGGATTGTGTCAGTATTTAGAGTGATCCTTGGGGATTGTGTCACTATTTCGAATGATCCTTGGGGATTGTGTCACTATTTATAGTGATCCTTGGGGATTGTGTCACTATTTAGAGTGATCCATGGGGATTGTGTCACTATTTAGAGTGATCCTTGGGTATTGTGTCACTGTTTAGAGTGATCCTTGGGGATTGTGTCACTATTTAGAGTGATCCTTGGGGATTGTGTCACTATTTAGAGAGATCCTTGGGGATTGTGTAATTATTTAGAGTGATCATTGGGGATTGTGTCACTATTTAGAGTGATCCATGCTGATTGTGTCACTATTTAGAGTGATCCTTGGGGATTGTATCACTATTTAGAGGGATTGTTGGGGATTGCGTCACTATTTAGAGTGATCCTTGGGGATTGTGTCACTATTTAGGGTGATTCTTGGGGATTGTGACACTATTTAGAGTGATCCTTGGGGATTGTGTCACCTTTTAGTGTGATCCTTGGGGATTGTGTCAATATTTAGAGTGATCCTTGGGGATTGTGTCACTATTTGGAGTTATCCTTGGGGATTGTGTCACTATGTAGAGTGATCATTGGGCATTGTGTCTATACTTAGGGTGATCCTTGGGAATTGTGTCACTATTTGGAGTGATCCTTGGGGATTGTGTCACTATTTAGAGTGATCCTTGGGGATTGTGTCACTATTTTGAGTGATCCTTAGGGATTGTGTCACTATTTTGAGTGATCCGTGCGGATTGTGTCAGTATTTAGAATGATCCATGGGGATTGTGTCACTGTTTAGAGTGATTCTTGGGGATTGTGTCAATATTTAGAGAGATTCTTGGGGATTGTGTCAGTATTTAGAGTGATCCTTGGGGATTGTGTCACTATTTAGGGAGATCCTTGGGGATTGTGTAACTATTTAGAGTGATCCTTGGGGATTGTGTAACTATTTAGAGTGATCCTTGTGGATTGTGTCACTATTTAGAGAGATCCTTGCACCTGTGTCACTATCTATAGTGGTCCTTGGGATTGTGTCACTATTTAGATTCATCCTTGTGGATTGTGTCACTATTTAGAGTGATCCTTGGGGATTGTGTCACTATTTAGAGAGATCCTTGGGGATTGTGTCACTATTTAGGGAGATCCTTGGGGATTGTGTAACTATTTAGAGTGATCCTTGGGGATTGTGTCACGATTTAGAGTGATCCTTGTGGATTGTGTCACTATTTAGAGAGATCCTTGCACCTGTGTCACTATCTATAGTGGTCCTTGGGATTGTGTAACTATTTAGAGTGATCCTTGGGGATTGTGTCACGATTTAGAGTGATCCTTGTGGATTGTGTAACTATTTAGAGAGATCCTTGGGGATTGTGTAATTATTTAGAGTGATCATTGGGGATTGTGTCACTATTTAGAGTGATCCTTGGGGATTGTCACTATTTGGAGTGACCCTTGGGGATTGTGTCACTATTTAGAGTGATCCTTGGGGATTGTGTCACTATTTAGAGAGATCCTTGGGGATTGTGTCACTATTTAGGGAGATCCTTGGGGATTGTGTAACTATTTAGAGTGATCCTTGGGGATTGTGTCACTATTTAGAGAGATCCTTGCACCTGTGTCACTATCTATAGTGGTCCTTGGGATTGTGTCACTATTTAGATTCATCCTTGTGGATTGTGTCACTATTTAGAGTGATCCTTGGGGATTGTGTCACTATTTAGAGAGATCCTTGGGGATTGTGTAATTATTTAGAGTGATCATTGGGGATTGTGTCACTATTTAGAGTGATCCATGCTGATTGTGTCACTATTTAGAGTGATCCTTGGGGATTGTCACTATTTGGAGTGACCCTTGGGGATTGTGTCACTATTTAGAGTGATCCTTGGGGATTGTGTCACTATTTAGAGAGATCCTTGGGGATTGTGTCACTATTTAGAGTGATCCTTGGGGATTGTGTCAGTATTTTGAGAGATCCATGGGGATTGTGTCACTGTTTAGAATGATCCTTGGGGATTGTGTCACTATTTAGAGTGATCCGTGGGGATTGTGTCACTATTTCGAGTGATCCATGGGGATTGTGTCACTATTTAGAGTGATTCTTGGAGATTGTGTCAGTATTTAGAGAGATTCTTGGGGATTGTGTCAGTATTTAGAGTGATCCTTGGGGATTGTGTCACTATTTCGAATGATCCTTGGGGATTGTGTCACTATTTATAGTGATCCTTGGGGGTTGTGTCACTATTTAGAGTGATCCTTGGGGACTGTGTCACTATTTAGAGTGATCCATGGGGATTGTGTCACTATTTAGAGTGATCCTTGGGTATTGTGTCACTGTTTAGAGTGATCCTTGTGGATTGTGTCACTATTTAGAGTGATCCTTGGGGATTGTGTCACTATTTAGAGAGATCCTTGGGGATTGTGTAACTATTTAGTGTGATCATTGGGGATTGTGTCACTATTTAGAGTGATCCATGCTGATTGTGTCACTATTTAGAGTGATCCTTGGGGATTGTATCACTATTTAGAGGGATTGTTGGGGATTGAGTCACTATTTAGAGTGATCCTTGGGGATTGTGTCACTATTTAGGGTGATTCTTGGGGATTGTGACACTATTTAGAGTGATCCTTGGGGATTGTGTCGCCTTTTAGTGTGATCCTTGGGGATTGTGTCAATATTTAGAGTGATCCTTGGGGATTGTGTCACTATTTGGAGTTATCCTTGGGGATTGTGTCACTATGTAGAGTGATCATTGGGCATTGTGTCTATACTTAGGGTGATCCTTGGGGATTGTGTCACTATTTGGAGTGATCCTTGGGGATTGTGTCACTATTTAGAGTGATCCTTGGGGATTGTGTCTCTATTTCGAGTGATCCGTGTGCATTGAGTCACTATTAAGAGTGACCTTGGGGCTTGTGTCACTATTTAGAGTGATCCTTGGGGATTGTGTCACTATTTAGAGAGATCCTTGGGGATTGTGTCAGTATTTAGAGTGATCCTTGGGGATTGTGTCCCTATTTAGAGTGATCCTTGTGCGTTGTGTCACTACTTAGAGTGATCCTTGGGGATTGTGTCACTATTTAGAACATAGAACATAGAACAGTACAGCACAGAACAGGCCCTTCGGCCCACGATGTTGTGCCGAGCTTTATCTGAAACCAAGATCAAGCTATCCCACTCCCTATCATCCTGGTGTGCTCCATGTGCCTATCCAATAACCGCTTAAATGTTTCTAAAGTGTCTGACTCCACTATCACTGCAGGCAGTCCATTCCACACCCCAACCACTCTCTGCGTAAAGAACCTACCTCTGATATCCGTCCTGTATCTCCCACCACGAACCCTATAGTTATGCCCCCTTGTAATAGCTCCATCCACCCGAGGAAATAGTCTTTGAACGTTCACTCTATCTATCCCCTTCATCATTTTATACACCTCTATTAAGTCTCCCCTCAGCCTCCTCCGCTCCAGAGAGAACAGCCCTAGCTCCCTCAACCTTTCCTCATATGACCTACCCTCCAAACCAGGCAGCATCCTGGTAAATCTCCTCTGCACTCCTTCCAGCGCTTCCACATCCTTCCTATAGTGAGGTGACCAGAACTGCACACAATATTCCAAATGTGGTCTCACCAAGGTCCTGTACAGTTGCAGCATAACCCCACGGCTCTTAAACTCCAACCCCCTGTTAATAAAAGCTAACACACTATAGGCCTTCTTCACAGCTCTATCCACTTGACTGGCAACCTTTAGAGATCTGTGGATATGGACCCCAACATCTCTCTGTTCCTCCACAGTCTTCAGAACCCTACCTTTCACCCTGTAATCCACATTTAAATTTGTCCTACCAAAATGAATCACCTCACATTTATCAGGGTTAAACTCCATTTGCCATTTTTCAGCCCAGCTTTGCATCCTATCTATGTCTCTTTGCAGCCTACAACAGCCCTCCACCTCATCCACTACTCCACCAATCTTGGTGTCATCAGCAAATTTACTGATCCACCCTTCAGCCCTCTCCTCTAAGTCATTAATAAAAATCACAAACAGCAGAGGACCAAGCACTGATCCCTGCGGCACACCGCTAGCAACCTGCCTCCAATCCGAAAATTTTCCATCGACCACCACCCTCTGTCTTCGGTCAGACAGCCAGTTACCTATCCAATCGGCCAACTTTCCCTCTATCCCACACCTCCTCACTTTCATCATAAGCCGACCATGGTGGACCTTATCAAACGCCTTACTAAAATCCATGTATATGACATCAACTGCCCTACCTTCATCAACACACTTAGTTACCTCCTCAAAAAATTCTATCAAATTTGTGAGGCACGACTTGCCCTTCACGAATCCGTGCTGACTATCTCGGATTAATCCGCATCTTTCTAAATGGTCGTAAATCCCATCCCTAAGGACCCTTTCCTTCAATTTATCAACCACCGAAGTAAGACTAACCGGTCTATAATTACCAGGGTCATTTCTATTCCCTTTCTTAAACAGAGGAACAACATTCGCCATTCTCCAATCCTCTGGCACCATCCCCGTGGACAGCGAGGACCCAAAGATCAAAGCCAAAGGCTCTGCAATCTCATCCCTTGCCTCCCAAAGAATCCTAGGATACATTTCATCAGGCCCAGGGGACTTATCGACCTTCAGTTTATTCAAAACTGCCAGGACATCCTCCCTCCGAACATCTATTTCCTCCAGCCTATTAGCCTGTAACACCTTCTCTTCCTCAAAAACATGGCCCCTCTCCTTGGTGAACACTGAAGAAAAGTATTCATTCATCACCTCGCCTATCTCTACTGACTCCATACACAAGTTCCCACTACTGTCCTTGACCGGCCCTAACCTCACCCTGGTCATTCTTTTATTCCTCACATAAGAGTAAAAAGCCTTGGGGTTTTCCTTGATCCGACCCGCCAAGGACTTCTCATGTCCCCTCCTAGCTCTGCTAAGCCCCTTTTTCAGCTCATTCCTTGCTAACTTGTAACCCTCAATCAAGCCATCTGAACCTTGTTTCCTCATCCCTACATAAGCTTCCCTCTTTAGAGAGTTCCTTGGGGATTGTGTCAATATTTACTGTGATCCTTCGGGATTGTGTCTCTATTTTGAGTGATCCTTGGGGATTGTGTCACTATTTAGAGTGATCCTTGGGGATTGTGTCACTATTTAGAGTGATCCTTGTGCATTGAGTCACTATTAAGAGTGACCTTGGGGATTGTGTCACTATTTTGAGTGATCCTTGGGGAATGTGTCACTATTTTGAGTGATCCTTGGGGAATGTGTCACTATTTTTAGTGATCCTTGGGGATTGTGCCACTATTTAGAGTGATCCTTGGGGATTGTGTCACTATTTAGAGAAGATCCTTGGGGATTGTGTCACTATTTAGAGTGATCCTTGGGGATTGTGTCACTATTTTGAGTTATCCTTGCGGATTGTGTCACTAATTAGAGTGATCCTTGGGGATTGTGTCACTATTGAGAGTGATCCTTGGGGATTGTGTCACTATTTGTAGTGATCCTTGGGGATTGTGTCACTATTTAAAGTGATCCTTGGGAACTGTGTCACTTTTTAGTGTGATCCTTGGGGATTGTCTCACCATTTAGAGTGATCGTTGGGGATTGTGTAACTATTTAGAGTGATCCTTGGGAATTGTGTCACTATTTAGAGAGATCCTTGGGGATTGTATTAATATTTAGAGTGATCCTTGGGGATTGTGCCACTATTTGGACTTATCCTTGGGGATTGTGTCACTGTTTAGGGAGATCCTTGGGGATTGTGTCAGTATTTAGTGTGACCCTTGGGGATTGTGTCACTATTTGGAGTGATCCTTGGGCATTGTGTCACTATTTTGAATGATCCTCGAGGATTCTGTCATGATTTAGAGTGATCCTTGGGCATTGTGTCAATATTTAGGGTGATCCTTGGAGATTGTGTCACTATTTGGAGTGATCCTTGTGGATTGTGTCACTATTTTGAGTGATCCTTGGGGATTGTGTCACTATTTAGAGTGATCCTTGGGGATTCTGTCACTATTTTGAGTAATCCTTGGGGATTGTGTCACTATTTTGAGTGATCCTTGGGGATTGTGTCACTACTTAGAGTGATCCTTGGGGATTGTGTCACTATTTAGAGTGATCCTTGGGGATTGTGTCACTATTTAGAGTGATCCTTGGGGATTGTGTCACTATTTAGAGTGATCCTTGGGGATTGTGTCACTATTTAGAGAGATCCTTGGGGATTGTGTCACTATTTAGAGAGATCCTTGGGGATTGTGTCAGTATTTAGAGTGATCCCTGGGGATTGTGTCATTATTTAGTTGATCCTTGAGGATTGTGTCACTATTTCGAGTGTTCCTTGGGTATTGTGTCACTTGTTTGTGTGATCCTTGGCTATTCTTTCACTATTTCGAGTGATCCTTGGGGATTGTGTCACTATTTTGAGTTATCCTTGCGGATTGTGTCACTAATTAGAGTGATCCTTGGGGATTGTGTCACTATTTGTAGTGATCCTCGGGGATTGTGTCATTATTTAGAGTGATCCTTGTGGATTGTGTCACTATTTGGAGTGATCCTTGGGGATTGTGTCTCTATTTAGAGTGATCCTTGGGGATTGTGTCACTATTTAGAGTGATCCGTGGGGATTGTCTCACGATTTAGAGTGATCCTTGGGGTCTGTGTCACTATTTAGAGTGATCCTTGGGAATTGTGTCACTATTTAGAGTGATTCTTGGGGATTGTGTAACTATTTAGAGTGATCCTTGGGGATTGTGTCACGATTTAGAGTGATCCTTGGGGATTGTGTCACTATTTAGAGAGATCCTTTGGCCTTTGTCACTATTTATAGTGATCCTTGGGGATTGTGTCACTATTTAGCGTGATCCTTGGGGATTGTATCAATATTTAGAGTCATCCTTGTGGATTGTGTCACTATTTAGAGTCATCCTTGGGGATTGTGTCACTATTTGGAGTGACCCTTGGGGATTGTGTCACTATTTGGAGTGACCCTTGGGGATTTTGTCAGTATTAAGAACATAGAACATAGAACATAGAAAGCCACAGCACAAACAGGCCCTTCGGCCCACAAGTTGCGCCGATCACATCCCCACCTCTAGGCCTATCTATAGCCCTCAATCCCATTAAATCCCATGTACTCATCCAGAAGTCTCTTAAAAGACCCCAACGAGTTTGCCTCCACCACCACCGACGTCAGCCGATTCCACTCACCCACCACCCTCTGAGTGAAAAACTTACCCCTGACATCCTACCTGATGGTAGGGTTCTGAAGATTGTAGAGGAACAGAGAGATCTTGCGGTCCATTTCCACAGATCTCTAAACGTTGCCACTCAATTGAATTGAGCCGTGAAGAAGGCCTATAGTGTGTTAGCTTTTATTAACAGGGGGTTGGAGTTTAAGAGCCGTGGGGTTATGCTGCAACTGTACAGGACCTCGGTGAGACCACATTTGGAATATTGTGTGCAGTTCTGGTCACCTCACTATAAAAGGATGTGGAAGCGCTGGAACGAGTGCAGAGGAGATTTACCAGGATGCTGCCTGGTTTGGAGGGTAGGTCTTAAGAGGAAAGGTTGAGGGAGCGAGGGCTATTCTCTCTGGAGCGGCGGAGGCTGAGGGGAGACTTAATAGAGGTTTATAAAATGATGAAGGGGATAGATAGGGTGAACGTTCAAAGACTATTTCCTCGAGTGGATGGAGCTATTACAAGGGGGCATAACTATAGGGTTCGTGGTGGGAGATATAGGAAGGATATCAGAGATAGGTTCTTTACGCAGAGAGTGGTTGGGGTGTGGAATGGACTGCCTGCAGTGATAGTGGAGTCAGACACTTTAGGAACATTTAAGCGGTTATTGGATAGGCACATGGAGCACACCAGGATGATAGGGAATGGGATAGCTTGATCTTGGTTTCACATAAAGCTCGGCACAACATCGTGGGCCGAAGGGCCTGTTCTGTGCTGTACTGTTCTATGTCCTATAAAACTCCAATGCCCTCGACAAATGCAGCAAAACATCCCTATTTCTCTCCTCAAATCCTCTCGCTGTGAAGGCCAACATCCCATTTGCCTTTGTTACTGCCTGCTGTGCCTGTTTGCTTACTTTCAGTGACTGATGCATGAGGACACCAAGGCCTCGCTGAGTATCCAGCTCTCAATTTACATCCGTTCAAGTAATAACCTGTGTTCTTATTATTGCTGCCAATGTGGATCACCTCACACTGAGTCACATTATACTGCATCTTCCATGCAGATGCCCACACACACATCCTCTCCAAATCACGCTGAAGCATCTCTCCATCCTGCCCATTTTAACCTTCCACACCACTTTATTTTCATACTCTGATTTTTTTCCCTTCTTCATTAATGCCTTTCTTGAATTGGGATAAGGAACCTCAATCACATCCTCCCATAGGTTGGATTTATAAACAGCGACTCTGTAACTGGGGGTGAATCCGTCCTGTTGTGTTTTACCCTTTCATCAATTCACATCTACTCTTTTGTTTTCTATCTGGCTGCTAACACGTTGCGTTTGGCGTGTCTGTGGGATCCTGCTGTGCAGGATGGCCAGCAGGATTTCTGACATGACTCTGGAACGTTAATGTTCCCCTCAAATCCACCCTAAATCCACTGCTCCTGGATATTGACCCCTCTGCTAAGAGGAAAAAGTTTCTTCGTAACTCTCCTATCTTTGTCCCTCATTATTGTGTAACCACAATGACGTCCACGCTCCACGTTCACTGTTCTGAAGAAAACAACCCCAGCCTCACCATCCTGTCTTCACTGCAGAAACACTCCAGCCCAGGAAACATCCCGGTGAATCCCTCTCCCGTCCCTCGCTGGGAAATCACATCCTTCTTCTAGTGAGGCCACTGGAACTCCTCACTGTCCTCCAGCTGAGGCTCAATGAGGGCTTTATACAGCTCCATCACAACCTCCCTGCTCCTATCTCCTACACCTCGGCTAATAAAGACAACTGTCATGTCTGCCTTCTTAACCATCACAGCATCAGAGGTTAACCACAGGATTGGAAAGCAGCAGATGGTTTCTGTTATTATTGTGTTTAAATCAGGAAAGAAACAACATTCCAAAGATCAATGGTCCAGTCTCAACATCAACAGTCTGAACATGAAGAATTGAACCAACTCCAAAAGAGTCAAACAAATCAAGTAACACAGGCTGTGATAAAGAGAGCTCAGCACATATTCACTGGGAGGTTGAGTTCTTCGTATAAAAGTCCGTTCCCTGGGGGGGTTCGACCTCTTTGTTCGACTGGAACATAAAACGCCGGCCGTACTCTACAGCGGGCAGCGTCGGGAGCGGGCAGTGGACTGAGTGGGAAGCAGAGTGAGAGCTGGAAGGGCTTTGGCTCGCAGGGCTTAGGCGGAAGCGGGCGACACAGGACAGGTTAAAATTCATTCTGTTACCCTTCAATTTTGAATCCTTGTTCTTTCCCAGTGCACTCTGAGGAAGGGGAAAAAGGGTTCAGTGTTCCATTGGAGCAATTCTTTTTCTTTGTAGCAGTAAGTTATATGGAGGGGATGGAAGTGAAGGCAGTGCAATGTTCCTCCTGCAGAATGTTTGAGGTGAGGGACACCGTCAGTGTCCCTGCTGATTACACCTGTGGGAGGTGCACCCATCTGCAGCTCCTCCAAGACCGCGTTAGGGAGCTGGAGTTGGATGAGCTTAGGGTCATCAGGGAGGCAGAGAGGGCCATAGACACAAGCTTCAGGGATATAGTTGCTCCAGGGAATGAAAATAGATGGGTGACAGTGAGAGGCGCTGGGAGGAAGCAGTCGGTGCGGGGATCCCCTGTGTTCGTTCCCCTGAGCAACAAGTATTCCACTTTGGATACAGATGAGGGGAGGCGACCTACCAGTGGTGAGCCGCAGTGACCAGATCGCCAGCGCTGAGTCCGTCCCTGTGGCTCAGAAGGGAAAGGGGGAGAGCGGTAGAGCTATAGTTATTGGGGCTTCGTTTGTTCGAGGGATAGATAGGAGGTTCTGTGGCAACAAGAGAGACTCATGGATGATATGTTGCCTCCCGGATGCCAGGGTCCGTGACATTTCCGACCGTGTCTTCAGGATTCTAAAGGGGGAGGGGGAACAGTTACAAGTCGTGGTGCACGTCGGCACCAAAGACATCGGTAAGAGAGGGGACGGGGATTTAAAACAGGAATTCAGGGAGCTTGGGTGGAAGCTGAGAGCCAGGACAAAACAGGTTGTCATCTCTGGTATGTTGCCGGTGCCACGGGATAGCGAGTTGAGGAACAGGGAGAGAGTGCAGTTAAACACATGGATGCAGGGATGGTGTAGGAGGGAGGGTTTCAGCTATGTGGATAATTGGAACACTTTCTGGGGAAGGTGGGACCTGTACCAACAGGACGGGGTAAACCTGAACCAGAGGGGCACCAATATCCTGGGAGGGAAATTTGCTAAGGCTCTTCGGGGGGGTTTAAACTAATTTTTCAGGGGGATGGGAAAAGGAGTTGTAGTCCGGAGGTCAGTGAGTGCAGTGAGGTACTGGGAAGGGTATCATGGTCAAAGGTGGGTCCCAGCAGACAATAAGGTGGGTTAAAGTGTGTCTACTTCAATGCAAGGAGCATCCGGAACAAGGTAGGTGAACTTGGGGCGTGGATTGGTACTTGGGACTACGATGTTGTGGCCATTACGGAGACATGGGTAGAACAAGGACAGAAATGGTTGTTGGAAGTTCCGGGGTATAGATGTTACAGTAAGTGTAGGGTAGCTGGTAAAAGAGGTGGAGGAGTGGCACTGTTAATCAAGGAGAGTGTAACGGCTGCAGAAAGGCATTTTGAAGGGGATCTGCCTACAGAGGTAATATGGGCTGAGGTTAGGAATAGGAAAGGAGTGGTCACGTTGTTAGGAGTTTACTATAGGCCCCCAAATAGTAATAGAGATTTGGAGCAAGAAATTGCTAAGCAGATTATGGATAGGTGTGGAGGTCACAGGGTAGTTGTCATGGGGGACTTTAACCTTCCAAATATTGATTGGAACCTTTATAGGTCGAATAGTTCGGATGGGGCAGTTTTTGTGCAGTGTGTGCAGGAGGGGTTCTTGACACAATATGTGGATAGGCCGACAAGCGGTGGGGCCACATTGGATTTGGTACTGGGAAATGAACCGGGCCAAGTGTTGGATTTGGTTGTGGGAGAGCACTTTGGAGATCGTGACCACAATTCAGTGTCTTTTGTTATTGCAATGGAGATGGAGAGGGCCGTACGGCAGGGCAAGGTTTACAATTGGGGGAGAGGTAATTATGATGCAATCAGGCGGGAATTAGGAAGCATAGGATGGGAACAAAAATTGTCAGGCAAAGGCACTAATGATAAGTGGAACTTTTTCAAGGAACAAATACTGCGTGTCCTTGATAGGTATGTCCCTGCCAGGCACAGAGGAAATGGCCGAGTGAGGGAACCATGGTTCACAGAAGAGGTGGAATGTCTTGTCAAGAGGAAGAAGGAAGCGTATGTTAGGTTGAGAAAACAAGGTTCAGTTGGCTCGATGGAGGGTTACAAGTTAGCCAGAAATGAGCTGAAAAATGGGCTTAGGAGAGCTAGGAGGGGGCATGAGAAGTCCTTGGTGGGTCGGATCAAGGAAAACCCCAAGGCTTTTTACTCTTATGTGAGGAATAAAAGAATGACCAGGGTGAGGCTGGGGCCGGTCAAGGACGGCAGTGGGAATTTGTGCATGGAGTCAGAAGAGATAGGAGAGGTGATAATGAATACTTTTCTTCGGTGTTCACCAAGGAGAGGGGCCATGTTTTTGAGGAAGAGAGGGTGTCACAGGCTGATAGGCTGGAGGAAGTAGATGTTTGGAGGGAAGATGTACTAGCAATTTTGAATAAACTGAAAGTTGATAAGTCCCCTGGGCCTGATGAAATATGTCCTAGGATTCTTTGGGAGGCAAGGGATGAGATAGCAGAGCCTTTGGCATTGATCTTTGTGTCCTCACTGTCCACGGGGGTGGTGCCAGAGGACTGGAGAATGGCGAATGTTGTTCCTCTTTTTTAGAAAGGGAATAGAAATGACCCTGGTAATTATAGACCGGTTAGTCTTACTTTGGTGGTCGGTAAGTTGATGGAAAAGGTCCTTAGGGATAGGATTTACGACCATTTAGAAAGATGCAGCTTAATCCGGGATAGTCAGCATGGATTTGTGAAGGGCAAGTCTTGCCTCACAAATTTGATAGAATTTTTTGAGGAGGTAACTAAGTGTGTTGATGAAGGTAGTGCAGTTGATGTCATATCCATGGATTTGAGTAAGGCTTTTGAGAAAGTCCTCCACGGTCGGCTGATGAAGAAAGTAAGGATGTGTGGGATAGAGGGAAGTTTGGCCGATTGGATAGGTAACTGGCTATCTCACAGAAGACAGAGGGTGGTGGTGGTTGGAAAATTTTCGGACTGGAAACCGGTGACCAGCGGAGTGCCACAGGGATCAGTGCTTGGTCCTCTGCTATTTGTAATTTTTATAAATGACTTGGAGGAGGGGGCTGAAGGGTGGATCAGTAAATTTGCTGATGACACCAAGATTGGTGGAGTAGTGGATGAGTTCTATGTTCTAAGATCATTCTTGACAGATTTAGTTGAATTATTTGAGTAATAATCTGGAATAATCGATGAGATTAATATGATTCATGTCAGACACCTTGAGTTTCTAAATTTCTGAAGTAAGTTAACACTTAACAGAGTGGTGAGTAATCTCAGAGCAAGTGGAGTAAGAGGACAAGCACCAGAGTGGACAACAAGTTGGCTCCAAAGACAGAACACAGTGAATCGGAGTTAATGGGATTTACTCTGATCGCTGCTGTGGCTGAATGGAGTTTTAACTTTTAATATCCTGAAAGATCTTCAATCCAGCAAACCTGGCTTCTTGGTTAAAGTTGTTTTTTTCACTATGTTGAATTTCCTTGTGGTCAGCGGCCTGGAATTTGACAAAGGACAGAAGGTGTCACATTCAACAGCTTGTCCCTGGCAGGGATGAGGTCTGATGTGGAGATGCCGGCGTTGGACTGGGGTAAACACAGTAAGAAGTTTAACAACACCAGCTTAAAGTCCAACAGAGATGAGGTCTGTACAGACTTCTGGGAGACACTCTTCCTCATATGGCCATTGGAATGCAAACAATATGCACTGAGATGATGAGGCCTCAAGTGACCAATGATGCTATTCTAGTTGGATATGTTGGTCCTAATCGAACGATGCAATTGGGGTTCAGATTAATGAATGGGCTGGTTACCAAGGAACGTTTGGAATTTTAACTCTGCTAACACAAATAGCTTGTTCAGAAAGGCAGTGTGAAGAACCCGGGAACCAAGCTCACAAGGAGAGACAACATCTGGAAGGAGCAGAGAACAAGTGACTGATTCTATTTAACAACAAAATCCTGACCAGGTTTTAATTCCAAGTGGAAATCAACCTTAAGTTAGGTTAAGTAACAGATAATGAGAATTTGGTTTATGTATTGCAAGTATTTGCTGTTGTTTAAGTAGCTATAGAATAAAGGACATTGTGTTTAAGTATTTAAAGTCGACTTTATGTCTTTATTCGCGACAGAGGGTAAAACACACAGGTTTGGACAACACTGGAAGGTGAGAAGTGGTTTTCCACAAGGATCAGCGCTGGGATCAATGTCTTTCACCATTTACATCAACAATATGGGATCAGGAAACACAATTATAACTTCAATATTTATGAAATAATCCAAATTGAGAATGAGAATAACCATCGTGGAAGAATGCAACTAAATACAATAACACAACAATAATAAATTATAAGCATGTAAATTGGATATTCGAATTGGAAATAAATTCCATGAAACTCAGTCATCAGAACATTATGTTTCCGAACCATATAGAAATCAAAAGTGTCTGAATTATTTCCAGGAGTTTAAGGATTCAGGGATCAAATTGACAGAAAGTTTGAGGCAGCAACACAGCTTCAAAGGAACCATATCAATCAGAAAAGAAAATCAGTGGAGTTCATTTCTAGATTCATACAAATGTGGACAACTTACAATTGTTTTTGGAAAAAGCAGAGAATTCTGCTGGGTTTTTGTGTTGTTTAAATGTCAGGAATTAGCTGACGCTTGTTCCTTTTCAATAGAAGACAGAGCTATCGAGACATTTCACATCATTCACTGACAAAGAAACATTAAAAACTAAAACTAAATCAAACTTCTCCTGTTTTTAAACTCTTCCAAAATCAAAGATGGAGGCAGCTCCATGAGATGGAGATTTCACTCACAATGTACAAGATTTCACTCAACCCAATAGTTTCATTGATCAGTGTGCCCTTGAGTTCCTTACGGAAGTATTTCTATTCATGAAAACGATTAAAATGGATGAGCATAAATTGCAAAATTCCATGAATCAAAGATCTGGAACTACTTAATTTCCAAAATAATATTCCATCCCTCAATCTACTGCAGCTCAACAACAATGGGACTGCTCAGAAAATTCAGACCCTGCAGCAGATCCAAACACATCACCTCTTAGTGGGAGAGAGGGGATGAGGGAGAGAGGGAGGGGGCCAAGGAGGGAGAGAGGGCGCGAGGGAGGGAGAGAGGGGGCGAGGGTGGGAAGAAAAAGGGCAAGGCTGGGAGAGTCGGGGCGACTAAGGGAGAGTCACAGAGTTGAAGAGGTTTACAGTATGGAACCAGGCCTTTCGGACCAACTTGTCCATGCCGCCCTTCTTTTTAAACCCCGAGATCTCTTTGTTCTGTCACTCTATCCAACGCTCTGCCATTCACTGAATAAGTCCTGCCCTGGTACAATCTACCAAAATGCATCACCTTACATTGATCTAAATTCAACTCCATCTGCGATTTGTCAGCTCACTGGCCCAATTGACCAAGATCCCGTTGCATTTCGAGGTAACCTTCTTCACTGTCCACTATGCCACCAATCTTGGTGTCATCTGCAAACTTACTAACCATGCCTCCCTATCTTCTCATCTAAATCGTTAATATAAATGACAAATAACAGTGGACCCAGCACCAATCCCCGAGGCACTCCGCTGGTCACAGGCCTCCAGTGTGAAAACCAAACCTTTACAGCCACCCTCTGTCTTCTGTCAGCAAGCCAATTTTGTTTCCATTCAGCGACCTCAGACTGGATCCCGTGAGATTTAACATTACTCAACAACTTACCATGAGGTACCTTGTCAACGGCCTTGCTAAAGTCCATGTAGACAACATCAACTGTACTGCCCTCATCTACCTCCTTGGTTACCCTTTCAAAAAACTCAATCAAATTTATGAGACATGATTTTCCACTCACAAAGCCATGCTGACTGTTCCTAATCAGTCCATGCGTCTCTAAATGACTATACATCCTGTCTCTCAAAATACCTTCCAAAAACTGACCCACCACAGATGTGAGGCTCACCGGCCTGTAGCACCCAGGCTTTTCCCTGCAGCCCTTTTTAAACAAAGGCACAACATTTGCCACCCTCCAATCTTCAGGCATCTCACATGTGATTATCAATGATTCAAATGTCTCTGCTCGGGGAACCGCAATTTCCTCCCTAGCCTCCCACAACATCCTGGGATACACCTCATCAGGGAATTTATCTACCTTGATGTGCTTTAAGACTTCCAGCACCTCCTTCTCCGTTATAGGTACACTCCTCAAGACATCACTATTTATTTCCCCAAGTTCCCTCACATCCATACTTTTCTCAACAGTGAATAATGATGAGGAATATTCATTTAGGATCTCCCCAACTCTTGTGGATCCGCACATAGATGACCCTGTTGATCTTAGTGAGACACAACTCTCTCCCTAGTTACTCTTTTGGTCTTTATGTATTTGTAGAAGCTCTTTGGATTCTCCTTTGACTTGTCTGCCAAAACAATCTTGTGTACCCTTTTTGCCCCCCTGATTTCTCTCAACTCTACTCCTAAACCCCTATACTCTTCAAGGGATTCACTCGATCAAGCTGCCTATGCATGTCATGGTCTCCTTCTTCTTCTTGACCAGGACCTCAAGAACCCCAGTCATCCGGGGTTCCCTACTTCTACCAGCCTTGCCCTTCACTCCAAGTGGAATGTGCTTACCCTGAACCCTGATTAACACACTTTTAAAAGCCTGCTACTTATCAGACATCCCTTTGCCTTCCCACAGACTCCCCCAATTCACTTTTGAAAGTTCCTGCCTGATGCCATCAAAATTGGCCTTGCCCCAATTTAGAATTTTAAACTTTGGGCCAGACCTTTCATTCCCCATAGCTATCTTAAAACTAATGGAATTATGGTCACTGGTCCCAAAGTGATCCCTCACTAACACTTCTGTCACCTGCTTTTCCTTATTTCCCAAGGGATGAGGGAGGGAGAGAGGGAGAGCTGGGGAGCGGGATTGACAGTTGTGGAGACAGGTGTTTGTGGAATCCAGGGGAGTTAACAGAACGCAACTGGGGAGAATACAGGTCAGTTTTAATTTAACCTGAATCAATGAAGTGTTAGCAGACTTATGGGCAGTTTTGAAGACAGTCACAAGCGATATACAGTCCACAGTGAGATTGGTAACACATCCCTTTTCTCTCTCCACTCCCTCATGTTGTGGGGACTCGCTGCAAGTATTTTACTGGTTTGCATGGCCTTCAGAATTCCTGTAATCGAGGAACACAACCAACAGTGTGTGTGAGACAGAGAGAGTTTGAGAGATTTAGAGAGAGAGAAAGAGAGAGGGAGAGATTGAGAGAGACTCAGAGAGTGGGTGAGAGTTCTGCAGTATTTCATGCTTCTCGCTGGGACGGAGATGGACAAATTGAGCAAGTGAGGAACAGAGAAAGTCACAGAGAGACGGGGAGATATTCACCAATTTAAACATTATTGTGGATTTGCAATGGACCGCAGGCTGTTTGAGATTCAGAAACAAGTATATTAAGCTGGAACATTGCGGCAAATTGGCACTTATTAAAAAATGAACACAAAAAAACACTCAGACACAGAGAGGCACACACAGACACAGGCATGCAAACATGTAGGCAGAGACACAAATAGTGACTGATTAACACTTAGATTTCTAACAATAAATGCCCTGATTAAACTGTCACTGGATGGTGGGGTTAACCCAGCAAACCCACACAGCTGGGTCAGAATCAGAACTCACCTTCTGCACTCACTGCAACACTCCTGTATCACCTGCCTTATTGCAATGGGATGCCGCATTTGGGAGCAGGACAGGGACATGGGGTGTGGACAACTGCACATGTGGAGGATAAGGTCGAGGAATCTATCAGAGAATCCACACAAACCAGGGAGAAACAAACAAGGAAACACATGCTGAAACTGAGAGATTGCTGTGTGGAAAGATTTAGAAATTGTTGGGAACATTGACCCAGTGAAATGTTGCCAATGTGATCAGAATAGACATGGTAAAATATTTCTGCAGCATTAAGGCACGCAGTGTACTGAGTGGAACAATATTGTAGCATTCCAAAATAAACTACATTGGGCTTTGCACTGTCTGAATGCACCTGCTATTGGTCTGTGGTTCTGCAATTTCCTCACTGACAAAAACATGAATACAGTCTGTATAAATGATTCGAGCTTTCAACATGAGGTGCGCTTTGAATGTCAAGGAGAATATAGGACAGGAGAAGGCAAGGAAGGGAAGCTTCTGTTAGATTCTGAAATCTCCCACACAGCACAAGATAGGCACACAATCACACTCACAGCCACAGACTCACGCTCAGACTGTGCTGCAGGCAAAGATTATGAAGGGAAATTGCCAAAAGCATTTGATGGGGACAGTGGAGAGGGAACTTTACTCTGCATCTAACCCCGTGCTGTACCTGTCCTGGGAGTGTTTGATGGGGGACAGTGTAGAAGCAGCTTTATTCTGTACCTAAACCCATGCTGTACCTGTCCTGGGAGTGTTTGATGGGGACAGTGTAGATGGAGCTTTACTCTGTACCTAACCCCGTGCTGCACCTGTCCTGAGATTGTTTGATGGGGGACAGTGGAGAGGGAGCCTTACTCTGTATCTAACCCCGTGCTGTCCCTGTCCTGGGAGTGTTTGATGGGGGACAGTGTAGCGGGAGCTTTACTCTGTATCTAACCCCGTGCTGTACCTGTCCTGGGAGTGTTTGATGGGGACAGTGTGGATGGAGCTTTACTTTGTACCTAAACGCGTGCTGTACCTCTCCTGAGAATGTTTGATGGGGGACAGTGTAGAGGGAGCCTTACTCTGTATCTAACCCCGTGCTGTACCTGTCCAGGGTGTGCTTGATGGGGACAGTGTAGAGGGAGCTTTACTCTGCATCAAACCCCGTGCTGTACCTGCCCTGGGAGTGTTTGATGGGGACAGTGTAGAGGGAGCTTTACTCTGTATCTATCCCCATGCTGTAGCTCTCCTGGGAGTATTTGATGGGGGGCAATGTAGAGGGAGCTTTGCTCTATACCGATCCCCATGCTGTACCTGTCAGGGAATGGTGGCTGATCAAAGAGGGCCTGGTGGACTGAAGTGCATTTGCTTCAATGCGAAAAGTTTTGCAGGTGAGACAGATGAACTTAGAGCTTGGATTATTATTTGGAACTTTGATGTTGTTGCCATTCCAGAGACTTGGTTAAGGGAAGGACAGGATTGACGATTTGACATTCGCGGATACAGATGATTAAGGCTGGACAGAGGGGCATGTAAAAGGGGTGGTGGAGTTGCACTACTGGTTAGAACAAAGAACAGTACAGCACAGGAAACAGGCCCTTCGGCCCTCCAAGCCTGTGCCGCTCCTTGGTCCAACTAGACCAATCGTTTGTATCCCTCCTTTCCCAGGCTGCTCATGTGACTATCCAGGTAAGTCTTAAACGATGTCAGCGTGCCTGCCTCCACCACCCTACTTGGCAGCGCATTCCAGGCCCCCACCACCCTCTGTGTAAAAAACGTCCCTCTGATGTCTGAGTCATACTTCGCCCCTCTCAGCTTGAGCCCGTGACCCCTCGTGATCGTCACCTCCGACCTGGGAAAAAGCTTAAGGGGAATGTCGCAGCTGTAGTGCAGGAGGACAACTCGGAGTGCTCAGACAGCGAAACAATGTGGGAAGAGCTCAGGAATAGGAAGAGTGTAATTACAATGTTGGGAGTCTCCTACACGCCCCCCAAGGGCCTGCGGGAGATAGAGGAACAGATATGGAGGCAGATTTCGGCAAGGTGTAAAAGTAACAGGGTTGTTGTGATGGGTGATTTTAACTTCACCTGTATTACCATGACTCACTTCGTCCTGGGGTAATGGGGCAGAGTTTGTAAGGACCATCTAGGAGGGCTTCATCAAACAGTATGTAGATAGTCCAACTAGAGAAGGGGCCATACTGGACCTGCTATTGGGGAATGAGTCCAGCCAGGTGGTCGAGGTTTCAGCAGGGGAGCAAATCAGGAACAGTGACCACAACAGTAAGCTTCAAGGTACTGATGGATAGAGATAAGTGTAGTCCTCAAGTGAAGATGCTAAATTGGAAGAAGTCTAATTACAACAGTGTTTGGCAGGAACTGAAGGATGTAGATTGGGGGCAGATGTTTGAGGGCAAATCAACGTCTGGCATTTCGGGAGATCGAATGTAAGGGGGAGCTATACAATAAATGGCAGAACCATCAGGAGTCTCGACACACAGAGGGACCTGGGTGGACAAGTCCACAGACCCTTAAAGGTGGCAGCACAGGTGGAGAGGGTGGTCAAGAAGATATATGGCATGCTTGCCTTTATTGGACGGGGCATAGAATATAAAAGTTGGCATATGATGTTGCAGCTGTATAGAACGTTGGTTCGGCCACATTTGAAATACTGCGTCCAGTTCTGGTCGCCACACTACCAGAAGGACGTGGAGGCTTTGGAGAGAGTACAGAGAGTACTCGGATGTTGCCTGGTATGGAGGGTCTTACCTATGAGGAGAGATTGGGTAAACTGACGTTGTTCTCCCTGGAAAGACAGAGGATGAGGGGCGACCTAATAGAGGTGAATGAAATTACGAAGGGCATAGATAGGGTGAACAGTGGGAAGCTTTTTCCCAGGTTGGTGGTGACGAACACAAGGGGTCACGGGTTGAAGGTGAGGGGGGCAAGGTTCAACACAGATGTCAGGGGGATATATTTTACACAGAGGGTGGTGGGGGCCTGGAATGCACTGCCAAAAAAAAGCAAGGTGATTGAGGCGGACACGCTGGGATCGTTTAAGACTTATCTCGATAGCCACATGAACAGACTGGGAATAGAGGAATGCAACCGAATGGTCTAGTTGGGCACATGAGCGGCGCAGGCTTGGAGGGCCGAAGGGCCTGTTCCTGTGCTGTTCTGTTCGTTGTTCTTTGTTCATGTGGGTGACATTGAAGTGTAAGTTGATAGGAATTGAGCACCGACACATTCCTGTAAGGATGAAGGATCAATATTGCACGTTTCGGGAACTTTCCGTAATGGGAGACATTTTGAGCCTCGTCAAGGGGAAAAAGGAAGCATTTGTCAAGGTTAGGAGGCTGGAAACACACGGAGCAAATGTGGAATACAAGGAAAGCAGAAAGAAACTGAAGCAAGGAGTCAGGAGGGATTAAACGGATCATGAAAACTCATTGGCCTGCAGGATTCAGGAAAATCCCAAGGTTTATATAATATATATATATATATATATATATAAATCCATACGTGGAGCCGGACGAAATGGGTGAGGTGTTAAATGAGTACTTTGCGTCAGTATCCACCAAAGAAAAGGGCTTGGTGGATGATGAGTCTGGGAAAGGGTGTGTCGGTAGTTGGAGTCATGTTGAGATCAAAAAGGAGGAAATATTGCAGGTCTTGAAAACATTCAGGTAGACAAGTCCCCAGGGCCTGATAGGATCTACCCCAGAATACTGAGAGAGGCAAGGGAGGAGGCTGGGGCCTTGAGAGAAATCTTTGTATCCTCACTGGCTGCAGGGGAAGTCCCAGAAAATTGGAGAATAGCCAATGTTGTTCCTCTGTTTAAGAAGGGTAGCAAGGATAATCCAGGTAATTACAGTCAGATGACCATTATGTCAGTGGTAGAGAAATTATTGGAGAGGATTCTTCGAGACAGTTTTACTGCCAATTGGAAATAAGTGGACGTATTAGCGACGGGCAAGATGGTTTTCTGAAGGAAAGGTCGAGCCACAAGATCTTGATGTAGTTTTTCGAGCAAGTGACGAAGATGATAGATAAGGCAAAGGCTGTGGATGTTGTGGACATGGACTTCAGTCAAGGCTTTGACAAGATACCTCATGCTGGAATGGCAAAAAAATGGTGAAGTCACACGGAATCGGAGGAGAGCTGGCAAGATGGATACAGAATTGGCTTGGCCATAGAAGGCAGGGTGTAAGAGTAGGTGGTGGCTTTTCTGATTGGAAGGCTGTGACTAGCGGTGTTACACAGTTCTGGGACCTTTGTTCTTCGTTGTTTATTGCAAATGATTTGGAGGAAAATGCAGCTGGTCTGATTGGTAAGTTCGCAGACGACGCAGAAATTGGTGGAGTTGCAGGAGTGAAGAGGATTGTCAGAGGATACAGCAGGATATAGACTGGTTGGAAACTTTGGTGGAAAAATGGCAGATGGAGTTTCATCCACATAAATGTGAGGTGATGCAATTTGGAAGGTTTAATACATGTAGGAATTATACAGTTAACGAAATAACCATTTAGGAGTATTGACAGCAGAGAGACCTGGGCGTATATATCCCCCGATCAATGAAAGTGGTAACACAGGTGGATAAGGTAGTCAAGAAGGCAGACGGCAAGCTCGCCTTCATCGGTCGGGGCATTGAGTTTACAAATTGGCAGGTCATGCTGCAGCTGTACAGAAACTTAGTTCGGTCACATTTAAAATATTGATGTAGAATTCTGGTTGCCACACCACAGAAGGATGTGGATGCCGTGGGGAGGGTACAGAAGAGGTTTACCTGAATGTTGGTTGCTCTGGATGGTATTAGCTATGAGGAGAGATTGGATGAACTCGGTTTGTTTTCACTGGAACAACGGAGGTTGAGGGGCGACCTGATAGAGGTTTACAAGATTATGAGTGTCATGGATCGAGTGGAGAGTCAGATGCCCTTTCTGAGGGGAGAGACGGCAAGTACGAGAGGACATAGGTTTAAGGTGCATTCTTGTTTTTCCTCAGAGTAAAAAAAATGCCAGGCAAGATGTTGGAATGCTCCTCCTGCAGGATGTGGGAGATCAGGGAGACCTCCAGTATCCCTGACGACAGCACCTGCAAAAGATGCATTCAGCTGCAGCTGCTAGCAAAGCGGGAACTGGAGAAGGAGCTTGATGACCTCCATCTAACTCGGGAGAATGAGGAGTTTATAGACAGTAGCTTTAGGGAGATAGTTACACCGAAGCAGCCGAGCACAGGAAATTGGGTTACTGTAAGGAGAGGAAATGGAAATGTGAAAGGACAGACAGAGCAGGGTTCCCCTGTGGCCATACCCCTCCACAACAGGTATACTGAATTGGATACTGTTGTGGGAGATGCTTTACCTGGGACAAGCTGCGACAGCCGGAACTCTGATACTGAGTCTGGTTCTACAGCGCAAAAGGATGGGATGAAGAAGAGGAGAGCAGTAGTGATAGGGGACTCAATGGTCAGAGGTACGGACAGGAGGTTCTGTGGTCGGGACAGAGACTTCCGCATGGTTTGTTGCCTCCCAGGTGCCAAGGTCAGCGATGTCTCTGATCACGTGCACAGCGTTTTAAAGTGGGAAGGTGATCAGCCAGATGTCGTGGTACACATCGGTACAAATGACGTTGGAAGGAATAGTGAGGAGGTCCTAAAGAGTGAGTACAAAGAGCTTGGAAGGAAGTTAAAAAGCAGGACCCCGAGGGTAGTAATCTCAGGATTGCTACCTGAGCCACATGCCAGTGAGGGCAGGAGTAGGATGCTCGGGCGGATAAACACGTGGCTGAGGAGCTGGTGCAGGGGGCAGGGTTTCCAATTCTTGGATCATTGGGACCTCTTCTGGGGCAGGTGGGACCTGTACAAGAGAGACGGGTTACACTTCAACTACAAGGGAACCAATATACTTGCAGGGAGATTTGCTAGTGTTATTGGGGAGCGTTTAAACTAGATTTGCAGGAGGATGGGTACCAGAGTGCCAGAGCAGATAGCGGAGCAGGGGTCAAAAGACAGGTTCGTTCAAGCAAAATCACAAATGGAAGAGTAGAGTGTGGTGGAAGTAATATTTGGAGGTGTGTCTATTTCAATGCCAGGAGTATTGTGGGGAAGGCAGATGAGCTGAAGGCGTGGATAGACACGTGGAAATATGACATTTTAGCCATTAGTGAAACTTGGCTACAGGAGGGGCAGGACTGGCAGCTCAATGTTCCAGGGTTCCAATGTTTCAGGCGGGATAGAGGCAGAGGGATAAAAGGTGGGGGGGTGGCATTGTTGGTCAAGTGACACAATCCCCAAGGATCACTCTAAATCGTGACACAATCCCCAAGGATCATTCTAAATCGTTACACAATCCCCAAGAATGACTCTAAAAAGTGACACAATCCTCAAGGATCACCCTAAATAGTAACACAATCCCAAAGGATCACTCGAAATCGTGACACAATCCACAAGGATCGTTTTAAATAGTGACACAATCCACAACGATCACTCTAAATAGTGACACAATCCCCAAGGATCACTCCAAATAGTGACACAATCCCCAAGGATCACTCTAAATAGTGACACAATCCCCAAGGATCACTCTAAATAGTGACACAATCCCCAAGGATCACTCACAATAGTGACACAATCCCCAAGGATGACTCTAAATAGTGACACAATTCCCAAGGTTCACTCTAAATAGTGACACAATCACCAAGGATCACACTAAATAGTGACACAATACCCAAGGACCACTCTAAATAGTGTCACAATCCCCAAGGATCACTCTAAATAGTGACACAATCACCAAGGATCATTCCAAATAGTGACAAAATCCCCAAGGATCACTCTAAATAGTGACACAATCCTCAAGGATCACTCTAAATAGTGACACAATCCCCAAGGATCACTCTCAATATTGAAACAGTCCCCAAGGATCACGCAGAATAGTGACACAATCCCCAAGGATCACACGAAATACTAACGCAATCCCCAAGGATCACTCTAAATACTAACACAATGCCCAAGGATCACTCTAAATAGTGACACAATACCCAAGGATCACTCTAAATAGTGACACAAACCCCAAGGATCACACGAAATACTAACACAATCCCCAAGGATCACCCTAAATAATGCACAATCCCCAAGGATCACTCTAAATAGTGACACAATCCCCAAGGATCACCCTAAATAATGACACAATCCACAATGATCACTCTAAATAGTGACACAATCCCCAAGGATCACTCTAAATAATGACACAATCCACAAGGATCACTCGAAATAGTGACACAAACCCCAAGGATCACTCTAAATAGTGACACAATCCCCAAGGATCACTCTAAATAGTGACACAAACCCCAAGGATCACTCTAAATAGTGACACTATCCCCAAGGATCACTCTAAATAGTTACACAATCCCAAAGAATCACTCTAAATAGTGACACAATACCCAAGGATGAGACTAAATAGTGACACAATCCCCAAGGATCACTCTAAATGGTGACACAATTCCCAAGGATCACTCTAAATAGTGACACAATCCCCAAGGATCACTCTAAATAGTGACACTATCCCCAAGGATCACTCTAAATAGTTACACAATCCCAAAGAATCACTCTAAATAGTGACACAATCCCCAAGGATTAGACTAAATAGTGACACAATCCCCAAGGATCACTCTAAATGGTGACACAATTCCCAAGGATCACTCTAAATAGTGACACAATCCCCATGGATCACTCTAAATAGTGACACAATCCCCAAGGATCACTCTAAATGGTGACACAATTCCCAAGGATTAATCTAAATTGTGACTCAATCCCCAAGGATCACTCTAAATAGTGACACAATCCCCAAGGATCACTCTAAATAGTGACAGAATCCCCAAGGATCACTCTCAATAGAGACACAATCCCCAAGGATCACTCTAAATAGTGACACGATCCCCAAGGATCACTCTAAATAGTGACACAATCCCCAAGGATCACTCTCAATAGAGACACAAACCCCAAGGATCACTCTAAATAGTGACACAATCCCCAAGGATCACTCTAAATAGTGATACAAGCCACAAGGATCACTCTAAATCGTGACACAATCACCAAGGATCACTCTCAATAGAGACACAATCCCCAAGGATCATTCTAAATAGTGACACAATCCCAAGGAACAATCTGAATAGTGACACAATAACCAAGGATCACTCTAAATAGAGACACAATCCCCAAGGATCATTCCAAATAGTGACAAAATCCCCAAGGATCACTCTAAATAGTGACACAATCCTCAAGGATCACTCTAAATAGTGACACAATCCCCAAGGATCACTCTCAATATTGAAACAGTCCCCAAGGATCACGCAGAATAGTGACACAATCCCCAAGGATCACTCTAAATACTAACTCAATGCCCAAGGATCACTCTAAATAGTGACACAATACCCAAGGATCACTCTAAATAGTGACACAAACCCCAAGGATCACACGAAATACTAACACAATCCCCAAGGATCACTCTAAATAATGCACAATCCCCAAGGATCACTCTAAAGGGAGAAAAGTTTGTGCGGAACCGTTAGAAATGGCGGAGCTGCTCAATGAATACTTTACCTCGGTATTCACGGTGGAAAGGGATCTGGGTGGTTGTACTGCTGGTTTGCGGTGGACAGAAAGGATCGAGCATGTGGACATAAAGAAAGAGGATGTGTTGGAACTATTGAATGGCATCAAGGTTGGTAAGTCGCCGGGACCGGATGGGATGTACCCCAGGTTACTGTGGGAGGCGAGGGAGGAGATTGCGGAGCCTTTGGCGATGATCTTTGCATCGTCGATGGAGACGGGAGAGGTTCCGGAGGATTGGAGGATTGCAGATGTGGTCCCTATATTCAAGAAAGGGAACAGGGACAGCCCGGGAAATTACCGACCGGTGAGTCTAACCTCAGTGGTTGGTAAGTTGATGGAGAGGATCCTGAGAGACAGGATTTATGATCATCTAGAGAAGTTTAGTATGATCAAAAGTACTCAGCACGGCTTTGTCAAGGGCAGGTCGTGCCTTACGAGCCTGGTTGAGTTCTTTGAAAATGTGACCAAACACATTGACGAAGGAAGAGCGGTGGATGTGGTCTATATGGACTTCAGCAAGGCGTTCGATAAGGTCCCCCATGCAAGACTTCTTGAGAAAGTGAGAGGGCATGGGATCCAAGGGGCTGTTGCCTTGTGGATCCAGAACTGGCTTGCCTGCAGAAGGCAGAGAGTGGCTGTGGAGGGGTCTTTCTCTGCATGGAGGTCAGTGACCAGTGGAGTGCCCCAGGGATCTGTTCTGGGACCCTTGCTGTTTGTCATTTTCATAAATGACCTGGATGAGGAAGTGGAGGGATGGGTTGGTAAGTTTGCTGACGACACCAAGGTAGGTGGTGTTGTGGATAGTTTGGAGGGATGTCAGAAGTTGCAGCGAGACATAGATAGAATGCAAGACTGGGCGGAGAAGTGGCAGATGGACTTCAACCCGGATAAGTGTGTGGTGATCCATTTTGGCAGATCCAATGGGATGAAGCAGCAGTATAATATGAAGGGTACCATTCTTAGCAGTGTAGAGGATCAGAAGGACCTTGGGGTCCGGGTCCATAGGACTCTTAAATCGGCCTCGCAGGTGGAGGATGCGGTCAAGAAGGCGTACGGCGTACTGGCCTTCATTAATCGAGGGATTGAGTTTAGGAGTCGGGAGATAATGCTGCAGCTTTATAGGACCCTGGTTAGACCGCACTTGGAGTACTGCGCGCAGTTCTGGTCACCTCATTACAGGAAAGATGTTGAAGCCATTGAAAGGGTGCAGAGGAGATTTACAAGGATGTTGCCTGGATTGGGGGGCATGCCTTATGAGGATAGGTTGAGGGAGCTTGGTCTCTTCTCCCTGGAGAGACGAAGGATGAGAGGTGACCTGATAGAGGTTTACAAGATGTTGAGAGGTCTGGATAGGGTAGACTCTCAGAGGCTATTTCCAAGGGCTGAAATGGTTGCTACGAGAGGACACAGGTTTAAGGTGCTGGGGGGTAGGTACAGAGAAGATGTCAGGGGTAAGTCTTTCACTCAGAGGGTGGTGGGTGAGTGGAATCGGCTGACGTCGGTGGTGGTGGAGGCAAACTCGTTGGGGTCTTTTAAGAGACTTCTGGATGAGTACATGGGATTTAATGGGATTGAGGGCTATAGATAGGCCTAGAGGTGGGGATGTGATCGGCGCAACTTGTGGGCCGAAGGGCCTGTTTGTGCTGTGGCTTTCTATGTTCTATGTTCTATGTTCTAAATAGTGACACATTCCCCAAGGATCACTCTAAATAATGGCACAATCCACAAGGATCACTCTAAATAGTGACACAATCCCCAAGGATCACTCTAAGTAATGACACAATCCACAAGGATCACTCTAAATAGTGACAAAATCCCCAAGGATCACTCTCAATCGTTACATAATCCACAAGGATCACTCTAAATAGTGACACAATCCACAAGGATCATTTTAAACTGTGACACAATTCACAAGGATCACTCAAATTAGTGACAACCTCTCCAAGGATCACTCTCAATATTGAAACAATCCCCATTGATCACGCAGAATAGTGACACAATCCCCAAGGATCACACTAAATAGTGACACAATCCCCAAGGATCACTCTAAATAGTGACACAATACCCAAGGATCACTCTAAATAGTGACACAATCCCCCAGGATCACTCTAAATAGTTACAGAATCCCCTAGGATCACTTTAAATAATGACACAATCCCCAAGGATCACTCTAAATAGTGACACAATCCCCAAGGATCAATCCAAATGATGACACAATCCACAAGGATTACTCTAAATAGTGACACAATCCACAAGGATCACTCTAAACAATGACACAATCCACAAGGAACACTCTAAATAGTGACACAATCCCCAAGGATCACTCTAAATAGTGACACAATTCCCAAGGATCACTGTAAATGGTGACACAATCGTCAAGGATCACTGCAAATAGTTACACAATCCCCAAGGATCACTCTAAATAGTGACACAATCCACGAGGATCACTCGAAATAGTGACACAAACCACAAGGATCACTCTAAATAGTGACACAATCCCCAAGGATCACTCTAAATAGTGACACAATCCCCAAGGATCACTCTAAATAGTGACACAAACCCCAAGGATCACTCTAAATAGTGACACAATCCCTAAGGATCACTCTAAATAGTGACACAATCCCCAAGGATCACTCTAAATAGTTACACAATCCCCAAGGATCACTCTAAATAATGACACAATCCCCAAGGATCACTCTAAATAATGACACAATCCCCAAGGATCAATCCAAATGATGACACAATCCACAAGGATCACTCTAAATAGTGACACAATCCCCAAGGATCACTCTAAATAGTGACACAATCCCCAAGGATCACTGTAAATGGTGACACAATCGTCAAGGATCACTGCAAATAGTTACACAATCCCCAAGGATCACTCTAAATAGTGACACAATCCACGAGGATCACTCGAAATACTGACACAAACCACAAGGATCACTCTAAATAGTGACACAATCCCCAAGGATCACTCTAAATAGTGACACAATCCCCAAGGATCACTCTAAATAGTGACACAAACCCCAAGGATCACTCTAAATAGTGACACAATCCCCAAGGATCACTCTAAATAGTTACACAATCCCACAGGATCACTCTAAATAGTGACACAATCCCCAAGTATCACTCTAAATCGTGACACAATCCCCAAGGATCACTCTAAATAGTGACACAATACCCAAGGATCACTCTCAATAGTGACACAATTCCCAAGGATCACTCTAAATAGTGACACAATTCCCAAGGATCACTCTAAATAGTGACACAATCCCCAAGAATCACTCTAAATTGTGACTCAATCCCCAAGGATCACTCTCAATAGTGACACAATTCCCAAGGATCACTCTAAATAGTGACACAATTCCCAAGGATCACTCTAAATAGTGACACAATCCCCAAGTATCACTCTAAATCGTGACACAATCCCGAAGGATCACTCTAAATAGTGACACAATACCCAAGGATCACTCTAAATGCTGACACAATTCCCAGGGATCACTATAAATAGTGACACAATCCCCAAGGATCACTCTAAATAGTGACACAATCCCCAAGGATCACTCTCGATAGAGACACAATCCCCAAAGATCACTCTAAATAGTGACACAATCCCCAAGGATCACTCTAAATAGTGACACAATCCCCAAGGATCACTCTAAATAGTGACAAAATCCCCAAGGATCACTCTAAATACTGACACAATCCCCAAGGATTACTCTAAATTGTGACTCAATCCCCAAGGATCACTCTCAATAGTGACACAATTCCCAAGGATCACTCTAAATAGTGACACAATTCCCAAGGATCACTCTAAATAGTGACACAATCCCCAAGGATCAGTCTAAATATGACACAATCGCCAAGGATCACTCTAAATAGTGACACAATCCCCAAGGATCACTCTCAATAGTGACACAATTCCCAGGGATCACTCTAAATAGTGACACAATCCCCAAGGATCACTCTGAATAGTGGCACAATCCCCAAGGATCACTCTAAATAGTGACACAATACCCAAGGATCACTCTAAATAGTGACACAATCCCCAAGGATCACTCTAAATAGTTACACAATCCCCAAGGATCACTCTAAATAGTGACACAATCCCCAAGGATCACTCTAAATAGTGACACAATCCACGAGGATCACTCTAAATAGTGACACAAACCCCAAGGATCATTCTAAATAGTGACAGAATCCCCAAGGATCACTCTAAATAGTGACACAATCCCCAAGGATCACTCTAAATGGTGACGCAAACCCCAAGGATCACTCCAAATAGTGACACAATCCCCAAGGATCACTCTAAATAGTGACACAATCCCAAAGGATCACTCTAAATAGTGACACAATCCCCAAGGATCACTCTGAATAGTGACACAATCCCCAAGGATCACTCTGAATAGTGACACAATCCCCAAGGATCACTCTAAATAGTGACACAATCACCAAGGATCATTCTAAATAGTGACACAATCCCCAAGGATCACTCTAAATAGTGACACAATCCCCAAGGATCACTCTAAATAGTGACACAATCCCCAAGGATCACTCTAAATAGTGACACAATCCCCAAGGATCATTCTAAATAATGGCAAAATCCCCAAGGATGACTCTAAATAGTGACACAATCCTCAAGGATCACTCTAAATAGTGACACAATCCCCAAGGATCACTCTCAATATTGAAACAGTCCCCAAGGATCACGCAGAATAGTGACACAATCCCCAAGGATCACACTATTTAGAGTCATCCTTGGGGATTGTGTCACTATTGTGAGTGATCCTTGGGGATTGTGTCACTATTCAGAGTGATCCTTGGGGATTGTGTCACTATTTGGAGTGATCCATGGGGATTGTGTCACTATTTAGAGTGATCGTTGTGGATTCTGTCACTATTTAAAACGATCCTTGTGAATTGTGTCACGATTTCGAGTGATCCTTTGGGATTGTGTCACTATTTGGAGTGATCCTTGAGGATTGTGTCATTGTTTAGAGTGATCCTTGAGGATTGTGTCACTTTTTAGCGTCATTCTTGGGGATTGTGTAACGATTTAGAGTGATCCTTGGGGACTGTGTCACTTGACCAACAATGCCAGCCCCCCCCCCCCCCCCCCCACCTTTTATCCCTCTGCCTCTATCCCGCCTGAAACATTGGAACCCTGGAACATTGAGCTGCCAGTCCTGCCCCTCCTGTAGCCAAGTTTCACTAATGGCTATAATGTCATATTTCCACGTGTCTATCCACGCCTTCAGCTCATCTGCCTTCCCCACAATACTCCTGGCATTGAAATAGACACACCACAAAAAATTATTTCCACCACACTCTACTCTTCCATTTGTGATTTTGCTTGAACGAACCTGTCTTTTTACCCCTGCTCCACTATCTGCTCTGGCACTCTGGTACCCATCCTCCTGCAAATCTAGTTTCAACGCTCCACAATAACACTAGCAAATCTCCCTGCAAGTATATTGGTCCCCTTGTAGTTTAGGTGCAACCCGTCTCTCTTGTACAGGTCCCACCTGCCCCAGAAGAGGTCCCAATGATCCAAGAATTGGAAACCCTGCCCCCTTCACCAGTTCCTCAGCCACGTGTTCATCCGCCCAAGCATCCTACTCCTGCCCTCACTGGCATGTGGCTCAGGTAGCAATCCTGAGATTACTACCCTCGGGGTCCTGCTTTTTAACTTCCTTCCAAGCTCTTTGTACTCACTCTTTAGGACCTCCTCACTCTTCCTTCCCACGTCATTGGTACCGATGTGTACCACGACATCTGGCTGATCACCTTCCCACTTTAGAACGCTGTGCACGCGATCAGAGACATCCCTGACCTTTGCACCCGGGAGGCAACAAACCATGCGGGAGTCTCTGTCCCGACCACAGAACCTCCTGTCCGTACCTCTGACCATTGAGTCCCCTATCACTACTGCTCTCCTCTTCTTCATCCCACCCTTTTGCGCTGTAGAACCAGACTCAGTATCAGAGTTCCGGCTGTCGCAGCTTGTCCCAGGTAAAGCATATCCCACAACAGTATCCAATTCAGTATACCTGTTGTGGAGGGGTATGGCCACAGGGGAACCCTGCTCTGTCTGTCCTTTCACACTGCCATTTCCTCTCCTTACAGTAACCCAATTTCCTGTGCTCTGCTGCTTAGGTGTAACTATCTCCCTCAAGCTACTGTCTATAAACTCCTCATTCTCCCGAATTAGATGGAGGTCATCAAGCTCCTTCTCCAGTTCCCTAACACGCTTTGCTAGCAGCTGCAGCTGAAAGCATCTTTTGCAGGTGCTGTCGTCAGAGATACCGGAGGTCTCCCTGATCTCCCACATCCTGCAAGAGGAGCATTCCAACATCTTGCCTGGCATTTTTTTCTTACTCCTCAGCCTGCTCCTGTGGAACACAGAGGTGGACACAGGGACACAGCGAGAGAATCACAGATACACACAGGGACACACAGAGAGAGAATCACAGATACACACAGGGACACACAGAGAGAGAATCACAGATACACACAGGAACGCAGAGAAAATCACAGAAACACACAGGGACACAGAGAGTGAGAATCACAGCTACACACCGGGGCACACAGAGAGAGAATCACAGATATACACAGGGAGACAGAGGGTGAATCACAGATACACACAGGGACACACAGAGAGAGAATCACAGATACACACAGGGACACAGAGAGAATCACAGATACACACAGGGACATACAGAGAGAGAATCACAGATACACACAGGGACACAGAGAGAATCACAGATACACACAGGGACACAGAGAGAAAATCGTTGATGCACACAGGGACACAAAGAGGGAATGACACATACACATAGGAATCGCATGTGAAAAATGGTATGGTGAATGGGAAATCTATTTGCACGGCGATTGTGGGAGTGCGGGAGATTCACAGATACAGACTGGGGAGAGAGACAGAATGCAACCGAGAGGCAAAGATGGACTGAGAGAAAAGCAAACACAGCTAACCACAGGTACAGAGGGGAACTAAAGTGTCACCCATCACATCTAATAAACATTAACCTCCTCCATCACCATTGTACAGGGACTGCAGTCTGTCACATTAACAAGATCCACTGCACGAACTCACCAAGACTCCTTCAACAGCACCTTCCTAACCAGTAAACACTATTCCTAGACAGAGCAGAAACTGAGAACATCACCAGCAGCATCACCTCCAATACACACACCATGCTGACTTGGAACGCTATCACTGTTCCATTGCTGTCACTGAGTCAAATCCAGACACTTCCTCCCCAACACCCAATGGACAGCAGCAATGTCAAAAAGCAGCTCACCATCACATTCTCAAGGGCAATATGTGATGGTTCATTCCTGCTGGCCTTGCAGTTCAGGAGGGATTTACTGGATTTGACTCAGCGACAGTGAAGAAACGACGAGATAGATTCCAAATCAGGATGGTGTGTGATTCGGAGATGAACTTTCAGGTGGTGACGTTGTAATGTTTCTCACATCCTTGTCCTTCCAGGTTACAGATTGGAGGTGTGTAAGGAGCCGTCACAGGAGGGAAATGCTTCTTCCCTGCAGGTTGTAGACAGTACACATTGCTGGAAAACTGCACAGAGGTGGACAGAGGGAATGTTTAAGGCGATATCCGCATCATTCATTCAGTTTTCTTTGCTTTTAAAGAACTGTTCAGGGACAGAAAGGGAAAGAAAAACACAGATACACGCAGGGACACAGAGAGAGAATCACAGATACACACAGGGACACAGAGAGAGAATCACAGATACACACAGGAACACAGAGAAAATCACAGAAACACACAGGGACACATAGAGAATCACAGATACACACAGGAACACAGAGAGAGAATCAGAGATACACACAGGGTCACAGAGAGAGAGTGGGAGTGTGAATGTGAGAGTGGGAGTGTGAATGTGAGAGTGGGAGTGTGAATATGAGAGTGGGAGTGTGAATGTGAGAGGGGGAGTGTGAATGTGAGAGGGGGAGTGTGAATGTGAGAGGGGGAGTGTGAATGTGAGAGTGGGAGTGTGAATGTGAGAGGGGGAGTGTGAATGTGAGAGGGGGAGTGTGAATGTGAGAGGGGGAGTGTGAATGTGAGAGTGGGAGTGTGAATGTGAGAGGGGGAGTGTGAATGTGAGAGGGGGAGTGTGAATGTGACGGGGGAGTGTAAATATGGGAGTGTTGATGCGTGCCGGGGTGTGCTGAGTTCAGAGGGGGGGGGGGGTTTGCGAGAGAGGGGAAGTGTTGAGGGGAGAGAGAGTGTGTGGAGGGGAGAGGTAAAGTTTACTGATTAGTCACAAATAAGGCGTACATTGACACTGCAATGAAATTGCTGTGAAATTCCCCGAGTTGTCAGACGCCGGCACCTGTACGGGTCAACTCACCTCGACAGTAAGTCTCTGAGACATTGCGAGGGGACTGGAGAACAACAGGAAACCCACGCAGACACGGGGGAAACACAGAGAGTGACCCATGCCCGGAATTGAACCCGGGCACGTGACGCTGTGAGGCAGCAGTGCCAACCACTGTGCCACCGTGCCACCCCTGGGAGAGTGCTGAGGGGACAGGGAGAGGGTTGAGGGGAGAGGGAGAGGGTTGAGGGGAGAGGGAGAGTGTTGAGGGGAGAGGAAGAGGTTTGAGGGGCGAGGGAGAGGGTTGAGGGGAGAGGGAGAGTGTTCAGGGAGAGGGAGAGTGTTGAGGGTGGAGAGGGAGAGGGTTGAGGGGAGAGGGTTGAGGGGAGAGGGAGAGTGTTGAGGGGGAGAGGGAGAGTGTGGAGGGTGGAGAGGGAGAGTGCTGCGTGGAGAGGGTTGAGAGTGGAGGGGAGAGGGAGAGAGCTGAGGGGAGAGGAAGAGTGTTGAGGGGAGAGGTGAGTGTTGAGAGGGGAGAGCGAAAGGGTTGAGGGGAGAGCGAGAGGGTTGTGGGGTGAGCGAGAGGGTTGAGGGGAGAGCGAGGGTGCTGAGGGGAGAGGGAGAGGGTTGAGGGGAGATCAAGAGGGTTGTGGGGTGAGGGAGAGGGTTGAGTGGAGAGCGAGGGTGCTGAGGGAAGAGGATTGATGGGTGAGGGCGAGTGTTGAGGGGGAGAGGGAGCGTGTTGAGGGGAGAGGGAGCGGGTTGAGGCGTGAGGGAGAGGGTTGAGGGGGAGGGAGAGGGTTGAGGGGAGAGGGTTGAGGGGAGGGAGCGTGTTGAGGGGAGAGGGAGAGTGCTGAGGGGAGAGGGAGAGTGCTGAGGGGAGAGGGTTGAGGGGAGAGGGGGTGGGCGGAGGGGAGAGGGAGAGGGTTGAGGGGCGAGGGAGAGGGTTCAGGGGGGAGGGAGCGGGTTGAGGGGAGAGGGTTGAGGGGAGAGGGAGAGGGTTGAGGGGGAGGGAGAGGGTTGAGGGGGGAGGGAGATTGCTGAGGGGAGCGGGAGAGTGCTGAGGGGAGAGCGTGGGTGCTGAGGGGAGAGGTTTGAGAGTGGAGGGGAGAGGGAGAGTGCGGAAGGGAGAGGGAGAGTGTGGAGGGGAGAGGGAGAGCGTTGAGGGGGGAGAGGGAGAGGGTTGAGGGGTGAGAGAGAGTGTTTAGCGGGGAGGGAGAGTGCTGAGGGTTGAGAGTGGAGGTGAGAGGGAGAATGTTGAGGGTAGAGGGTGAAGGTTGAGGGGAGAGGGTTGAGGGCAGAGGGAGAGATAGAGGGTTGAGGGGAGAGGGAAAGGGTAGAGGGGAGAGTGTTGAGGGGGAGGGAGAGGGTTGAGGGGAGAGGGAGATTGTTGAGGGGAGAGGGAGAGGGTGGAGGGGAGAGGGAGAGGGTTGAGGGGGAGAGGGAGAATGCTGAGGGGAGAGGGTGGGTGCTGAGGGCAGAGGTTTGAGAGTGGAGGGGAGAGGGACAGTGCGGACGGGAGAGGGAGAGTGTTGAGGGGAGAGGGAGAGTGTTGAGGGGTGAGGGAGAGGGTTGAGGGGTGAGGGAGAGGGTTGAGGGGTGAGGGAGAGGGTTGAGGGGAGAGGGGGAGGGTTGAGGGGGGAGAGGGAGAGGGTTGTGGGGAGAGGGAGAGTGTTGAGGGGAGAGGGAGAGGGTTGAGTGGAGAGGGAGAGGGTTGAGGGGAGAGGGAGAGTGCTGAGGGGAGAGAGTTGAGGTGGGCGGGAGAGGGGTGAGGGGAGAGGGAGAGGGTTGAGGGGAGAGGGAGAGGTTTGAGGGGAGAGGGAGAGGGTTGAGGGGAGAGGGAAAGGTTTGAGGGGAGAGGGAGAGTGCTGAGGGGAGAGGGTGGGTGCTGAGGGTAGAGGGTTGAGGGGAGAGCGAGAGGGTTGAGGGGAGAGCGAAAGGGTTGAGGGGAGAGGGAGAGGGTTGAGGGAGAGGGTTGAGGGGAGTGGGAGAGGGTTGAGGGGAGAGGTTGAGGGTTGAGGGGAGAGGGAGAGGGTTGAGGGGGGAGGGAGAGGGTTGTGGGGAGAGGGTTGAGGGGAGAGGGAGATTGCTGAGGGGAGCGGGAGAGTGCTGAGGGGAGAGCGTGGGTGCTGAGGGGAGAGGTTTGAGAGTGAAGGGGAGAGGGAGAGTGCGGAGGGGAGAGGGAGAGTGTGGAGGGGAGAGGGAGAATGTTGAGGGGGGAGAGGGAGAGTGTTGAGGGGGAGAGGGAGAGGGTTGAGGGGGTGGGAGAGTGCTGAGTGGGGAGGGTTGAGAGTGGAGGTGAGAGGGAGAATGTTGAGGGTAGAGGGAGAGGGTTGAGGGGAGAGGGTTGAGGGGAGAGGGTTGAGTGGAGAGGGAGAGGGTTGAGGGGAGAGGGAGAGGGTTGAGGGCAGAAGGAGAGGGAAAGGGTTGAGGGGAGAGGGAAAGGGTAGAGGGGAGAGTGTTGAGGGGGAGGGAGAGGGATGAGGGGAGAGGGAGAGTGTTGAGGGGAGAGGGAGAGGGTGGAGGGGAGAGGGAGAGTGTTGAGGGGGGAGAGGGAGAGTGCTGAGGGGAGAGGGTGGGTGCTGAGGGGAGTGGTTTGAGAGTGGAGCGGAGAGGGACAGTGCGGAGGGGAGAGGGAGAGTGTTGAGGGGAGAGGGAGAGTGTTGAGGGGAGAGGGAGAGTGTTGAGGGGTGAGGGAGAGGGTTGAGGGGTGAGGGAGAGGGTTGAGGGGAGAGGGAGAGTGTTGAGGGGAGAGGTTGAGGGTTGAGGGGAGAGGGGGAGAGTTGAGGGTGGAGGGAGAGGCTTGAGGGGAGAGGGAGAGGGTTGAGGGGAGAGGGTTGAGGGGAGTAGGAGAGGGTTGAGGGGAGAGGGAGAAGGTTGAGGGGAGAGGGTGAGGGCTGAGGGGTGAGGGAGAGGGTTGAGGGGAGAGGGAGGGTGTTGAGGGGAGAGGGTTGAGGGGAGAGGGTTGAGGGGAGAGGGAGAGTGTTGAGGGGAGAGGGTTGAGGGGAGAGGGAGAGGGTTGAGGGGAGAGGGAGGGAGTAGAGGGAGGGGGTTGAGGGGAGAGGGTTGAGGGGAGAGGGCTGAGGGGAGAGGGAGAGGGTTGAGGGGAGAGGGTTGAGGGGAGAGGGCTGAGGGGAGAGGGCTGAGGGGAGAGGGTTGAGGGGAGAGGGCTGAGGGGAGAGGGAGAGGGTTGAGGGGAGAGGGCTGAGGGGAGAGGGAGAGGGTTGAGGGGAGAGGGTTGAGGGGAGAGGGCTGAGGGGAGAGGGAGAGCGTTGAGGGGAGAGGGTTGAGGGGAGAGGGCTGAGGGCTGAGGGGGGAGGGTTGAGGGGTGAGGAAATGGAATGCATGATTATTAACTGTCCTTTGGTTCAATGGCAAACACATTCCTGAATGACAGTTTATTGGTGTGAATAATGGACAGCTTGAAATTCCACCTCCTGTTTATAATAATGCTGATCAGATCCGATAGGGTCTGGTGAATTTAATGATGAATTCAATAATTCTGTATTTGAGAACTTCCTGCAAATGGAATATCAGAAAAGCAGCATAATACATATTTCTGGGATTGAGTGCTCTGTGCTGTGTTGGGGCTTTGAGAAAGTCACGTACTCGCTCCCGAAATGTATCTATAAAAACTCAGTGACTAACGTGTTGGTCTGGAAATGCAAAAGGTTTTTTCTTTACATGTTTGAACCTGACTCACTGAGGTTCTGGTTTTTGACAATGTCCATCCAGATATTTTCTCTGGGAGGATATTTGACACTTCAGTCACGGTTTCATACGGAGCCAAGAGTTAGTTTTGGAAAAGCTGATTTATGTCCCTCCTGCAGGCTCAGAGTTAGTTTAAAATTATTAATTCAGCAAAGGACCTGCTAAAACTGACCGCTCAAACAACACAATGTGAAACAAATGTTATTCAGTCGGTCTCGGGGGCAATAAACTCGCTGGTGTCCAGGGAATTGGAAAGCGTCACAAACAACAGATGGAGCAAGTTGGCGTCAGGCTGTTTAACCACAGAGGAGACACAACCCAGATTGAAAATGTTCCTTTGTCAGCAAAGTTAAAGCTGCTGTTATAAAGTGTATAATACAACACAATCTAGGAGCCCGTGCGGGAGACAGACACTGGGACAGAGAACTTCAAACACTGTTCATCAACTCACAGAGAGAAAAAAAATCAACAAATAATTAAACACCCACCTCACTCAAGAAAAGCGTTGAGCATTCTGCCGTTCCAGTCTCTCCACTGAATTTTCTGTATCTCAGTCTGCTTGCTGTATCTCAGCCGCTAACACACTCTCCTTTAATTTCCAAGGTTCAAACAATCCGACAACTTCTGACCCGATTTTCCTCATTGCAGTTTGTTCCCGTCTCCTGCACGGAATTAAACAGCGGCGTTTACCTGTGTGTCTGTTTCCAGGGAATCAGCTTCTTCATCCTGCAACAGAATGGTCCTGGAAACAAACAGTGTCGGTTTTAAGTGGATAGCAGGTGAGGATCCGCCCCTATTGACAAAGGAAGTTAGAACCAAAAGAACCATAGAAAATTACAGCTCAGAAACAGGCCTTTTGGCCCTTCTTGTCTGTGCCGAACCATTTTATGCCTAGTCCCACTGACCTGCACTTGGACCATATCCTTCCACACCCCTCTCATTCATGAACCCGTCCAAGTTTTTCTTAAATGTTAAAAGTGACCCCGCATTTACCACTTTATCCGGCAGCTCATTCCACACTCCCACCACTCTTTGCGTGAAGAAGTCCCCCCTAATATTCCCTTTAAACTTTTCTCCTTTCACCCTTAACCCATGCCCTCTGGTTTTTTTCTCCCCTAGCCTCAGCGGAAAAAGTCGAAGTCACTCTCCTTGTACTAGCGTTCAGGTGAAGAGCAGGTAATGTTTATTTTGACACTGAAATGTTTAAACATTACGTTTTGAATATGTTTAACACTTGTTTCAAATTCACTAAATTAAATTCTAATGCGAACAATTAAAATCCATCAAATTATCATTGGAACATCCTATCATTGTCCCTAGTTGAAAATGTAGCGACTGTTCCTTGGTAATATGTTTTTAAAAAAATATCTGAATCAGTTTGGAATGTATTCGAGGATTAGCGCCATTCCTACCACTCTCCCCTGTCCCCACCCCCACCCCAAAATCCCCAACGCCCCCAACGCCCCCAATCCCCAACGCCCCCAATCCCCAACGCCACCACCTCTCTCTGAAAACAGAAACCAACAGGCTACTGACGCACTGAGAGTGGAAATTCGAACTCATCATCATTTTAAATAGTCTTATTCTCTGACGTTGCCCCAACTTCTTGATCCGCGCCTGTCCAAAAGGGGAAATATTACCTGAGAATTCTCCCTGCTCGATAGGAAAGTTTTATTTCGTTTATCGCTCGTTAATAATTTGTTTGATTTCAGAAACAAGGTGATGACATTAAATATCAGCAGAGGTTCGAGCGTTGGACAAATACATTCTGCTCCGACATTCCCATTTTTTTCATCTTACATCAAACATGTGTTCAGATTGTCGACAGTTTCGGATTTTTTTGGCCTTTCTTCATGCATTAAACCTACATCTGGAGAGAATATAAACTGAATACATTCTCTTATTGAAAACTTAATTCGATCCTTAATAACAACCTCTGATTCAAAGCTCCAATCTATTCCATTAGTCTGTTCCCAGTAACTCTCATAGAGTTACAGAGTCAGTCAGCACATAAACAGTCCCTTCGGCCCATCATGTCCATGCTGGCCATCAATTACCAATCTGCAATCATCTCATTTACCAGCACTAGATCCGTATTGGATTATGCCTTGACTATTAAAGTGCTAGTCCAGGCGCCTGTTCCATATTCCCACCATTCTGTGTGTGAAATAACATTTCCTCATATCCCCTCTTAACCACTTTCCCCTCTCCATGTTCCCATGCCCACCTGCCAGAGACACATGAAGTAAAAGTTTACTTCATCGTCACTAGTAAGGCTTACGTTAACACTACAATTAATTACTGTGAAATTCCCCTAGTCGCCACACTCCGGCGCCTAATCGGGTCAATGAACTTAACCAGCACGTCTTTCTGACTGTGGGAAGAAACTGGAGCACTCGGAGGAAACCCAGGCTGTCACGGGGAGAACGTGCTAACTCCACACATACAGTGACAAACGCCAGGAATCTGAGCGGATTCCTTGGTGCTGTGACACAGCAGCGCTAACCACTGTGCCACGCATCTGCCATTGGGAGAGATTCTTACAATATACCGTGTCTACCTTTCTGATAATTTTGTGTATCTCTATGAAGTTTCCCCTCAGCCTCCGTGCCTCCAGTGAAAGTGAACCCCGATTACCCTGTCTCTCCATAATGGCTGCAATTTCCCGTTCCAGACAACTCCTTGCTGAACCTCACTCTGAGCCCTCTCCAGTGGAATTATTCCATCCAAGAGTTTGGCGACCAGACTTTACACAATATTCCATCTGTGGATTAACTAATGATCTGAGATGGGCCTGGACCCCACTGCTCCTATAGCCTATGTCTTGGATAATGAAGGCAAGCATTCAGTATGTCTTCTAAACTAACATATCTAGCAGCACCGGCTCCATCAGGGATCAATGGACTTGCACCCCAGGTTCACGTTAGTCCTCAGTCCTCCCTGCTGCTATTCTTGAATAAAGGGATCACATTAGATATCCCACGGTCACTTCGGCGAAGATGTCGATATCTCCCTCAGTGTGTCCCTGCAATCTCCTTCCGTGACTGCCACAGAAGACTGAGGTATAATTGCTTCAGGCCCTGGGGGTTTATGCACCAATATTCCCGCTAACACATCCAATCCCTCCTTCTTATTGATCTTAACGTGTCCTTGAATCTTACTGTTCCTGCTGAAATCTCCAGGTTTAAAATGTTTCCCCTCTGTGTATAAAGTTGAAAAAATAATGTTCGGCCTCAACCACGTCCTCTGACTCCTCGCACAGAGGTTCCTTTGTGCTCTGATGGGCCCCACTTTTCCCTGGTCATCCTTCCGCACCCAACATACTGAGAAAATGCCTTGCGGTTTTCCTTAGTGTGGTCTGCCAATTATATGTTGTGGCCCCTCTTTTCCCTCCTGATTGGTTTTTCAGCAGCTTGCTGAGGCCCTCCCTCATTTTCCGTGCTCTGCACATACCACTTACTCCTTTTCCTCCCTTTTATGGAACCCTCGATACCTCTTGACTTCCAGGATTCCCTGGACTTGCCAAACTTACTCTTCACTCTGAGAGAAAACCAACGGGCCCTGCATTCTCACTCTGGCACTTTAATAGACATCCAGATTCCAAATATGTATTGACCTGTAAGGAACTGATCCCAGTCTACGTTTGCTGGAAACTGTCTTATGATATTGAAATCGTCTTTCCCCCAATTCAAGTACTTGTTCACTGAACTCTCTTTATTCCTTTCCATATAACTGAGAAGCTGAGAGATTTCTGGCCACTGTTCCAAAAATGCCCGCCTCCTGACACTGCGACCAATTGCCTGGCTTCATTCCCTTTGATTAGGTCTGGGACAGCACTTGCCCCATTCCAAACTGATTCAGAAATTTTAAAAAGCATATTACCAGTGAACAGTCGCTACATATTCAACAAGGGACAATGATAGGATGTTCCAATGATAATTGGATGGATTTTAGTTGTTCGCATTAGAATTTAATATAATGAATTTGAAACAAGTGTTTAATGTATTCAAAACTTAATGTTTAAACATTTCAGTGTCAAAGTAAGCATTTCCTGCTCTTCACCTGAACGCTAGTATAAGGAGGGTGACTTCAACTCCCTTTGTCAAAAGGGGCGGATCCTCACCTGCTATCCATTTAAAATCGGCACTGTTTGTTTCCAGGACCATCCTGCTGCAGGATGAAGAATCTGATTCCCCAGAAAACAGACACACAGGTAAACGCCGCTGTTTGTTTCCAGGACCATCCTGCTACAGGATGTCGGACCTGCTTTCCCTGCAAACAGACACAACGGTAAACGCAATTCAGGTTCAATTCAGAGCATTAGACATGGTCCCATAATTCACCTTCAGACTACATCGCCCACAAGATTGCGCCCATCAAACACTTACAAGGATAAGCTCCCTCTACATTGTCCACCAACTGCAATGAGTGCAGAGGTAGCACAGGCTGAGATACAAAGATATTGTCCTTCTGCACAGTCCAAACACTAAACTTCAGTGCAGTTGTAGTAAAGTCTCTCAAACTCCAAATCACCCTGAGTGAGCAGTATGTACACTGCACCCCCCTGAGTCTCTGTCATCTTTAAATCTCTGTCTCTCCATTGAAATATTCATGTGGGACAACTATCCATTGTGCCAGTCGCCATCTTCATTTTTTGTTTCAGATCATTTTCAAGCTGCCTTTCCCCCGTTGGCCGTGTTCCTTTAATTCTCAAAACCGGACTTTGACACAAGGCCCTAAAATCCTTGCAACCAGTCGCCATACTACAGGGACTGGAAAGAGAATCCGGAACGGATCTCACTGAGGTTTGGCCATATCCATTTTTATAAGATGATGCGACAGCGTGGCGACTCTTTGCGAGCTCTGCACGATATGATTAGAATGGATAACCCGCAAAACAATACTTCACATCAACCAATCAGATCAGTGACCACCCTTGCAGCACATGTTCAGAAGTGGAGGTGTTCGCTGATATCTGTACAATCTTCAGCATCATTTGTGAATCATTAGATGCTGAAACAGTGCGTGTCCAAATGCAGAAAGACCAGACCAGTTTCCAGGTCTGGTAGTCACTTCAGAAACAGAATCCGTGCGAGAAAATCAACAAAGATTAAACACTCACCTCAACCAACAGAAGAGTGGAACATTCTGCTTTCCCGGTCTGGACACTGAATCCTCTGAATCTCAATCTGTGTGTAATACCTCAGCCGCTGGTGCACTCTCCCTTAATGTCCAAGGTTCAAACAATCCGACAGTTTATGACACGGTTTTCCAGAGTTCTGTCTTTTGCCGCCATCTGAAGCAGCGGCGTTTACCTGCCTGGCTGTTTGCAGAGTCATGATGTGGAGATGCCGGCGTTGGACTGGGGTAAACACAGTAAGAGGTTTAACAACACCAGGTTAAAGTCCAACAGCTTTATTTGGTAGCAAAAGCCACACAAGTTTTCGGAGCTCCAAGCCCCTTCTTCAGGTGAGTGGGAATTCTGTTCACAAACAGAGCATATAAAGGCACAAACTCAATTTACATGAATAATGGTTGGAATGCGAATACTTACAACGAATCAAGTCTTTAAGAAACAAAACAATGTGAGTGGAGAGAGCATCAAGACAGGCTAAAAAGATGTGTATTGTCTCCAGACAAGACAGCCAGTAAAACTCTATTCGGCCTCTGATATTCGGGTAAGCGTTCTCCAAGGCGGCCTTCGCGACACACGACAGGGCAGAGTCGCTGAGCAGAAACTGATAGCCAAGTTCCGCACACACGAGGACGGCCTCAACCGGGATATTGGGTTCATGTCACACTATTTGTAACTCCCACAGTTGCGTGGACCTGCAGAGTTTCACTGGCTGTCTTGTCTGGAGACAATACACATCTTTTTAGCCTGTCTTGATGCTCTCTCCACTCACATTGTTTTGTTTCTTAAAGACTTAATTAGTTGTAAGTATTCGCATTCCAACCATTATTCATGTAAATTGAGTCTGTGTCTTTATATGCCCTGTTTGTGAACAGAATTCCCACTCACCTGAAGAAGGGGCTTAGAGCTCCGAAAGCTTGCGTGGCTTTTGCTACCAAATAAACCTGTTGGACTTTAACCTGGTGTTGTTAAACTTCTTACTGTGTTTGCAGAGTGACCATCATCTTCATCCTGCAGCAGATTTGTCCTGGAAACAAATAAACATCGACTTTCAGCACAGCGGACAGCAGGTGGGGATCCGGCCCTATTGAAAATGGAAGGTGAAAACATACCAAAACAGCTATGATTCAGGACAAGAGCAAGTTTAAACATAGAAACATAGGAGATAGCAGCAGGAGGAGGCCTTTTGTCCCTTCGAGCCTGCTCCGCATTTCATTTCGATCATGGCTGTTCATCCAACTCAATAGTCTAAATCTCTCTTTAGTGCTTATTCAGATAGATTTAGAGAAAAGTTCACTGAATTTCTGTTATAAGAATTGTTTCCTTTAACTTGCAAATGTTCTTAATAACACTAAGTTTGAACCTGCGAACAAGTCCGTGTCCTTTGATTGTCTCGCAGCAGCACCTGGGTAAAGGCGTTTTTCAGCAACAAACTGGTGGAAAGTCTGTCTGTGAGTTGCCACTGACAACACATGTTTCCAGAATCTGAACAAATCTGGATTCTGTGTCGGCTAAAGGCAGTTTTTCCCCCGTTCTTTAAACGGGAATTAAATCACATCACAACAAAATAACACAGAAAGCTGGACCTTCAAAAACAGGTCAAACCAAATCCGCCGATACAGCAACACAGAAAGCGATTCTGTTCCAGGATCAGTCAACAGACCTGGGAATAAAAATAGATGCAAAAGGATGTCAGGTGGTTCAAATGGGTGTCCATGGACTGGTGGAAGGGGTTTCAGTGGAACGAATAAACACACACAAGATTGGAAGGTAGGTGATGGGATAGGCGAAGGCAGACATTTCACCAACATGTGAGTGACAAAACACTTCGATGAACACGTCTTCAGAAAATGTCCATAATCCTCCATTACAAACAATACACGTTCAAATGGAATGCATTATTATTAACTGTCCTTTGGTACAATGGCAAACACATTCCTGAATGACAGTTTATTCGTGTGAATAATGGACAACTTGAAATTCCACCTCCTGTTTATAATAATGCTGATCATATCCGATAGGGTCTGGTGATTTTAATGATGAATTCAATAATTCTGTATTTGAGAACTTCCTGCAAATGGAATATCAGAAAAGCAGCATAATACATATTTCTGGGATTTAGTGCTCTGTGCTGTGTTGGGGCTTTGAGAAAGTCACATACTCGCTCCCGAAATGTATCTATAATAACTCAGTGACTAACGTGTTGGTCTGGAAATGCAAAAGGTTTTTTCTTGACATGTTTGAACCTGACTCACTGAGGTTCTGGTTTTTGACAATGTCCCTCCAGCTATTTTCTCTGGGAGGATATTTGACACTTCAGTCACGGTTTCATACGGACCAAGTGTTTGTTTTGGAAAAGCTGATTTATTTCCCTCCTGAAGTCTCAGAGTTAGTTTAAAATTATTAATTCAGCAAAGGACCTGCTAAAACTGACCGCTCAAACAACACAATGTGAAACAAATGTTATTCAGTCGGTCTCGGGGGCAATAGACTCGCTGGTGTCCAGGGAATTGGAAAGCGTCATAAACAACAGATGGAGCAAGTTGGCGTCAGGCTGTTTAACCACAGAGGAGACACAACCCAGATTGAAAATGCTCCGTTGTCAGCAAAGTTAAAGCTGCTGTTTTAAAGTGTATAATACAACACAATCTAGGAGCCCGTGCGGGAGACAGACACTGGGGCAGAGAACTTCAACCCCTGTTCATCAACTCACAGAGAGAAAAAAAATCAACAAATAATTAAACACCCACCTCACTCAAGAAAAGCGTTGAGCATTCTGCTGTTGCGGTCTCTCCACTGAATTTTTTGTATTTCAGTCTGCTTGCTGTATCTCAGCCGCTAACACACTCTCCTTTAGCTTGGAAGGTTCAAACAATGTGGTTGCAGGGATGGTGTAGGAGGGAAGGTTCCAACTACGTGGATAATTGGAACACATTCTGGGGAAGGTGGGACCTGTACAAACAGGACGGGGTGCACCTGAACCAGAGGGGCACCAATATCCTGGGAGGGAAATTTGCTATGGCTCTTCAGGGGGGTTTAAAGTAATTTGTCCAGGGGGTGGGAAAAGGAGTGGTAGTCTGGAAGTCAGTGTTGAGGGTAGTGAGGTATTGGGGAAGGTATCAGGGTCAAGGGTGGATACCAGTCGACAGGAAGGCGGGTTGAAGTGTGTCCACTTCAATGCAAGGAGCATCCGGAACAAGGTAGATGAACTTGGGGCGTGGATTGGTACTTGGGACTACGATGTTGTGGCCATTACGGAGACGTGGGTAGAACAAGGACAGGAATAGTTGGACGTTCGGGGTATAGATCTTTCAGTAAGTGTAGGGAAGCTGGTAAAAGAGGTGGAGGAGTAGCATTGTTAATCAAGGATAGTTTAACGGCTGCAGAAAGGCACTTCGAGGGGGATCTGTATACTGAGGTAATATGGGCTGAAGTTAGAAATAGGAAAGGAGCGGTCACGTTGTTAGGAGTTTACTATAGGCCCCCAAATAGTAATAGAGATGTGGAGGAAGAAATTGCTAAGCAAATTATGGATAGGTGTGGGGGTCACAGGGTCGTTGTCATGGGGGACTTTAACTTTCCAAATATTGATTGGAACCTTTGTAGGTCGAATAGTTCAGATGGGGCAGTTTTTGTGCAGTGTGTGCAGGAGGGTTTCCTGACACAATATGTGGATAGGCCGAAAAAAGGTGAGGCCACAGTGGATTTGGTAGTGCATACATACAGGGACACAGAGAGATAGAATCTCAGATACACACAGGGACACAGAGAGAGAATCACAGATATACACTGGGACACAGAGAGAGAATCACAGATACACACAGGGACACACAGAGAGAATCACAGCACACACAGGGACACAGAGAGAGAATCACAGATACACCATAGAACCATAGAAAATTACAGTTCAGAAACAGGCCTTTTGGCCCTTCTTGTCTGTGCCGAACCATTTTATGCCTAGTCCCACTGACCTGCACTTGGACCATATCCCTCCACACCCCTCTCATCCATGAACCCGTCCAAGTTTTTCTTAAATGTTAAAAGTTCCCACTTTATCTGGCAGCTCATTCCACACTCCCACCACTCTCTGCGTGAAGAATCACCCCCTAATATTCCCTTTAAACTTTTCTCCTTTCACCTTTAACCCATGCCCTCTGGTTCTTTTCTCCCCGAGCCTCAGAGGAAAAAGCCTGCTTGCATTCACTCTATCTATACCCATCAAAATCTTATACACCACTATCAAATCTCCCCTCAATCTTCTACGCTCCAGGGAATAAAGTCCCAACCTATTCAATCTCTCTCTGTAACTCAGCTTCTCAAGTCCCGGCAACATCCTTGTGAACCTTCTCTGCACTCTTTCAATCTTATTTACATCCTTCCTGTAACGAGGTGACCAAAACTGTACACAATACTCCAAATTCGGCCTCACCAATGCCTTATATAACCTTACCATAACACTCCAAAATTTATACTCGATACTCCGATTTATAAAAGCCAATGTACCAAAGGCACTCTTTACGACCCTTTCCACCTGTGACGTCACTTTTCGGGAGTTCTGTACCTGTATTCCCAGATCCCTCTGTTCAACTGCACTCTTCAGAGTCCTACCATTTATCCTGTATCTTCTACTTTGATTTGTCCTTCCAAAGTGCAATATCTCACACTTGTCTGCGTTAAATTCCATTTGCCATTTTTCAGCCCATTTTTCTAGTTGGTCCAATTCCCTCTGCAAGCTTTGAAAACCTTCCTCACTGTCCACTACACCTCCAATCTTTGTATCATCAGCAAACTTGCTGATCCAATTGACCACATTATCATCCAGATCATTGATATAGATGACAAACAACAATGGACCCAACACCGATACCTGCGGCACACCACTAGTCACAGGCCTCCACTCAGAGAAGCAATCCTCCACAACCACTCTCTGGCTTCTTCCATAGAGCCAGTGTCTTATCCAATTTACTATCTCCCCATGTATACCTAGCGACTGAACCTTCCTAACTAACCTCCCATGAGGGACCTTGTCAAAGGCCTTGCTGAAATCCAGGTAGACAACATCCACCGCCTTCCCTTCGTCCACTTGGGAAATAGGTTAAAAAGTAGGGTCACTAGGGTGGCCATCTCTGGGCTGCTCCCAATGCCTCGTGCCAGTGAGGCTAAGAATAGCGAGTTAGTACAAATGAATGCTTGGCTAAAGGACTGGTCCAGGAGGGAGGGCTTCATTTTCATAGATCAATGGGAAGTTTTCAGGAGAGGATGGCACCTGTACAAGAGGGAGGGGTCACAACTAAGTTGGAAGGGCACAAATATCCTGGCTGGGAGCTTTGCTAGTGCAGTTCGGGGGGGGTTTAAACTAGTATGGCAGGGGGGTGGGGATCAAAATATTAGGTCTACAAGTGTGGAGGCTGGGGACGAGCTTGGGGCTGGGACAAGGCTGGCAAAGAAGAAGAACACTCTGGGGGAGGACGACCTCACTGGGCCTGGAGGTCTGGGGTGCTTATACTTCAATGCAAGGAGCGTAGCAGGTAAGACAGACGAACTTGGGGCCTTAATGCGCACGAGGAATTTGGATGTGGTTGCGGTGACAGAGACTTGGTTGAAAGAGGGACAGGACTGGCAGCTGAATATTCCAGGGTACAAGTGTTTTAGGCGAGACAGAGGAGGGGCCAAAAGAGGTGGGGGAGTAGCGGTATTAGTTGGAGAGCATATTACAGCGGTGCAGAGGGAGGACAATTCAGAGGGGTCGTGTAACGAGTCACTCTGGGTGGAGCTTAGAAACAGGAAGGGCGCAGTCACTATGTTGGGGGTATACTACAGGCCCCCCAACAGCCCAAAGGAAGTGGAAGAATGGATATGTCAGGAGATACTGGATAGGTGCAGGAAAAATAGGGTTGTTGTAGTGGGAGACTTCAATTTCCCTGGTATAGACTGGAAATCGCTGAGGGCAGGGACTCTGGATGGGGAGGAATTCGTAAAATGTGTACAGGAGGGTTCGTTGGAACAATATGTAGACAGCCCGACTAGAGAGGGGGCTATTCCGGACCTGGTACTGGGGAATGAGCCCGGTCAGGTCTTCAAAGTTTTGGTAGGGGAACATGTGGCAAATAGTGACCACAATTCTGTTAGCTGTAGGACAGTGATGGAAAAGGATGGGTGGTGTCCCAAGGGTAAGGTGTTGGATTGGGGGAAGGCTAACTTTAGTGGGATCAGGCAGAAATTGGCAGCTCTTGATTGGGAGAGGCTGTTTGAGGGTAAATCCACATCTGGTATGTGGCAGTCTTTTAAGGAACGGTTGTTAGGGCTACAGGACAAGCATGTGCCTGTAAAAAAGGATAGGAAGGGTAGGATTAGAGAACCGTGGATAACCAGGGAAATTGAGGGACTGGTCAAAACGAAAAGAGAGGCGTATGTTAGGTCCAAGCAGCTAAAAACGGAGGGAGCTCTGGAGGAGTACAAAGAACGTAGGAAAGTACTCAAACGGGGAATTAGAAGAGCAAAAAGGGGTCACGAAATGTTCTTGGCAGACAGGATTAAGGAGAATCCCAAGGCATTTTATTCATACGTTAGGAACAAAAGGGTTGTTAGGGAAAAAATCGGACCTCTCAGGGACAAAAGTGGGGACTTATGCTTAGAGCCCAAAGAAGTAGGGGAGATCCTAAATGAATACTTTGCGTCGGTATTCACAAAGGAGAGGGATGTGTTGACTGGGAGTGTCTCGGAGGGGAGTGTTGAAGCGTTGGAGAAAATCTCCATGACAAAGGAGGAATTGTTAGGTTTGTTAGAGAATATCAAGACTGACAAATCCCCAGGGCCTGATGGAATCTATCCAAGGCTGCTCAGGGAGATGAGAGGTGAAATCGTTGGGCCTCTGACGCAAATCTTTGTCTCGTCACTGGACGCAGGTGAGGTCCCAGAGGATTGGAGGATAGCTAATGTGGTCCCGTTATTTAAGAAGGGGAGGAAGGATAACCCGGGTAATTATAGGCCGGTGAGCTTGACGTCCGTGGTGGGGAAGTTGTTGGAAAAGATTCTTAGAGATAGGATGTATGCGCATTTAGAAAGGAATAAACTCATTAACGATAGTTAGCATGGTTTTGTGAGAGGGAGGTCATGCCTCACTAACCTGGTGGTGTTTTTTGAAGAAGTGACCAGAATGGTTGACGAAGGAAGGGCCATGGATGTTGTCTATATGGACTTTAGTAAAGCGTTTGACAAAGTCCCTCATGGTAGACTAGTGAAAAAGGTTGGATCTCATGGGATAAAGGGGGAGGTGGCTAGATGGGTGGAGAACTGGCTTGGTCATAGAAGACAGAGGGTGGTAGTGGAAGGGTCTTTTTCCGGCTGGAGGCCTGTGACTAGTGGTGTACCGCAGGGCTCTGTATTGGGACCTCTGCTGTTTGTGATTTATATAAATGATCTGGAAGAAGGAGTAACTGGGGTGATCAGTAAGTTTGTGGACGACACAAAACTGGCAGGACTTGCAGATAGTGAGGAACATTGTCAGAGGCTACAGAAGGATTTCGATAGGCTGGAAATTTGGGCAAAGAAATGGCAGATGGAGTTCAATCCTGATGAATGCGAAGTGATGCATTATGGTGGGAATAATGTAGGGAGGAGCTGCACGATAAAGGGAAGAACCATAAAGGGTGTAGAGACGCAGAGGGACCTGGGTGTGCAAGTCCACAGATCTTTCAAGGTGACGTCACAGGTGGAGAAGGTGGTGAAGAAGGCATATGTCATGCTTGCCTTTATAGGACGGGGCATAGAGTATAAGAGTTGGGGTCTGATGTTGCAGATGTATAGAACGTTGGTTCGGCCGCATTTGGAATACTGCGTCCAGTTCTGGTCGCCACAAAACCAGAAGGACGTGGAGGCTTTGGAGAGAGTACAGAGGAGGTTTACCAGGATGTTGCCTGGTATGGAGGGGCTTGGTTATGAGGAGACATTGGGGAAACTGGTGTTGTTCTCCTTGGAAAGACGGAGGATGAGGGGAGACTTAATAGAGGTGTATAAAATTATGAAAGGCATAGATAGGGTGAACGGTGGGAAGCTTTTCCCCGGGTCGGTGGTGACGTTCACGAGGGGTCATAGGTTCAAGGTGAAGGGGGGGAGGTTTAACACAGATATCAGAAGGGCATATTTTACGCAGAGGGTCGTGGGGGCCTGGAATGTGTTGCCGGGCAAGGTGGTGGAGGCGGACACACTGGGAACGTTTAAGACTTATCTAGACAGCTATGTGAATGGAGTGGGAATGGAGGGATACAAAAGAGTGGTCTAGTTTGGACCAGGGAGCAGCGCGGGCTAATTGTTCTTTGTTTCTCGTTTCAAGGCTTCATTCTATGATCATCTTGCTGGTGCCAGTACAGAGCGAGACTGCGGATAGTTGGGAACCTGTCTCGGGGGCAGGGAATTCAGATGGTGTTCGTAAGGCAGAAGTGGAATGGATTGGGTTCGGAAGCATTTTCTGATCAGGGCCAGTGTGATCTCCTGGACTCGTTTCGATCGCCACAGGGGGTCGGAGAGGAATTTCCCAGATTTTGTTTTCCCCATATTGGCCCTGGGGTTTTCACTCTGGGTATTCGCCTCTCCCTGGAGATCACATGGTCTGGAATGGCGGGTTGGGGGTGAGTTAATAGGTTGTGATGAACAAAGCATCGTAGCTGTGAGGGACAGCTCGGTGGATAGGATGTTAGGATGTAGATAGGCTGGAAAATTGGGCGGGGATCCTGGATTCAGGATTCAATCCTGGACCGGGGAGCGGCGCGGGCTTGGAGGGCCGAAGGGCCTGTTCCTGTGCTGTATTGTTCTTTGTTCTTTGTTCTTGTTCTTTCCTGGTAACCTCCTCCAAAAACTCTAATAGATTGGTCAAACATGACCTACCACGCACAAAGCCATCTTGACTCTCCCGAATAAGTCCCTGTCTATCCAAATATTTGTAGATCCTATCCCGTATCACACCTTCCACCTTTTTGATCTTAAAGACGCCCTACTCTCTCCCTTGTTACTCTTTTGCCCTTTATGTACTTGTGGAAGCACTTTGGATTCTCCTTTGCCTTATCTGACAAAACAATCACATGCACTCTTTTTGCCCTCCTGATTTCCCTCTTACCTCTACTCTTCAAGGGGTTCATTTGATCCCAGCTGCGTATGCATGTCATGTGCCTTCTTCTTCTTGACCAGGGCGTCAATATCCCAAGTCATTCAGGATTCCCAACTTCTACCATGTGGTCATCTCTGGTACGCTACCGGTGCCACGTGATAGCGAGTTGAGGAACAGGGAGAGAGTGCACTTAAACATGTGGTTACAGGGATGGTGCAAGAGGGAGGGTTTCAGATACGTGGATAATTCGAACACGTTCTGGGGAAGGTGGGACAACTACAAACAGGACGGGGTGCACCTGAACCAGAGGGGCACCAATATCCTGGGAGGGAAATTTGCTACGGCTCTTCAGGGGGATTTAAACTAATTTATCAGGGGAGTGGGAAAAGGAGTTGTAGTCCGGAATTCAGTGTTGAGGGTGGTGAGGTATTGGGGAAGGTATCAAGGTCAAGGGTGGGCACCGGTAGACAGGAAGGTGGGTTGAAGTGTGTCTACTTCAATGCAAGGAGCATCCGGAACAAGGTGGATGAACTTGGGGCGTGGATTGCTACTTGGGACTACGATGTTGTGGCCATTACGGAGACGTGGGTAGAGCAAGGACAGGAATGGTTGTTGGACGTTCCGGGGTATAGATGTTTCACTAAGTGTAGGGAAGCTGGTAAAAGAGGTGGAGGAGTGGCATTGTTAATCAAAGATAGTTTAACGGCTGCGGAAAAGCACTTTGAGGGGGATATGCACACTGAGGTAATATGGGCTGCAGTTAGAAACAGGAATGGAGCGGTCACGTTGTTAGGAGTTTACTATAGGCCCCCAAATAGTAATAGAGATGTGGAGGAAGAAATTGCTAAGCAGATTATGGATACGTGTGGGGGTCACAGGGTAGTTGTCATGGGGGACTTTAACTTTCCAAATATTGATTGGAACCTTTGGAGGTCGAATAGTTCGGATGGGGCAGTTTTTGTGCAGTGTGTGCAGGAGGGTTTCCTGACACAATATGTGGATCGGCCGACAAGGGGTGAGGCCACATTGGATTTGGTACTGGGAAATGAACCGGGCCAAGTGTTAGATTTGGTTGTGGGAGAGAACTTTGGAGATAGTGACCACAATTCGGTATCTTTTGTTATTGCAATGGAGAGGGATAGGGCCGGACGGCAGGGCAAGGCTTACAATTGGTGGAGAGGTAATTATGATGCGATTAGGCAAGAATTAGGGGGCATAAGATGGGAACAGAAACTGTCAGGGAAAGGCACTGATGAAAAGTGGAACTTTTTCAAGGAACAAATACTGGGTGTCCTTGATAGGTATGTCCCTGTCAGGCAGGGAGGAAATGGCCGAGAGAGGGAACCGTGGTTCACAAAAGAGGTGGAATGTCTTGTGAAAAGGAAGAGTGAAGCTTATGTAGGGATGAGGAAACAAGGTTCAGATGGCTCGATTGAGGGTTACAAGTTAGCAAGGAATGAGCTGAAAAAGGGGCTGAGGAGAGCTTGGAGGGGACATGAGAAGTCCTTGGCGGGTCGGATCAAGGAAAACTCCAAGGCTTTTTACTCTTATGTGAGGAATAAAAGAATGACCAGGGTGAGGTTAGGGCCGGTCAAGGACAGTGGTGGGAACTTGTGTATGGAATCAGTAGAGATAGGCGAAGTGATGAATGAATACTTTTATTCAGTGTTCACCAAGGAGAGGGGCCATGTTTTTTAGGAAGAGAAGGTGTTACAGGCTAATAGGCTGGAGGAAATAGATGTTCGGAGGGAGGATGTATTGGCAGTTTTGAATAAACTGAAGGTCGATAAGTCCCCTGGGCCTGATGAAATGTATTCTAGGATTCTTTGGGAGGCGAAGGATGAGATTGCAGAGCCTTTGGCTTTGATCTTTGGGTCCTCGCTGTCCACGGGGATGGTGCCGGAGGACTGGAGAGTGGCAAATGTTGTTCCTCTGTTTACGAAAGGGAATAGAAATGACCCTGGTAATTATAGACCGGTTAGTCTGACTTCGGTGGTTGGTAAATTGATGGAAAAGGTCCTTAGGGATGGGATTTACGACCATTTAGAAAGATGCGGATTAATCCGGGAGCGTCAGCACGGATTTGTGAAGGGCAAATCGTGCCTCACAAATTTGATAGAATTTTTTGAGGAGGTAACTAGGTGTGTTGATGAAGGTAGGGCGGTTGATGTCATATACATGGATTTTAGTAAGGCGTTTGATAAGGTCCCCCATGGTCGGCTTATGATGAAAGTAAGGAGATGTGGGATAGAGGGAAAGTTGGCCGATTGGATAGGTAACTGGCTATCTGATCGAAGACAGAGGGTGGTGGTGGATGGAACATTTTCGGACTGGAGGCAGGTTGCTAGCGGAGTGCCGCAGGGATCGGTGCTTGGTCCTCTGCTCTTTGTGATTTTTATTAATGACTTAGAGGAGGGGGCTGAAGGGTGGATCAGTAAATTTGCTGATGACACCAAGATTGGTGGAGTAGTGGATGAGGTGGAGGGCTGTTGTAGGCTGCAAAGAGACATAGATAGGATGCAAAGCTGGGCTGAAAAATGGCAAATGGAGTTTAACCCTGATAAATGTGAGGTGATTCATTTTGGTAGGACTAATTTAAATGTGGATTACAGGGTCAAAGGTAGGGTTCTGATGACTGTGGAGGAACAGAGAGATCTTGGGGTCCATATCCACAGATCTTTAAAGGTTGCCACTCAAGTGGATAGAGCTGTGAAGAAGTCATATAGTGTGTTAGCTTTTATTAACAGGGGGTTGGAGTTTAAGAGCCGTGGGGTTATGCTGCAACTGTACAGGACCTTGGTGAGACCGCATTTGGAATATTGCGTGCAGTTCTGGTCACCTCACTATAAGAAGGATGTGGAAGCACTGAGAGAGTGCAGAGGAGATTTACCAGGATGCTGCCTGGTTTGGAGTGTCGGTCGTATGAGGAAAGGTTGAGGGAGCTGGGGCTGTTCTCTCTGGAGCGGAGGAGATTGAGGGGAGACTTAATAGAGGTTTATAAAATGATGAAGGGGATAGATCGAGTGAACGTTCAAAGACTATTTCCTCGGGTGGATGGAGCTATTACAAGGGGGCATAACTATAGGGTTCATGGTGGGAGATATAGGAAGGATATCAGAGGTAGGGTCTTCACGCAGAGAGTGGTTGGGGTGTGGAATGGACTGCCTGCAGTGATAGTGGAGTCAGACACTTTAGGAACATTTAAGCGGTTATTGGATAGGCACATGGAGCACACCAGGATGGTAGGGAGTGGGATAGCTTGATCTTGGTTTCAGATGAACGTCGGCACAACATCGTGGGCCGAAGGGCCTGTTCTGTGCTGTACTGTTCTATGTTCTATGTTCTATGTTCCTGCCTTGCCCTTGACTCTACGAGGAATGTACTGACACTGAACCCTGGTAAACACACTTTTGAAAGCGTGCCACTTACCAGACGTCCCTTTGCCTTCCCACAAACTCCCCCAATTAACTTTTGAAAGTTCCTGCCTGATACCATCAAAATTGGCCTTGCCCCAGTTTAGAATTTTAACTTTTGGACCAGACATATCATTCTCCATAGCTATATTAAAACCAATAGAATTATGGTCACTGGTCCCAAAGTGATCGCTCACTAACACTTCTGTCACCTGCCCTTCCTTATTTCCCAAGAGGAGTTCAAGTTTTGCCCCCTCTCTATTTGGGCCATCCACACAGTGAATGAGAAATTCCTCCTGAATACACTCAACAAATTTCTCTCCCTATTCCCGTAACCCCATATATTTACCCTGCTGGTCCCCCTGACACTAAGTGTCAATTTGACAAGGTCAACTAACCTACCTGAAACATAAGAACATAAGAACATAAGAAATAGGAGCAGGAGTAGGCCATCTAGCCCCTCGAGCCTGCCCCGCCATTCAATAAGATCATGGCTGATCTGACGTGGATCAGTACCACTTACCCGCCTGATCCCCATAATCCTTAATTCCCTTACCGATCAGGAATCCATCCATCCGCGCTTTAAACATATTCAGCGAGGTAGCCTCCACCACCTCAGTGGGCAGAGAATTCCAGAGATTCACCACCCTCTGGGAGAAGAAGTTCCTCCTCAACTCTGTTTTAAACCGACCCCCCTTTATTTTGAGGCTGTGTCCTCTAGTTTTAACTTCCTTACTAAGTGGAAAGTATCTCTCCGCCTCCACCCTATCCAGCCCCCGAGACATCTTTGGACTGTGGGGGAAAACAGCAGCATTCGGATGAAACCCACACAGACACGGGGAGAACATGCAAACTCCACATAGACAGAGACCCAAGCCAGGAATTGAATTTGAGTCTCTGACGCTGTGAGGCAGCAGTGTTAACCACTGTGCCACCGTGCCAACTATTAATCCTATACAATCCTGACAATCCCTCTATCATTCTGGTGATTCTCCACTGTCCCATCTGAAGGTCAGTAGGTATTCATCATGAGGTTTGTGCCCTGGAGAGAAGGGAGACAGTTGCTGTGAAAGTTAACCAGAGCTCTAGGCTCTGAAATTAGCAAAATGCTGTTAAACGTTGAAGTATATTTATTACTCACAAGTAGGCTTACATTGACACTGCAATGAAGTTACTGTGAAAATCGCCTGGTCGCCACACTTTGGCGCCTGTTTGTGTACTTTGAGGGAGAATTTCGCATGGCCAATGCACCTAACCAGCTCGTCTTTGGATATTAAGAGACAATCTAGCATGGACAATCCACCTCACCGAAACATTTTTGGACTGTGAGTAGGCCGGTGCATCCGGAGGAAATCCATGCAGACATGGGGAGAACATGCGAACAGACAGTGACCCGAGGCCAGAATTGAACTCGAGTCCCTGGCGCTGTGAGGCAGCAGTGCTAACCACTTTGCCATTGTGCCATGCCATGCTGGGAATGTGCGTGAGGGTGGGGAAGAGGACGGTGCGGGGCAACATCTGACTAACCTTCAGAAGAATGATAAAGCAGCTCCAATTAGATGGGACACATTTTGTACACTTCCTGTATGAAATCAAAGAGCTGCAGAAAGCCGATGTGAGATTGCTTTCGAATTCATGATTGTTATTTGTGTTCACAAGTTAAAGTTAATCACCCCTACCACAGCTCTCCCTCCCAACGCCCACCACAAGGAAGAATGATTCCTCAAGCGAGGGGAAACAGCAGGTGAATCAAGTTCACAGAATCACAGAATCACAGAATACCACAGAGCAGAAGAGGCCCTTCGGCCCATCGAGTCTGCACCGACGCATGAACTGCCCTGACCTGCCCACCCAATCCCACTTGCCAGCAGTCCCATAGCCCTGAATGTTATGACGCACCAAATTCTCATCCAGGTACTTTTTAAAGGATGTGAGGCATCCCACCTCCACCACCCTCCCACGCAGCGCATTCCTGACCATCAAAACCATTTGAGTAAAAACGTTTTTCGTCAAATCCCCCTGAAACCTCCCACCCTTCATTTTTAACTTGTGTCCCCTTGTAACTGACCCTTCAAATAACAGGAACAGCTGCTCCCTCTCCACCCTGTCCACATCCCTCATCATCTTCAACACCTCAATCGGGTCGCCCCTCAGTCTTCGCTGCTACAATGAAAACAACACAAGCCTATCCAACCTCTCCTCCTACCTTCAATGTTCCACCCCAGGCAGTATCCTGGTGAATCTCCTCTGCACCGCCGAGAGTGCAGTCACATCCTTCCTATAATGTGGTGACCAGAACTGCACACAGTACTCCAGCCGTGGCCTCGCCAACGCTCATCCCTCTAATAGAACTCCATCATGGCCTCTCTGCTTTTGTAATCTATACCTCGATTGACAAAGTTGAACAGTAATATTCCAGCAAAGACTAATCACTGCAACCCCTCATCACACCTCAGTAGCTATAGAAGCTGGACGGGTCTGTGGTCCCATGAGCTGTCACTCTGGTCAGGAGGGAACCACTGCCGTTCCATCAGCCCAGGTGTTCTGCTCCGGGGAGAAACTTCACTCTCTCCAAAGTTAGGAGGTGATGGGAGGGAGCCTCCTCATAGCAGACGTCATGTATCCTCTTTTTTGGGTGGAGCGGTGTCACAGTGGACAGCGCTGCTGCCTCAAGAACAAGGGACCGGGTTCGGTTCCCGGCTTGGGCCACTGCCTGTGCAGAGTCTGCAGGTTCTCCCCATGTCTGCGTGGGTTTCCTCCGGTTTCCTTCCACAGTCTGAAAGACGTGCTGGTTAGTTGCTTTGGCCATGCGAAATTCTCCCTCAGTGTACCCGAACAGGAGCCAGAGTGTGGCGACTCGGGGATTTTCACAGTAACTTCATTGTAGTGTGAATGTAAGCCCACTTGTGTCATGAATAAATCCATTTTAATCTGTTGCAATCACCGACCAGGAACTCCAAAGGCAGCGAGAATAGGATAGTAACCTGCTCCAGCTTGACCGATAGTGGATCGGTGTGTTTTCTGAGAGAAGCGATGATGTCATAGAGTCAGAGAGGTTTACAGCGTGGAAACAGGCCCTTCGGCCCAACTTGTCCTTGCCGCCCTTTTTTTTAAAAACCCCTAAACTAATCCCAATTGCCCGGATGTGCCCTGTCGCCCTCTATACCCATTATACACATGTAACTATCTAAATGCTTTTCAACCCTGGTAATTATAGACCGGTTAGTCTGACTTCGGTGGTTGGTAAATTGATGGAAAAGGTCCTTAGGGATGGGATTTACGACCATTTAGAAAGATGCGGATTAATCCGGGATAGTCAGCACGGATTTGTGAAGGGCAAGTCGTGCCTCACAAATTTGATAGAATTTTTTGAGGAGGTAACTAGGTGTGTTGATGAAGGTAGGGTGGTTGATGTCATATACATGGATTTTAGTAAGGCGTTTGATAAGGTCCCCCATGGTCGGCTTATGATGAAAGTGAGGAGGTGTGGGATAGAGGGAAAGTTGGCCGATTGGATAGGTAACTGGCTATCTGATCGAAGACAGAGGGTGGTGGTGGATGGAAAATTTTCGGACTGGTGGCAGGTTGCTGGCGGAGTGCCGCAGGGATCGGTGCTTGGTCCTCTGCTCTTTGTGATTTTTATTAATGACTTAGAGGAGGGGGCTGAAGGGTGGATCAGTAAATTTGCTGATGACACCAAGATTGGTGGAGTAGTGGATGAGGTGGAGGGCTGTTGTAGGCTGCAAAGAGACATAGATAGGATGCAAAGCTGGGCTGAAAAATGGCAAATGGAGTTTAACCCTGATAAATGTGAGGTGATTCATTTTGGTAGGACAAATTTAAATGTGGATTACAGGGTCAAAGGTAGGGTTCTGAAGACTGTGGAGGAACAGAGAGATCTTGGGGTCCATATCCACAGATCTCTAAAGGTTGCCACTCAAGTGGATAGAGCTGTGAAGAAGGCATATAGTGTGTTAGCTTTTATTAACAGGCGGTTGGAGTTTAAGAGCCGTGGGGTTATGCTGCAACTGTACAGGACCTTGGTGAGACCGCATTTGGAATATTGCGTGCAGTTCTGGTCACCTCACGATAAGAAGGATGTGGAAGCGCTGGAAAGAGTGCAGAGGAGATTTACCAGGATGCTGCCTGGTTTGGAGTGTCGGTCTTATGAGGAAAGGTTGAGGGAGCTGGGGCTGTTCTCTCTGGAGCGGAGGAGATTGAGGGGAGACTTAATAGAGGTTTATAAAATGATGAAGGGGATAGATCGAGTGAACGTTCAAAGACTATTTCCTCGGGTGGTTGGAGCTATTACAAGGGGGCATAACTATCGGGTTCATGGTGGGAGATATAGGAAGGATATCAGAAGTAGGTTCTTCACGCAGAGAGTGGTTCGGGTGTGGAATGGACTGCCTGCAGTGATCGTGGAGTCAGACACTTTAGGATCATTTAAGCGGTAATTGGATAGGCACATGGAGCACACCAGGATGGTAGGCAGTGGGATAGCTTGATCTTGGTTTCAGATGAAGGTCGACACAACATCGTGGGCCGAAGGGCCTGTTCTGTGCTGTACTGTTCTATGTTCTAAAAGATAAAAGTGTACCCGCCTCTATTACGACCTCTTGCAGCTTGTGTGAAAGATTTGCCCCTCTGGACACTTTTGTATCTCTCCCCCCTCACCTTAAAACTATGCCGTCTAGTTTTAGACTCCCCTACCTTTGGGAAATGATATTGGCTATCTAGCTGATCTGTGCCCCTCATTATTTTATAGACTTCTATAAGATCATCCCTCAGCCTCCTACGCTCCAGAGAAAAAAGTCCCAGTCTATCCAGCCTCTCCTTATAACTAAATCCATCAAGTCCCGGTAGCATCCTAGTAAATCTTTTCAGCACTCTTTCTAGTTTAATAATATCCGTTCTATAATAAGATGACCAGAATTGCACACAGTATTCCACGTGTGGCCTAACCAATGTCTTATACAACTTCAACAAGACGTCCCAACTACTATATTCAATGTTCTGACCGGGCGGCACGGTAGCACAGTGGTTAGCACTGCTGCTTCACAGCTCCAGGGTCCTGGGTTCGATTCCCGGCTCGGGTCACTGTCTGTGTGGAGTTTGCACATTCTCCTCGTGTCTGCGTGGGTTTCCTCCGGGTGCTCCGGTTTCCTCCCACTGTCCAAAGATGTGCGGGTTAGGTTGATTGGCCAGGTTAAAAAAAATGCCCCGTAGAGTCCTGGGATGGGTAGGTTAGAGGGATTAGTGGGTAAAATATGTGGGGGTAGGGCCTGGGTGGGATTGTGGTCGGTGCAGACTCGATGGGCCGAATGGCCTCCTTCTGCACTGTAGGGTTTCTATGGTTTCTATGGTAAAGCCAAGCATGTCGAATGCCTTCTTCACCACTGTGTCCACCTCTGACTCCACTTTCAAGGAGCTATGTACATTTACTCCTTGATCTCTTTGTTCTGTAACTCTCCCCAACACCCTACCATTAACTGAGTAAGTCGTGCCCTGGTTCAATCTACCAAAATGCATCACCTCGTATTTATTTAAATTAAACTCCATCTGCCATTCGGCCGCCCACTGGCCAGTTGATCAAGATCCCGTTGCAATTGGAGATAACTTTCTTCACTGTCCACTCTGCCACCAATCTTGGTGTCATCTGCAAACTTACTAGCCATGCCCCCTATATTCTCATCCAAATCGTTTATGTAAATGACAATAACAGTGGACCCAGCACTGATCCCTGAGGCACACCACTGGTCACAGGCCTCCAGTTTGAAAAACAACTCTCTACAACCACCCTCTGGCTTCTGTCTGCCCGTGGCATAAACCATGGCCATTTACTGAGGTCTCACACTGAAGGTCTTCTCTTTAATACACAGCAGAAACACTCCTGAGACTCGGCAGAACGACCTATTAGAGTAATCAATTACAGGTGAGAAAACAAACAACACACTGCAATGCTGGTGCTGAGAAGGAGCAATGATTGGATTTGATTTGATTTATTATTGTCACATGTATTAGTATACAGTGAAAAACATTGTTTCTTGCAAGCTATACAGACAAAGCATACCCTTCAAAAAGGAGAGGATGCAGAATGTAGTGTTACCATCATAGCTAGAGAAATATCAACTTAATATAATAATAAGGTATTACATTATATATATATATATATATATATATATATATATATATACATATATATAGTATCAATATATAGATATATATTATATATGGTTACCTAATTAATATAAGATGGGTCCATTCAAAAGTCTGATGGCAGCAGGGAAGAAGCTGCTCTCGCATCCGTCGGTACATGGCCTTAGACTTTTGTCTCTTTTCCCCGATGGAAGTAGGTGGAAGAGAGAATATCCGGGGTGCGTGGGGTCCTTGATTATACCGGCTGCTTTTCCCGACGCAGCAGGAAGTGTAGACAGAGTCAATGGGTGGGAGGCTGGTTTGAGTGATGGATTCGGCATTGTTCACAACCCTTTATAGTTTCCTGCAGCCTTGGGCAGAGCAGGAACTGTGATACAACCAGAAAGAATGCTTTCTATGATGCATCTGTAAAAGTTGTTGGGAGTCGTAGTGGACATGCCAAATTTCCCGAGCCTCCTGAGGAAGTACAAGCGTTGGTGGGTTTTCTTAACTGTAGCGAATGTGTGGAGGGATCGGGACAGGTTGTTGGTGATCTGGACACCTAGAAACCTGAAGCTCTCGATCATTTCCGCTTCATCCCCAATTTTCAATTAAAATTGTGTTTCATTGTGATGAGAAATTCAGGTTAGAAATAAGTTTCATGTTTTTCATTACGGTCTGTTTAATTACATTAAAGAGACGATATACTGGTAATCTATTGAGACTATCAGTGGGGTGAATTATAGGCTAAATTTTCCCTTCGTGTCCAGAATGTGTACATTAGAGGAGTTCGTGTGTTTAATATGTGGGGTTATGGGGATAGGGCCTGGGTGGGGTTGTTGTTGGTGCAGACTCGATGGGCCAAATGGCCTCTTTTGCACTGTTGGGTTTCTATGATACAATTTATGATGAGTCTGTACTGACCACAATCCCACCCAGGCCCTATTTCCGTAACCCCACGCATCCACCCTGATAGTCTCCCTGACAATAACGGGCAATTTTTAGCACAGCCAATGCACCCAACCTGCACATCTTTGGACTGTGGGAGGAAAGTGGAGCACCTGGAGGAAACCCATGAAGACACGAAGAGAATGTGCCGACTCCACACTTGGAGTGACCCAAGGTCGGATTCGAACCAGGATCCCTGGCGCTGTGAGGGAGCACTAACCCCATGGTGCAAAGCTCAATCCAGGTGCCTTTCTGACAAAGAATGCAGTTGTGTTCTGTACTTCCGGCTTCCATGAATTATCGAGTCAGATGTTACTTGTTCCATGCCCTCTGATGAAAGCAATAACAGCAACATCAGCACGAGGGGTGCTGAGGGAAGCCCTGTTGCCAATCTGTGCAGCTGAGTATGATGCCCCAGCTTAGTCACTGGACTGTTTCGTTTTGTGTAAAAGATGTACAATTTTTAGTAAAGCTCATATTTCATTTCATTATAAATGTAGTCCTGGTACGAGATGGTGACTGTGCCAAGGCTGCATTTCCTGCCCACAAGTTACTGTTTAGCATGAGGTGCTTGGATTTCCTTTTGAATGTGTGCCCCCTTTGAGAATGTAACTGATACAATGCTGTACGACAGGCATTCTCTGCTTTTCACACAGCGCTGATCAAGTTTCTAAAGCTTATTTATTCATGTAACAAGTAGGCTCACATTAACAGTGCAATGACGTTGCTGTGAAAATCTCCCAGTTGCCACACTCCGGCGCCTGTTCGGGTACACTGAGGGAGGATTTAGCATGATCAATGCAACTAAACAGCATGTCTTCTGATCTGTGGGAGGAAACCGGAGCACCCGGAGGAAACCCATGCAGACACGGGGAGAACGTGCAGACTCCACACAGGCAGTGACCCAAACCGGGGATCAAACCCGGGTCTCTGGCACTGTGAGGCAGCAGTGCTAACGATTGTGCCACCATGCCACCCATACATACAAAGAACAAAGGAAAGTACAGCACCGGAACAGGCCCTTCGGCCATCGAAGTCCCAACCCCCCCCCCCCCCCATGACTGTATCCAGCAATCCAAACAGAAGGATGATGCTCTGGAACGTCCACATTATGGTAAATTCTCAACCTCAGCGTCTCCTGTATTGTGAATTCTCGCTTTATAAACAAGTGCGCTGCTCCCAACTGGTTCTCTGGCTCTTGGCTTCATGCGGAGCTTGTGACCTGGCAGAGGAATGAGCCAAGGTTACGATACTCTTGGCGAGGATGAAGAAAGGGTTGTTGCAATGTATAGGAGAGACGTAAAGGATGGGGGAGCTGGCGCGAGATGGACTGAGGAATGATGTATTTTTCGGGGACTTGCCTTAATATTCAAGGAACTAACCAGCAGTTTGCTGAACATTTCAACATTGACATGTCAACTGAACAGGAGAACGCTGCGTGGGAATGAAAGCAAATGGAGTCAGTAAATGAATACAAAAACAGAAAATGCTGGGAGATCTCAGCAAGTCTGACAGTATCTGTGGAGAGAGAATAGAGCCAATGTTTCACGTCTGTGTGACCCTTCCTCAGGGTCCATTCGTGAGTCCATTTTGATGATAATTTAAGCAAAGTTGTTAGTAAAGGAGACTATATCCTGAGGGTGTTATCCAAGGTAGTCAATAATCAACAAAGAACAAAGGAAAGTACAGCACAGGAACAGGCCCTTCGGCCCTCCAAACCTATGCCAATCATGATGCCCTAACTAAACTACAAAAAACAACTTCTGCCCTAACTCGGGACTGTCGGGGGTGAGGACCTTAAAACGATCACTATTACTAAAGAGGTAGGCTAATGGAACTAAAGGTAGACAAGTCTCCTGGTCCGGATGGAATGCATCCCAGCGTACAAAAAGAAACAACAGAAGTAATAGCAAATTCATTAGTTGTAATTTTTCAAAATTCACTGGACTCTGGGGAGGTGCCAGCTGATTGGAAAACAGCTAATGTAACGCCACTGTTTAAAAAAGGAGGTAGACAAAAGGCAGGTAACTACAGGCCGGTTAGCTTAACATCCGTAGTTGGGAAAATGCTGGAATCTATCATTAAGGAAGAAATAACAGGACACCTGGAAAAGAATGGTTCAATCAAGCAGACGCAGCATGGATTCTTGAAGGGAAAGCCATGTTTGACGAATTTACTGGAATTTTTTGAGGATGCGACGAGCGCAGTTGACAGAGGGGAACCGGTGGATGTTGTGTAAATAGATTTCCAGAAGGCATTCGATCAGGTGCCTCACAAAAGGTTGCTGCATAAGATAAAGGTACATGGAGTTGGGGATTAAGTGTTAGCGTGGATTGAGGATTGGCTATCTAACAGAAAGCAGAGAGTCGGAATAAATGGGTGCTTTTCCGGTTGGCAATCAATGAGTAGTGGCATGCCGCAGGGATTGGTGCTGGGGCCTCAACGATTTACCATATACATCGACGATCTGGAGGAGGGGAGCGAGTGTAGGGTAACAAAGTTTGCGGATGACACAAAGATGAGTGGGAAAGCAAATCGCGTGGAGGACAAAAAGAGTCTGCAGAGAGATTTGGATCAGCTAAGTCAGTGGGCAAGGATCTGGCAGATGGAGTATAACGTTGGTAAGTGTGAGGCTATCCACTTTGGAAGGAATAATAGTAAAATGGACTCTTATTTAAACGGTGAAGAATTACAACATGCTACTGTGCAGAGGGACCCGGGGGTCCTTGTGCATGAATCACAAAAACTCAGTTTGCAGGTGCAGCAGGTGATCAAGAAAGCAAATGGAATGTTGGCCTTTATCGTGAGAGGGATGGAGTATAAAAGCAGGGAGGTCATGCTGCAACTGTACAGGGTACTGGAGAGGCCGCACCTAGAGTACTGTGTCCAGTTTTGGTCCCCTTATTTAAGAAAGGATATATTAGCTTTGGAGGGGGGACAGAGAAGGTTCACCAGGTCGATTCCTGAGATGAGGGGGTCAGCTTATGAGGAGAGATTGAGTAGACTGGGCCTGTATTCATTGGAGTTTAGAAGCTTGAAGGGAGATCTTTTAGATACATATATGACAATGAAGGGGCTAGACAGGGTAGAAGAAGCGAGGTTATTTCCACTTCCAATGTAAACAAGAACTAGGGGGCATAGCCTCAAAATATGGGGGAGTCAATTTAGAACAGAGTTGAGGAGGAACTTCTTCTCCCAGAGCGGAGTGAATCTTTGGAATTCTCTGCCCAATGAAGCAGTCGTGGCTACCTCCTTAAATGTGTTTAAGTCACAGATAGATAGATTTTTAACCATTATGGGAATTAAGGGTTATGGGGAGCGGGCGGGTCAGTGGAACTGAACCCACTATCAGATCAGCCGTGATCTTATTGAATGGCGGAGCAGGCCTGAGGGGCTGGATGGCCTACTCCTGCTCCTATTTCTTATGTTCTTATGTTCTAACATTACAGTCTATTGTTGTCAGATTCTGATCCAGTATTGTAACATCCCGTTCTATTATTCCCAGATCCTGATGCGGTATTGGAACATTCCAGTCTATCGTTCTCAGTTTCTGATACATTATGGGAACATTGCAGTCTATTGTTCTCAGTTTCTGATCCTGTATTGGAACATTACAGTGTATTGTTCTCAGATTCTGCTGCAGTATTGGAACATCCCGGTCCATTGTTCTCAGATTCTGATCCAGTATTAGAACATTACAGTCTATTGTTCTCAGATTCTGAACCATTACAGGAAAACTGCAGTCTATTTTTCTCAGATTCTGAACCTGGATTGGAACATTACAGTCTATTGTTCTCAGAGTCCGATCCATTATTCGAACATTGCAGTCTGTTGTTCTCAGATTCTGATCCAGTATTGGGACATTACAATCTATTGTTCTCAGAATCTGATCCAGTATTGGAACATCCCGGTCTATTGTACCCAGATTCTGATGCCGCATTGGAAATTGACAGTGTATTGATCTCTGATTCTGATCCAGTATTGGAACATTGCAGCCTATCATGCTCTGGTTCTGAGCCAGTAGTAGAACATCCAGGACCACTGTTTCCAGATTCTGCTCCATTATTGGAACTTTTCATTCCATTGTTCTCAGATTCTGACCCACTATTGGAAAATTGCAGTCTGTTTTTCTCCGGTTTTGAACCAATATTGGGATATTGCAGTCTATTGCTCTCAGATTCTGATCCATTACAGGAAATTTGCAGTCTATCTTTCTCAGATTCTGAACCAGGATTGTAACATTACAGCCTATTGTTCCCACAGTCCGATCCATTATTCGAACATTCCAGTCTGTTGGTCTCAGATTGTGGTCCAGTATTCGAACATTGCAGTCTATTGTTCTCAAATTATGATCTTTTAGTGCAACATGACAGTCTATTGATCTCAGATTCTGATCCAATATTGGAACATTAATGTCCATTGTTCTCGGATTATGATCCTTTATTGGAACATTACAGTCCATTGTTCTCAGATTCTGATCAATTATTGAAACATTACCATCTTTTGATCTCAGATTCTGATCCCGTATTGGAACTTTAGAGTACTGTTCTCAGATTATGATCCTTTATTGAAACGTTACAGTCCATTGTTCTCAGATTCTGATCTATTATTGAAACATTACCGTCCTTTGTTCTCAGATTCTGATCCAGCATTGGGACATTACAATCTATTGTTCGCATATTCTGATCCGGTATTGGAACACTGCAGTGCATTGTTCTCAGATTATGATCCAGTCTTGGAACATTTCAGTCTATTGTTCTCAGATTCTGGTCCAGTATTATTAAATCCATGTCTATCGTTCCCAGATTCTGATCCAGTATTGAAACATTGCAGTCTCTTGTTCTCAGATTTTGATCAAGTTTTGAAACATTGCCGTCTATTGATCTGAGATTGTGATTCACTATTGGAAAGACAGTAGAACAGCAATGGCAGGAGTTTCTGGGAGTAATTGAGGACACAGTGCAGAGGTTCATCCCAAACAAAAGAAAGGTTATCAGAGGGGGGATGAGGCAGCCATGGCTGACAAAGGAAGTCAGGGAATGCATCAAGGCAAAAGAGAGAGCCTATAATGTGGCAAAGAGTAGTGGGAAGTCAGAAGATTGGGAAGGCTATAAAAACAAACAGAGGATAACAAAGAGAGAAATAAGGAAGGAGAGGATCAAATATGAAGGTAGGCTAGCCAGTAACATTAGGAATGATAGTAAAAGTTTCTTTAAATACATTAAAAAACAAACGGGAGGCAAAAGTAGACATTGGGCCGCTCCAAAATGACGCTGGTAATCTAGTGATGGGAGACAAGGAAATAGCTGAGGAACTTAATCAGTATTTTGCGTCAGTCTTCACAGTAGAAGACATGAGTAATATCCCAACAATTCAGGAAAGTCAGGGGGCAGAGTTGAATATGGTTGCCATCACGAAGGAGAAAGTGCTAGAGAAACTAAAAGGTCTGAAAATTGATAAATCTCCGGGCCCAGATGGGCTCTATCCTCGAGTTCTCAAGGAGATAGCTGAAGAAATAGTGGAGGCGTTAGTTATGATCTGTCAAAAGTCATTGGAGTCAGGGAAAGTCCCATAGGATTGGAAAATCGCTGTTGTAACCCCACTGTTCAAGAAGGGAACAAGAAAAAAGATGGAAAATTATAGGCCAATTAGCCTAACCTCAGTTGTTGGCAAAATTCTAGAATCCATCGTTAAGGATGAGATTTCTAAATTCTTGGAAGTGCAGGATCGGATTAAGACAAGTCAGCATGGATTTAGTAAGGGGAGGTCGTGCCTGACAAACCTGTTAGAGTTCTTTGAAGAGATAACAAATAGGTTAGACCAAGGAGAGCCAATGGATGTTATCTATCTTGACTTCCAAAAGGCCTTTGACAAGGTGCCTCACGGGAGACTGCTGAGTAAAATAAGGGCCCATGGTATTCGAGGCAAGGTACTAACATGGATTGACGATTGGCTGTCAGACAGAAGGCAGAGAGTTGGGAAAAAAGGTTCTTTCTCAGAATGGCAACCGGTGACAAGTGGTGACCCGCACGGTTCAGTGTTGGGGCCACAGCTGTTCTCTTTATATATTAACGATCTAGATGACGGGACTGGGGGCATTCTGGCCAAGTTTGCCGATGATACAAAGATAGGTGGAGGGGCAGGTAGTATTGAGGAGGTGGGGAGGCTGCAGAAAGATTTAGACAGTTCAGGAGAGTGGTCCAAGAAGTGGCTGATGAAATTCAACGTGGGCAAGTGCGAGGTCTTGCACTTTGGAAAAAAGAATAGAGGCATGGACTATTTTCTAAACGGTGACAAAATTCATAATGCGAAAGTGCAAAGAGACTTGGGAGTCCTAGTCCAGGATTCTCTAAAGGTAAACTTGCAGGTTGAGTCCGTAATTAAGAAAGCAAAAGTAATGTTGTCATTTATCTCAAGAGGCTTGGAATACAAAAGCAGGGATGTACTTCCCAGGCTTTATAAAGCACTGGTTAGGCCCCATTTGGAGTACTGTGAGCAATTTCGGGCCCCACACCTCAGGAAGGACATACTGGCACTGGAGCCGTTCCAGCGGAGATTCACACGGATGATCCCAGGAATGGTAGGCCTGACATACGATGAACGTCTGAGGATCGTGGGATTATATTCATTGGAGTTCAGGAGGTTGAGGGGAGATCTGATAGAAACTTACAAGATAATGAACGGCTTAGATAGGATGGACATAGGGAAGTTGTTTCCATTAACAGGGGAGACGAGGACGCGGGGGCACAGCCTGAGAATAAAAGGGAGTCGCTTTAGAACAGAGAAGAGGAGAAATTTCTTCAGCCAGAGAGTGGTGGGTCTGTGGAATTCATTGCCACAGAGGGCGGTGGAGGCCGAGACGTTGAGCGTCTTCAAGACAGAAATTGATAAATTCTTGATTTCTCGAGGAATTAAGGGCTATGGGGAGAGAGCGGGGAAATGGAGTTGAAATCAACCATGATTGAATGGTGGAGTGGACTCGATGGGCCGAATGGCCTTACTTCCGCTCCTATGTCTTATGGTCTTATGGTCTTATGGAATGTTAGAGTCTATTGTTCTCAGATGCTGATCCAGTATTAGAACATGACAGTGTATTTTTCTCGGATTCTATTATGTTTTGTAACATTACAGCCTATAGTTCTCAGATTCTGATCAATTATTGGAACATTGCAGTCTACTGTTCTCAGGTTCTGATCCAGTATTGGAACATTACAGTGTATTGTTCTTCGAATCCTATCCATTATTGGAACATCCCGGTCCATTGTTTCCAGCTTCTCATCCATTATTGGAACATCCCAGTCTATTGTTCACAGATTCTGATCCATAATGGAACATTGCAGTCTATTGTTCTCAGATTCTAATCCAGTATTGGATCATTACAGCGTATTGTTCTCAGATTCCGATCCAGTATTGGAACATTGCAGTCTATTCTTCTCAGGTTCTGAACCAGTATTGGAACATTACTGTCTATTGTTCTCAGATTCAGATCCATTATTGGACCATTGCAGTCTATTGTTCTCAGATTTTGATCCAGTTTTGGAACAATACAGTGTATTGTTCTCAGATTCTGATCCATTATTGGAACATCCCTTTCCATTGTTCCCAGACTCTGAACCAGGATTGGAACATTACAGTCTATTGTTCTCATAATTTGAGCCAGTATTGGAACATTGAAGTCTATTGTTCTCAGATTCTGATCAATGATTGGAACATTACAGCCCATTGTTCTCAGAGTCCGATCCAGTATTCGAACTTTGCAGTGTATTGTTCTCAGATTCTGATCCAGTACTGGAACATTACAATCTCTTTTTCACAGAAACTGATCCATTATTGGAAATTTGCAGTCTGTTTTTTTCTCAGAGTCTGAACCAGTATTGGAACATTACAACCGCTTGTTCCCAGAGTCCGATCCAGTATTCAAACATTGCAGTCTATTGTCCTCAGATTCTGTTCCAGTATTGGAACATTGCAGTCTCTTTTTCTCAGATTCTGATGCAGGATTGAAACTTTGCAGTCTATTGATCTCAGATTCTGATCCATTATTGGAACATTGCAGTCTATTGTTCTCAGATTCTGATCCAATATTGTAACATTACAGAGTATTGTTCTCAGAATGTGATCCATTATTGGAACATCCCGGTCTATTGTTCCCAGATACTGATCCAGTACTGGAACATTGCAGTCTCTTGCTCTCAGCTTCTGATCCAGTTTAGGAATATTATATTCTATTGTTCTCAGATTCTGATCCAGTATTGTAACATCCCGGTCATTTGTTCCCAGATTCTAATCCGTATTGGAACATTACAGCCTATAGTTCTCAGACTCTGATCCATTATTGGAACATTGCAGTCTACTGTTCTTAGGTTCTGAACCAGTATTGGAACATTACAGTGCATGGTTCTTAGATTCCAATCCATTATTGGAACATCCCGGTCCATTGTTTCCAACTTCTGATCCATGTTCTGCCGGCGGCATGATAGCACAGTGGTTAGCACTGCTGCTTCACAGCTCCAGGGACCTGAGTTCGAATCCCGGCTTGGCTCACTGTCTGTATGGAGTTTGCACATTCTCCTCGTGTCTGCGTGGGTTTCCTCCGGGTGCTCCGCTTTCCTCCCCCAGTCCAACGATGTTCGGGTTAGGTTGATTGGCCATGCTAAAAATTGCCCTTAGTGTCCTGAGATGCGTAGGTTGGAGGGTTAGTGGGTAGATATGGGGGTAGGGCCTGGGTGGGATTGTGGTCGGTGCAGACTCGATGGCCCGAATGGCCTCTTTCTGTACTGTAGGGTTTCTATGATTATTGGAACATTCCAGTCTATTGTTCCCAGATTCTGATCCATTTTTAGAAAATTGCAGTCTATTTGTTTCAGATTCTGATCCAGTATTGGAACATTACAGTCTATTGTTCTCAGATTCTGGTCCAGTATTGGAACATTGCAGTCTGTTGATTTCAAATTCTAATCCTGTATTGGAACATTAAAGTCTATTTGTCTCAGATTCTGATCCAGTATTGGAACATTGCAGTCTATTGTTCGTAGATTCTGATCAATTATTGGAACATTACAACCTATTGTTCTCAGATTCTGATCCCGTATTGGAACTTTACAGAGTATTGTTCTCGGATTATGATCCTTTATTGGAACATTACAGTCCATTGTTCTCAGATTCTGATCCGTTATTGGAACATTGCAGTCTGTTGTTCTCAAATTCTGATCCAGTATTGGAATATTACAGAGTATTGTTCTCAGATTATGATCCATTTTGGAACATTTCAGTCTATTGTTCTCAGATTCTGATCCAGTGTTGGAACATTTCAGGCTATTGCTCTCAGATTCTGATCCATAATTAGAACATTACAGCCTACTGTTCTCAGATTCTGATCCAGTATTGGAATATTACAGAGCATTGTTCTCAGATTCTGATCCAGTGTTGGAAGATTTCAGTCTATTGTTCTCAGATCCTGGTCCAGTATTGGAACATTTCAGTCTATTGTTCTCAGATTCTGGTCCATAATAAGAACATTACAGCCTATTGTTCTCAGATTCTGATCCAGTATTGGAACATTCCTGTCCATTGTTCCCACATTCTGATCCAGTATTGGAACATTCCGGTCCATTGTTCCCACATTATGATCCAGTATTGGAACATTGCAGTCTCTTGTTCTCAGATTCTGATCCAGTTTTGAAACATTGCCGTTTATTGATCTGAGATTCCGATTCATGATTGGAATGTTAGAGACTATTGTTCTAAGATTCTGATCCATTATTTGAACATTGCAGACTATTGTTCTCAGATTCTGATCCAGTAATAGAACATGACAGTGTATTTTTCTCAGATTCTAATCCGTATTGGAACATTACAGCCTATAGTACTCAAGTCCTGATCAATTATTGAAACATTGCAGTCTGCTGTTCTCAGGTTCTGATCCAGTATTCGAACATTACAGTCTATTGTTCTTCGAATCCTATCTATTATTGGAACATCCCAGTCTATTGTTCACAGATTCTGATCCATTATTGGAACATTGCAGTCTATTTCTCTCAGATTCTAATCCAGTATTGGAACATTACAGTGTATTGTTCTCAGATTCTGATCCATTCATGGAACATCCATTTCTATTGTTCTCAGATTCCAATCCAGTATTGGAACATCCCTTTCCATTGTTCCCAGACTCTATATGGTTGTGTCTTTTTCTAAATGGAGGTCGGTCACCAGTGGTGTGCCCCAGGGATCTGTTCTGGGACCTTTGCTGTTTGTCATTTTCAGAAATGACCTGGATAAGGAAGTGGAGGGATGGGTTGGTATGTTTGCCGATGACATGAAGGTTGTTGGGGTTGTGAATAGTCTGGAGGGATGTCAGAAGTTACAGAGGGACATAGATAGGATGCAAGACTGGGCGGAGAAGTGGCAGATGGACTTCAACCCAGATAAATGCGTCGTGGTCCATTTTGGCAGGTCGAATGGGATGAAGGAGTACAATATAAAGGGAAAGACTCTTAGTACGGTAGAGGATCAGAAGGACCTTGGGGTCCGGGTCCATTTGACTCTAAAATCGGTCCTGCAGGTCGAGGAGGTGGTTAAGAAGGCGTATGGTGTGCTGGCCTTTATTAATCGAGGGATTGAGTTCAGGAGTCCGGGGATAATGATGCAGCTATATAAGACCCTCATCAGACCCCACTTGGAGTACTGTGCTCAATTCTGGTCGCCTCATTACAGGAACGATGTGGAAAAGACTGAAAGGGTGCAGAGGCGATTTACAAGGATGTTGCCTGGATTGATTGGCATGCCTTATGAGGATAGGCTGAGGGAGCTCGGACTTTTCTCCTTGGAGAGACGTAGGATGAGAGGAGATCTAATGGAGGTATATAAGATATTGAGAGGCATAGATCGGGTGGACTCTCAGAGGCTTTTTCCCAGGGTGGAAATGGCTGCTACGAGAGGACACAGGTTTAAGGTGCTGGGGGGTAGGTACAGGGGAAATGTTAGGGGGAAGTTTTTCACACAGAGTGTGGTGGGCAGATGGAATCGGCTGCCGTCAGTCGTGGTGGAGGCAAACTCAATAGGGTCTTTTAAGAGACTCCTGGGTGAGTACATGGAACTTAATAGGATGGAGGGTTATAGATAGGCCTAAAAGGTAGGGATATGTTCGGCACAACTTGTGGGGCCGTAGGGCCTGTTTTGTGCTGTAGTTTTCTATGCTTCTGTATTCTATGTTCGATTGTTCTCAGATTCTGATCCAGTGTTGAACAGTGCAGTCTATTGTTTTCGGATTCTGTTCAATTATTCTAACATTGCACTCTCCTGATCTCAGATTATGATCCTTTATTGGAACAGTACAGTCTATTGCTCTCAGATTCTGATCCATTATTGAAACTCTGCAGTCGATTGATCTCAGGTTCTGATCCATTATTGGAACATTACAGTCTATTGTTCAGATTCTGATCAATGATTGGAACATTACAGTCTGTTGATCTCAGATTCTGATCCATTATTGGAACATTGCAGTCTATTGTTTTCAGATTCTGTTCAATTATTCTAACATTGCGGTCTATTGTTCTCAGATTCTCCTCCAGTATTGGAACATTACGGCCGATTGATCTCAGATTCTGATCCATCATTGTAAAATCCTGGTCAATTGTTCTAAGATTCTGATCCAGTGTTCGAAAATTCCAGTCTATTGTTCAGATTCTGATCAATGATTGGAACATTACATTCTGTTGTTCTCAAATTCTGATCCTTTATTGGAACATTGTAATCTCTTTTTCTCAGATTCTGATCCAGTATTGGAACAATACAGTCTATTGTTCAGAATCTGATCAATGAGTGGAACATTACAGTCTTTGTTGTTCTCAGATTCTGATCCTTTATTGGAACATTGCCGTCTACTGTTCTCAGGTTCTGATCCAGGATTGGAACATTACGGTTTATTGTTCATAGATTCTGATCCATTATTGGAAAATTGCAGTCTATTATTCTCAGAGTCCGATCCATTATTCGAACATTGCAGTGTATTGTTCTCAGATTCTGATCTTGCATTGGAACATTACAGTCTAATGATCTCAGATTCTGATCCATCATTGTAATATCCCGGTTCATTGTTCTCAGATTCTGATCCAGTATTGGAACATTTCAGTCTATTGTTTAGATTCTGATCAATGATTGAAAGATTACAGTGTTGTTCTCAAATTCTGATCCTTTATTGGAACATTACAGTCTATTGTTCTCAGATTCTGATCCAGTATTGGAAAATTACAGTCTATTGTTTTCAGATTCTGATCCAGTATTGGACCATTGCAATCTATTGTTCCCAGATTCTGATTCATAATGGACCATTACAGTGTATTGTTCTCAGATTCTGATCCAGTATTGGAACATTGCAGTCTATTTTTCTCAGATTCTGATCCATTATAGGAGCAGCCCGGACCATTGTTCCCACATTCTGGTCCATTATTGGAACATTGCAGTCTACTATTCTCAGATTCTGTTCAATTATTCTAACATTGCGGTCTATTGTTCTCAGATTCTGCTCCAGTATTGGAACAAACAGGACCATTGTTCCCACATTCTGATCCAGTATTGGAACTTGCAGTTTCTTTTTCTCAGATTCTGCTGCATTAATGGAACATCCGTTTCTATTGTTCCCAGACTCTGATCCAGTATTGGAAATTTAAAGTCTATTGTTCTCAGATTCCAATCCAGTATTGGAACATTACAGTGTATTGTTCTCAGATTCTGATCCATTATTGGAACATTACAGTCGATTGTTCTCAGATTCTGATCCAGCATTGCAACATTACAGTATATTGGTCTCAGATTCGGATCCATTACTGGAACATCCCTTTCCATTGTTCCCAGACTCTGAACCAGAATTGGAACATTACAGTCTAATATTCTCCGTTTCTGATCCAGTATTGGAACATTGCAGTCTCTTGTTCTCAGAATCTGAACCAGTATGGGAACATTACAATCTATTGTTCTCAGATTCTGCTCAATGATTGGAACATTACAGTCTATTGTTCTCAGATTCAGATCACTTATTGGAATATTACAGTCTGTTGTTCTGAAATTCTGATCCAGTATTGGAACATCCCAGTCTATTGTTCTCAGATTCTGATCCATTATTGGAACATTGCAGCCTATTGTTCTCAGACTCTGATCCAGTATTGGAACAGCGCAATGTATTGTTCTCGGATTCTGATCCATTATTGTGAAATTGCACACTATTTTCTCACAGTGTGAACCAGGATTGGAACATTGGCCATAGGAGACAGAGGGTAGTGGTCGAAGGGTCCTTTTCCGGCTGGAGGTCTGTGACCACTGGTGTTCCGCAGGGCTCTGTACTGGGACCTCTGCTATTTGTGATATATATAAATGATTTGGAAGAAGGTGTAACTGGTGTAATCTGCAAGTTTGCGGATGACACGAAGGTGGCTGGACTTGCGGATAGCGAAGAGCATTGTCGGGCAATACAGCAGGATATAGATAGGCTGGAAAATTGGGCGGAGAGGTGGCAGATGGAGTTTCATCTGGATAAATGCGAAGTGATGCATTTTGGAAGAAATAATGTAGGGAGGAGTTATACAATAAATGACAGAGTCATCAGGAGTATAGAAACACAGAGGGACCTAGGTGTGCAAGTCCACAAATCCTTGAAGGTGGCAACACAGGTGGAGAAGGTGGTGAAGAAGGCATATGGTATGCTTGCCTTTATAGGACGGGGTATAGAATATAAAAGCTGGAGTGTGATGATGCAGCTGTATAGCACGCTGGTTAGGCCACATTTGGAGTACTGCGTCCAGTTCTGGTCGCCGCACTACCAGAAGGATGTGGAGTCGTTAGAGAGAGTGCACAGAAGGTTTACCAGGATGTTGCCTGGTATGGAGGGTCTTAGCTATGAGGAGAGATTGTGTAAACTGGGGTTGTTCTCCCTGGAAAGACGGAGAATGAGGGGAAATCTAATAGAGGTGGAGAAGATTATGAAGGGGATAGATAAGGTGAACGGTGGGAAGCTTTTTCCCAGATCAGAAGTGACGTTCACGAGGGGTCACGGGCTCAAGGTGAGAGGGGCGAAGTATAACTCAGATATTAGAGAGATGTTTTTTACACAGAGGGTGGTGGGGGCCTGGAATGCGCTGCCAAGTAGGGTGGTGGAGGCAGGCACGCTGACATCGTTTAAGACTTACCTGGATAGTCACATGAGCAGCCTGAGAATGGAGGGATACAAACGATTTGTCTAGTTGGACCAAGGAGCGGCACAGGCTTGGAGGGCCGAAGGGCCTGTTTCCTGTGCTGTACTGTTCTTTGTTCTTTGTATTACAGCTGATTGTTCTCAGAGTTAGATCCAGTATTCGAACATTGCAGTCGATTGTTCTCAGATTCTGATCCAGTATTGGATCAGAATAGTCGACTGATTTCAGATTCGGATCCGTCATTGCCACATCCTGGTCCCGTGTTCCCAGATTCAGATGAATTATTGGAACATTACAGTGTGTTGTTCTCAGATTATGATGCTTTATTGAAACATTACAATCTATTATTCTCAGATTCTCATCCAGTATTGAAACTTTGCTGTCTATTGATCTCAGATTCTGATCCATTATTGGAACATTGCAGTGTATTGTTCACAGATTCTGATCCAGTATTCGAACATTGCAGTTTATTGTTCTCAGACTCTGATCCAGTATTGGAACATGACAATCTATTGCTCTCAGATTCTGATCCAGTGTTGGAATATTACATTCTATTGTTCACAGGTTCGGATCCAGTATTGAGCCCTGTCTATTGTTCCCACTTTCTAATCCATTATTTGAAGATTACAACTTTTAGTTCTCCGATTCTGATCCATTATTGGAACATTGCAGTCTCTTGTTTTCAGATTCTGATCCAGTATTGAAACCTTGTAGCCTATTTATCTCAGATTCTGATCCATTATTGGAACATCCCGGTCTATTGTTCCCAGATTCTGATCCAATATTGGAACTTTGCAGTGTCTTCTTCTCAGATTCTGATCCAGGATTGGACCATTGCAGTCTATTGTTCTCAGATTCTGATCCAGGATTGGACATTGCCGTGTATTGTTCTCAGATTCTGATCCATTAATGGAACATCCATTTCTATTGTTCGCAGATTCTGATACATTATTGGAACATTACAGTCTGTTGTTCTCAGATTCTGATCCAGTATTGGAATCCAGTATTCAATCCAGTATTGGAACATTGCAGTCTATTTTTCTCAGATTCTGACCCATTATAGGAACAACCCCGGACCGTTGTTCACACATTGTGATTCAGAATTGAAACTTTGCAGAATTTGAGAACAACAGACTGTAATGTTCCAATAATTGATCTGAATCTGAGAACAAATGAGTGCAATGTTCTAATACTGGATCAGAATCTGAGAATATTCGACTGCAATGTTCGAATAATGGATCAGAATCTGAGAGTATTCGATTTCAATGTTCAAATACTGGAACAGAATCGGAGAATATTAGACTGTAATGTTCCAATTCTGGTTCAGAGTCTGGGAACAATGGAAAGGGATGTTCCAATAATCGATCAGAATCTGAGAACAATAGACTACAATTTTCCAGTAATGGATCAGAATCTGAGAACAATAGACTGCAATGTTCCAATACTGGATCAGAATCTGAAAACAATAGACTATAGTTTTCCAATACTGGTTCAGAATCTGAGACAAATGGACTGTAATTTTCCAATAATGGAACAGAATCTGAGAATAACAGACCGTAATGTTCCAATAATGGATCACAATCTGGGAACAATAGGCTGTTATGATCCAATAATGGATCAGAATCTGGAAACAATGGACAGGGATGTTCCAATAATGAATAGGATTCCACGAACAATACACTGTAATGTTCCAATACTGAATATGAAACTGAGAACAATAGACCGCAATGTTCCAATAATTTATCAGAATCTGAGAACGAGAGGTTTTAATGTTCCAATACAGATTAGAATCTGGGAACACTAGACTATAATGTTCCAATAATGAATCAGAATCTGAGAACAATAGACTGTAATGTTTCAATACTGGATCAGAATCTGAGATCAATAGACTGCAATGTGCCAATAATGAATCAGAAGCTGAGAAAAATACACTCTCATATTTACTTTATCGGAATCTGAGATCAATAGACTGCAAAGTTCCAATACTGGATCAGAATCTGGGAACAATAGACCGGGATGTTCCAATAATTGATCAGAATCTCAAAACTATAGGCTGTAATTTTCCAATACTGGATTAGAATTTGGGAACAATAGACCAGGGTTTTACAATACTGGATCAGAATCTGAGAAAAATAGACTGCAATGTTCCAATACTGGATCAGAATCTGAGAACAGTAGGCTGCAATGTTCCAATAATGGATCAGAATCTGAAAAATATAGGCTGTAATATTCCAATACTGGATTAGAATCTGGGAACAAGTGACCGGGATTTTACAATACTGGATCAGAATCTGAGAAAAATAGACTGTCATGTTCCAATAGTGGATCAGAATCTGAGAACAATACACTGCAATGTTCGAATAATGGATCGGACTCTGAGAACAATAGGCTGCAATGTTCAAATACTGGTTCAGAATCTGAGAAAAATAGACTGCAATTTTCCAATAATGGATCAGACTCTATGAACAATAGACTGTAATGTTCCAACACTGGTTCAGAATCTGAGAACAAACACTGCAACGTTCAAATAATCGATTGGACTCTGAGAACAAGAGGCTGTAATGTTCCAATCCTGGTTCAGAACTTGAGAAAAATAGACTGCAATTTTCAAATAATGGATCAGAATCTGAGAACAAAAGACTGTCACGTTCCAATTCTGGATCAGAATTTGAGAACAACAGACCGTAATGTTCCAATAATGGAAAATAATTTGAGAACAACACTGTAATGTTCCAATGATTGATCAGAATCTAAACAATAGACTGAAATGTTCCAATACTGGTTCAGAATCTGAGAAAAATAGACTGCAAAGTTCCAATACTGGATCGGAATGTGGGAACCATGGTCCGGGTTGTTCCTATAATGGATTAGAATCTGAGAAAAATAGAATCTGTGATCAATAGACTGTAATATTCCAATACTGGATCAGAATCTGAGAAAAATAGACTGCAAAGTTCCAATACTGGATCAGAATGTGGGAACCATGGTCCGGGTTGTTCCTATAATGGATTAGAATCTGAGAAAAATAGAATCTGTGATCAATAGACTGTAATGTTCCAATACTGGATCAGAATCTGAGAAGAATAGACTGCAATGTTCCAATAATGGATCAGAATCTGAGAAAAAGAGACTGCAATGTTCCAATATTGGATCAGAATCTGAGAACAATGGACTGTAATGTTCCAATAAAGGATCAGAATTTGAGAACAACAGATTGTAATGTTCCAATCATTGATCAGAAACTGAGAACGATAGACTGCAATGTTCAAATAATGGACCAGAATGAGGGCTGTTCCTATAATGGATCAGCATCTGCGAAAAATAGACTGCAATGTTCCAATACTTGATGAGAATCTGATAAGAATAGACTGTAATGTTCCAATGCTGGAACAGAATCTGAGAACAATACACTGTAATGTTCCATTATGGATCAGAATCTGGGAACAATAGATTGCAATGTTACAATACTGGATCCGAATCTGAAAACAATAGACTGTAATTTTCCAATACTGGTTCAGAATCTGAGATAAAAAGACTGTCATGTTCCAATAATGGATCAGAAGCTGGAAACAATGGCCCGGGATGTTCCAATAATGGATAAGATTCTAAGAACAATAGACTGTAATGTTCTAATACTGGACCAGAACCTGAGAACAATAGACTGCAATGTTCCAATAATTGTTCAGAATATGAGAACTATAGGCTGTAATGTTCCAACACTGGATTAGAATCTGAAAACAATAGACTGTAATGTTCCAACAATGAATCAGAATCTGAGAAAAACACACTCTCATGTTCCAATAATCGTTCAGAATCTGAGAACAATAGACTGTAATGTTCCAATACTAGATCAGAATCTGGGAACAATGGACCAGGATTTTCCAATAATGTATCATATTTGGAGAACAATACACTGTAGTGTTGAATTACTGGATCAGAGTCCGAGAACAATAGACTGCAATGTTCCAATAATGGATCAGAAACTGAGAACTATAGTCTGTAATGTCCCAATACGGATTAGAATCTGGGAACAATTGACCGGGATGTTACAATAATGGATCTGAATCTGAGAACAATAGAATGTAATATTCCAACACTGGATCAGAATCTGAGAACAATAGACTCTATTGTTCCAGTACTGGATCAGAATCTGAGAACAATGGACCGGGATATTACAATGATGGGTCAGAATCTGAGATGAATAGACTGTAATGTTCCAATACTGGATCAGAATCTGAGAACAATAGACCGCAATGTCAGAATAATTGAAAAGAATCTGAGAATAGTAGACTGCATTGTTCCAATAATGGACCAGAATGAGGGAACAATGGTCCGGGCTGTTCCTATAATGGATCAGAATCTGAGAGAAATAGACTGCAATGTTCCAATACTGGATCAGAATCTGAGAACAATACACTGCAATGTTCCAATACTGGATCAGAATCTGAGAACAATACACTGCAATGTTCCATTATGGATCAGAATCTGGGAACAATAGATTGCAATGGTCCAATACTGGATCGGCATCTGAGAACAATAGACTGTAATTTTCCAATACTGGTTCAGAATCTGAGATAAATAGACTGTCATGTTCCAATAATGGATCAGAAGCTGGAAACAATGGCCCGGGATGTTCCAATAATGGATAAGATTCTAAGAACAATAAACGGTAATGTTCCAATAAAGGTTCAGAATTTGAGAACAGCGGACTGTGATGTTCCCATCGTTGATCAGAATCTGAACAATAGGCCGTATTGTTCCAGTACTGCATCAGAATCTGAGAACAATAGGCTCTATTGTTCCAGTACTGCGTCAGAATCGGAGAACAATAGGCTCTATTGTTCCAATACTGGAGCAGAATCTGAGAACAGTGGACTCTAATGGCCCAATACTGGATCAGAGTCTGAGAACAATATTTTGCAATGTTCGAATACTGGATCGGACTCTGGGAACAATACGTTGTAATGTTCCAATACTGGTTCAGACTCTGAGAAAAAAACAGACTGCAAATTTCCAATAATGGATCAGTATCTGTGAACAATAGATTGTAATGTTCCAATGCTCCATCAGAATCTGAGAACAATACACTGCAAAGTTCGAATACTGGATCGGACTGAGAGAACAATAGGTGTAATGTTCCAATCATTGATCAGAATCTGGGAATAGTAGACTTCAATGTTCCAATACTGGATCAGAATCTGAGAACAGTGGACCGGGATATTACAATGATGGATCAGAATCTGAGATCAATAGACAGTCATGTTCCAATACTGGAACAGAATTTGAGAACAATAGACTCCAATGTTCCAACCGTTGATCAGAATCTGAACAATAGACTGTAATGTTCCAATACTGGATCAGAATTTGAGAACAATAGACTCCAATGTTCCAACCGTTGATCAGAATCTGAACAATAGACTGTAATGTTCCAATACTGGATCAGAATCTGAGAACAGTGCACCTGGATATTGCAATGATGGATCAGACTGTAATGTTCCAATACTGGATCAGAATCTGAGAACAATAGACTGCAATGTTCCAATACTGGGCCAGAATCGGAGAATATTAGACTGTAATGTTCCAACACTGGTTCAGTGTCTGGGAACAATGGAAAGGGATTTTCCAATAATGGATGAGAAACTGAGAACAATACACTAGTGTTCCAATAATGGATGACAATGTGGGAACAATGGACCGGGATGCTCTAATAATGGATCAGATTATGAGAACAATAGACTGCAATGTTCGAATAATGGATCAGAATCAGGGAAACATCGACTGCAATTTTCCAATAATGGATCAGAATCCGAGAACAATAGACTATCATGTTCCAATAATGGATGGCAATGTCGGAAAAATGGACCGGGATGTTCTAATAAAGGATCAGAATCTGAGAACAATCGACTGCAATGTTTCAATACTGGATCAGATTCTGAGGGCAATAGATTGTAAAGTCACAGACCTCCAGCCGGAAAAAGACTCTTCGACTGCTACCCTCTGTCTCCTGTGGCCAAGATGTGGAGATGCTGGCGTTGGACTGGGGTAAAAACAGTAAGAAGTTTAACAACACCAGGTTAAAGTCCAACAAGTTTATTTGATAGCAAAAGCCACAAACGCTTTCGGAGCCCTCACCCGAGGAAGGGGCTTGGAGCTCCGAAAGCTTGTGTGGCTTTTCCTGCCAAATAAACTGTTGGACTTTAACCTGGTGTTATTAAACTTCTTCCTGTGGCCAAGCCAGTTCTCTACCCATCTAGCCACCTCTCCTTGTATCCCATGAGCCTTAACCTTCTTAACCAACCTGCCATGAGGGACTTTGTCAAATGCCTTACTGAAATCCGTATAGACGACATCCACAGCCCTTCCTTCGTCAACTGTTTTTGTCACTTCCTCAAAAAACTCCACCAATTTTGTAAGGCACGACCTCCCTCTTACAAATACTGGATCAGAATCTGAGAACAATGGACTGTAAAGTTGCACTAAAGGACATAATCTGAGTAAAATAGACTGCAATGTTCGAATAATGGATCGGACTCTGAGAACAATAGGTTGTAATGTTCCAATCCTGGTTCAGAATCTGGGAACAATAGACTGCAATTTTCCTATAATGGATCAGAATCTGAGAACAATCGACTGTAATGTTCTAATTCTGGATTAGAATTTGAGATCAAAAGACTGCAATGTTCCAATACTGGATCAGAAACTGAGAGCAATAGACTGCAATGTTCCAATACTGGATCAGAATCTGAGAACAATAGACTGTAAAGTTCCAATACTGGATCAGAGTCTGGGAATAATATCAATGGATGTTCCATTAATGGATCAGAATCTGAGAACAATACACTGTAATGTTCCATTATGAATCAGAATCTGGGAACAATAGACTCTAATTTTCCAATACTGGTTCAGAATCTGAGACAAATAGACTGGAATGTTCCAATAATGGATCAGAAGTTCGAAACATTGGACCGGGATGTTCCAATAATGGATAAGATTCTAAGATCCATACACTGCAATGTTCCAATACTGGTTCAGAACCTGAGAACAATAGACTGCAATGTTCCATGAATTGATCAGAATCTGAGAACTATAAGCTGTAATGTTCCAATACGGATTAGAATCTGGGAACACATGACTGGGATGTTACAATAATGGATCAGAATCTGAGAACAATAGAATGTAATATTCCAAAACTGCATCAGAATCTGAGAACATTAGACTGCAATGTTCCAGTACTGGATCGGAATCTGAGAACAATAGACCGGGATGTTCCAATAATGGATCAGATTCTGAGAACAGTAGGCTGCAATGTTCCAATAATGGATCAGAATCTGAAAACTAAAGGTTGTAATGTTACAATGCTGGATCAGAGTCAGGGAACAATGGACCGGGATAGTCCAATACTGCAGCAGAATCTGACAACTATACACTGTTATGTTCCAATACAGGATCAGAATCAGAGAACAATAGACTGGAATGTTCCAATACTGGATCAGGATCTGGGAAGAATAGAACGGGATGTTACAATACTGGATCAGAATCTGACAACAATAGACTGAAATGTTAGAACATAAGAACATAAGAAATAGGAGCAGGAGTAGGCCATCCAGCCCCTCAAGCCTGCTCCGCCATTCAATAAGATCATGGCTGATCTGATAGTGGGTTCAGTGCCACTTACCCGCCCGCTCCCCATAACGCTTAATTCCCTTAATGGTTAAAAATCTATCTATCTGTGACTTAAACACATTTAAGGAGGTAGCCACGACTGCTTCATTGGGCAGAGAATTCCAAAGATTCACTCCGCTCTGGGAGAAGAAGTTCCTCCTCAACTCTGTTCTAAATTGACTCCCCCATATTTTGAGGCTATGCCCCCTAGTTCTTGTTTACATTGTAAGTGGAAATAACCTCGCTTCTACTACCCTGTCGAGCCCCTTCATTATCTTTTATGTATCTATAAGATCTCCCCTCAACCTTCTCAACTCCAATGAGTACAGGCCCAGTCTACTCAAACTCTCCTCATAAGCTGACCCCCTCATCTCCGGAATCGACCTGGTGAACCTTCTCTGTCCCGCCTCCAAAGCTAATATATCCTTTCTTAAATAAGGGGACCAAAACTGGACACAGTACTCTAAGTGCGGCCTCTCCAGTACCCTGTACTGTTGCAGCAAGACCTCCCTGTTTTTATACTCCATCCCTCTCGCGATAAAGGCCAACATTCCATTTGCCTTCTTGATCACCTGCTGCACCTGCAAACTGAGTTTTTGTGATTCATGCACAAGGACCACCAGGTCCCTCTGCACAGTAGCATGTTGTAATTTTACACTGTTTAAATAAGAGTCCATTTTACTATTATTCCTTCCAAAGTGGATAACCTCACACTTACCAAAGTTATCCTCCATCTGCCAGATCCTTGCCCAATGACTTAGCCGATCCAAATCTCTCTGCAGACTCTCTGTGTCCTCCACGCAATTTGCTTTCCCACTCACCTTTGTATCATCCGCAAACTTTGTTACCCGACACTAACTCCCCTCCTCCAGATCGTCGATGTATATGGTAAATCGTTGAGGCCCCAGCACCGATCCCTGCGGCACGCTACTAGTCACTGATTGCCAACCGGAAAAGCACCCATTTATTCCGACTCTCTGCTTTCTGTGAGATAGCCAATCCTCAATCCACGCTAACACTTTACCCCCAACTCCGTGTACCTTTATCTTATGCAGCAACCTTTTGTGAGGCACCTGATCGAAAGCCTTCTGGAAATCTATTTACACAACATCCACCGGTTCCCCTCTGTCAACTGCACTCGTCGTATCCTCAAAAAATTCCAGTAAATTAGTCAAACATGACTTTCCCTTCAAGAATCCATGCTGCGTCTGCTTGATTGAACCATTCTTTTCCAGGTGTCCTGTTATTTCTTCCTTAATGATAGATTCCAGCATTTTCCCAACTACGGATGTTAAGCGAACCGGCCTGTAGTTACCTGCCTTTTGTCTACCTCCTATTTTAAACAGTGGCGTTGCATTAGCTGGTTTCCAATCAGCTGGCACCTCTCCAGAGTCAAGTGAATTTTGAAAAATTACAACTAATAAATTTGCTATTACTTCTGCCGTTTCTTTTAGTGCCCTGGGATGCATTCCATCCGGACCAGGGGACTTGTCTACCTTTAGTCCCATTAGCCTACCCAGCACTACCTCTTTAGTAATAGTGATTGTTTTAAGGTCCTCAACCCCGACCGTCTTGAGTAAGGGCAGAAGTTGTTTTTTGTAGTTTAGTTAGTGCTTCATGATCGGCAGAGGTTTGGAGGGCCGAAGGGCCTGTTCCGGTGCTGTACTTTCCTTTGTTCTGTGTATGTATGGGTGGCATGGTGGCACAATCGTTAGCACTGCTGCCTCACAGCTCCAGAGACCCGGGTTTGATCCCCGGTTTGGGTCACTGCCTGTGCGCAGTCTGCACGTTCTCCCCGTGTCTGCATGGGTTTCCTCCGGGTGCTCTGGTTTCCTCCCACAGATCAGAAGACGTGCTGTTTAGTTGCATTGATCATGCTAAATCCTCCCTCAGTGTACCCGAACAGGCGCCAGAGTGTGGCAACTCGGGGATTTTCACAGTAACTTCATTGCACTGTTAATGTGAGCCGACTTGTTACATGATTAAATAAACTTTAGAAACTTGACCAGCGCTGTGTGAAAAGCAGAGAATGCCTGTCTTACACCATTGTATCAGTCACATTCTCAAAGGGGCCACACATTCAAAAAGAAATCCAAGCACCTCATGCTAAACAGTAACTTGTGGGCAGGAAATGCAGCCTTGGCACAGTCACCATCTCGTACCAGGACTACATTTATAATGAAATGAAATATGAGCTTTACTAAAAATTGTACATCTTTTACACAAAAAGAAACAGTCCAGTGACTAAGCTGGGGCATCATACTCTGCTGCACAGATTGGCAACAGGGCTTCCCTCAGCACCCCTCGTGCTGATGTTGCTGTTATTGCTTTCATCAGAGGGCATGGAACAAGTAACATCTGACTCGATAATTCATGGAAGCCGAAAGGACAGAACACAACTGCATTCTTTGTCAGAAAGGCACCTGGATTGAGCTTTGCACCATGGGGTTAGTGCTCCCTCACAGCGCCAGGGATCCTGGTTCGAATCCGATCTTGGGTCACTCCATGTGTGGAGTCCGCACGTTCTCCCAGTGTCTGCATGGGTTTCCTCCAGGTGCTCCACTTTCCTCCCACAGTCCAAAGATGTGCAGGTTAGGTGAATTGGCCGTGCTAAAAATTGCCCGTTATTGTCAGGGAGACTATCAGGGTGGATGCGTGGGGTTACGGAAATAGGGCCTGGGTGGGGTTGTGGTCAGTACAGACTCATCATAAATTGTATCATAGAAACCCAACAGTGCAAAAGAGTCCATTCGGCCCATCGAGTCTGCACCAACAACAATCCCACCCAGGCCCTATCCCCATAACCCCACATAATTACCCCACCAACACCTCGAACCGACACATTCCGGAACACGAAGGGGAAATTTAGCCTATAATTCACCCCACTGACAGCCTGAATAAATTGCAATTATATTGTATCTTTAATGTAATGAAAGAGACCGGAATGAAAAACATGAAACTTATTTCTTAAAATGAATTTCTCATCACAATGAAACACTATTTTCATTGAAAATTGGGGATGAAGTGGAAATGATCGAGAGCTTCAGGTTTCTAGGTGTCCAGATCACCAACAACCTACCCTGATCCCCCCACACCGATGCAAAAGTTAAGAAAACCCACCGGTGCCTCTACTTTCTCAGGAGGCTAAGGAAATTTGGCATGTCAGCTCCGACTCTCACCAACTTTTACAGATGCACCATAGAAAGCATTCTTTCTGGTTGTATCACAGCTTGGTCTGGCTTCTGCTCTGTCCAAGGCTGCAATAAACTATAAAGGGTTGTGAACGAAGCCTAGTCCATCACTCAAACCAGCCTCCCATCCATTGACTCTGTCTACACTTCCCGCTGCCTCGGGAAAAGCAGCCGGCATAATCATGGACCCCACACACCCCGGACATTCTCTCTTCCACCTTCTTCTGTCGGGAAAAAGATACAAAAGTCTGGGGTCACGTACCGACCGACTCAAGAACAGCTTCTTCCCTGCTGCCGTCAGACTTTTGAATGAACCTATCTTATATTCAGGTAGCCGCATACAACACATAATAAATATATTATATAATACTTTATTATTATGTTAAGTTGATCCTTCTCTACACGCTAGCCATGACTGTAACACTACATTCTGCACTCTCTCCTTTCCTTCTCTATGAATGGTATGCTTTGTCCGTGTAGCGCGCAAGAAACAATGTTTTTCACTGTATACTAACACATGTGACAATAATAATTCAAATCAAATCCAATCATTGCTCCTTCTCAGCGCCAGCATTGCAGTGTGTTGTTTGTTTTCTCACCTGTAATTGATTACTCTAATAGGTTGCTCTGCCGAGTCTCAGGAGTGTTTCTGCTGTTTATTAAAGAGAAGACCTTCAGTGTGAGACCTCAGTAAATGGCCATGGTTTATGCCATAGGCAGACACCATCGCTTCTCTCAGAAAACACACTGATCCACTATCGGTCAAGCTGGAGCCAGTTACTATCCTATTCTCGCTGCCATTGGAGTTCCTGGTAGGTGATTGTAACCGATTAAAATATATTTATTCGTGTCACAAGCGGGCTTACATGAACACTACAATGAAGTTACTGTGAAAATCCCGTAGTCACCACACTCCGGTTCCTGTTCGTGTACACTGAGGGAAAATTTAGCATGGCCAATGCACCTCACCAGCACGTCTTTCAGCCTGTGGGAGGAAACCAGAGGAAACCCACGCAGACATGGGGAGAACATGCAGAATCCACACAGGCAGTGACACAAGCCGGGAACCGAACTCGGGTCCCTCGCTCTGTGAGGCAGCAGTGCTAACCACTCTGTCACCGCTACACTCTAAATAGATTGGACATAACTTCTGCTATGAGGAAGCTTCCTCCCACCACCTCCTAACTTTGGAGAGAGTGAAGTTACTTCCCCGCAGCAGAATACCTGGGCTGGTGGAACGGCAGTGGTTCCCTCCTGACCAGAGTGACAGCTCACGGGACCACAGACCCGACCAGCGTCTATAGCTGCTGACGTGTGATGAGGGGTTGCCAGCGACTCGCCTTTGCTGGAATATTATTGTTCAACTTTGTCAATCGGGCTCTCGATTACAAAAACGTAGAGGTCATGATGGAGTTGTATAGAGCGTTGGTTTGGCCACAGCTGGAGCACTGTGTGCAGTTCTGGTCGACACATTATAGGAAGGATGTGATTGCACTGGAGGTGGTGCAGAGGAGATTCCCCAAGATGCTGCCTGGGACGGAACATTTAAGGAATGAAGAGAGGTTGGATAGTTTTGGTTTGTTTTCTCTGGAGCAAAGACTGAGGGGTGACCTGATCGAGGTGCACAAGATTATGAAGGACATGGACAGGGTGGAGAGGGAGCAGCTGTTCCCCTGAGCTGAAGGGTCAGTTACGAGGAGACAAAATTTAAAAATGAGGTGTGGGAGATTCAGGTGGTATACTATGGACAATCTTATTAAAATTCCAGTTGTTGAGAATAGTCTTATAAGCACTTTCATAGGTAGAACATAGAACAGTACAGCACAGAACAGGCCCTTCGGCCCACGATGTTGTGCCGAGCTTTATCTGAAACCAAGATCATAGAATCATAGAATCCCTGCAGTGCAGAAGGAGGTTATTTGGCCCATCGAGTCTGCACTGACCACATTCCAACCCAGGCCCTATCCCCATTACCCCACATATTTACCCTGCTACCCCCCTGCTAATTTCTTGTCAATTATCTCTTACAGATGTTGATCGATCAAATTTCAGAAATAATACTCAAGGCAAAACTGCTATCACAATATTCAAGGCAAACCACATGAATTCTGAGACTCTTCCACTGCACTGTGCAAATCCAAACTATTCAGAAACAGGGGTGCATTTTGAAACATAAATCTTTCTTGGTTTCTGGATGGACACTTCAAGTTTTACAACTTCACTCAGCAGAGTGCTAGTCACAGAACATCTCGCCACGCAGCTTATATCGAGTCACAGAGCAATACAGCATGGAAACAGGCCCTTCGGCCCAAACAGTCCATGCTAACCATGGTGCCCTCCCAGTTGGTCCCAATTTCCCGCGTTCGGTCCATATCCCTCTAATCCTTTCCCTCTATCCAAATGCTTTTTAAATGTTGCTATTGAACTTGCCTCAACCACTTTCTCTGGCAGCTCATTACAGACACACACCACCCTCTGCGTGAAGATGTTGCCCCTCAGGTCCGTTTGAAATCTTTCCCCTCTCACCTCTATATATAATCATATTACTCAGCTCAGTGACTTTCCTTCCATATCCTCCTTCCCTCCCATCTCCCATTTCATTGTCTCTCGCACCTCTTTGAACTCCACTGTTCCAAGATATTAAGATCGTCCAGTTTCGATCAGGAATGGCTGCCTCCCACTTCGGGTAAAACAAAATGTACTACGTGTGGTGAACCATCGTTGGTTCCCACTGGATAGTACTGAGCCAGGGTCTGGTCAGTACTACAAGTATGTACATATGTTGCTGTTGGGTTAGGGATGGGTTGTGCTACTTGTTGCTGTTGGGGTTAGGGTGGGGTTGTTACACCTTTGCATTGTCGTGTTGTGGTACATCCCAGTCGGGCTCCGCCTCCTGGGAGAGGTATAAAGGTCCCTGCTCTGGCTGGGACCCCTCAGTCTGGGATCGTGCATATAATTGTTAGCTGCTTTGTTACAGCAAATAAAAGCCTTTATTTCCTGAGCATCAAGCCTCGTGTATGATAACGCACATCAATTTTATTTGCTGTAAATAAACTCTCGTCGAAGAAAAGAAAAAGAGAGTATGGAGCAGATACTGAAGCCGGAACGCCTTACACTAGATCCACGTGCGGTGGGCGCCTCTAACACCTTCGACCACTGGCTGAAGTGTTTCGAAGACTACCTGGCAGCCTCTGCAGCGGTCACCACAGATGATGACAGACTCCGGGTCCTCCATGCGAGGGTAAGCGAGACTGTCTACCTCGCAATCCGTGCGGCCACCGATTACACAAAGACCCTCGAGCTTCTGAAGAAACGTTATATCAAACCACCCAATGAAATACACGCTCGTTACCTCTTAGCCACTCGACGACGGCAGTCTGGCGAAACATAGAACATAGAACATAGAACATTACAGCGCAGAACAGGCCCTTCGGCCCACGATGTTGCACCGACCAGTTAAAAAAAAAACTGTGACCCTCCAACCTAAACTAATTTCTTTTCGTCCATGAACCTATCTACGGATCTCTTAAACGCCCCCAAACTAGGCGCATTTACTACTGATGCTGGCAGGGCATTCCAATCCCTCACCACCCTCTGGGTAAAGAACCTACCCCTGACATCGGTTCTATAACTACCCCCCCTCAATTTAAAGCCATGCCCCCTCGTGCTGGATTTCTCCATCAGAGGAAAAAGGCTATCACTATCCACCCTATCTAAACCTCTAATCATCTTATATGTTTCAATAAGATCCCCTCTTAGCCGCCGCCTTTCCAGCGAAAACAATCCCAAATCCCTCAGCCTCTCCTCATAGGATCTCCCCTCCATACCAGGCAACATCCTGGTAAACCTCCTCTGCACCCTCTCCAAAGCCTCCACATCCTTCCTGTAATGTGGGGACCAGAACTGCACACAGTACTCCAAGTGCGGCCGCACCAGAGTTGTGTACAGTTGCAACATAACGCTACGACTCCTAAATTCAATCCCCCTACCAATAAACGCCAAGACACCATATGCCTTCTTAACAACCTTATCTACTTGATTCCCAACTTTCAGGGATCTATGCACACATACACCTAGATCCCTCTGCTCCTCCACACTATTCAAAGTCCTCCCGTTAGCCCTATACTCAACACAACTGTTATTCCTACCAAAGTGAATTACCTCACACTTCTCCGCATTAAACTCCATCCGCCACCTCTCGGCCCAACTTTGCAACCTGTCTAAGTCTTCCTGCAGACTACGACACCCTTCCTCACTGTCTACCACACCACCGACTTTGGTGTCATCAGCAAATTTGCTAATCCACCCAACTATACCCTCATCCAGATCATTAATAAATATTACAAACAGCAGTGGCCCCAAAACAGATCCCTGAGGTACACCACTTGTAACCGCACTCCATGATGAATATTTACTATCAACCACCACCCTCTGTTTCCTATCCGCTAGCCAATTCCTGATCCAATTTCCTAGATCACCCCCAATCCCATACATCTGCATTTTCTGCAGAAGCCTACCATGGTGAACCTTATCAAACGCCTTACTAAAATCCATATATACCACGTCCACTGCCTTGCCCCCATCCACCTCCTTGGTCACTTTCTCAAAAAACTCAATAAGGTTAGTAAGGCACGACCTACCTGCCACAAAACCATGCTGACTATCACCTATCAATTCATTACTCTCCAAATAACTATAAATCCTATCCCTTATAATTTTTTCCAACATCTTGCCGACAACAGAAGTGAGACTCACCGGTCTATAATTCCCGGGGAAGTCTCTGTTCCCCTTCTTAAACAATGGGACAACATTCGCTAACCTCCAATCTTCTGGTACTATACCAGAGGCCAACGACGACCTGAAGATCAGAGCCAGAGGCGCTGCAATCACTTCTCTTGCCTCCCAGAGAATCCTTGGATAAATCCCATCCGGACCAGGGGATTTATCTATTTTCAGACCCTCCAGAATATCCTGCACATCCTCCTTATCAACTGTAATACTGTCTATTCTACTCCCTTGCAACCCAGTGTCCTCCTCAGCTATATTCATGTCCCCTTGCGTGAACACCGAAGATAAATATTGGTTCAATGCTTCACCAATCTCCTCCGGTTCCACACATAACTTCCCTCTGCCATCTATAACTGGCCCTAAACTTGCCCTAACCAACCTTCTGTTCTTGACATACCCATAGAACGCCTTAGGATTCTCTTTAACCCTATCCGCCAAAGTCTTCTCATGTCCCCTTTTAGCCCTTCTAAGCTCGCTCTTCAACTCCCTCTTAGCCAATCTAAAGCTTTCTAGTGCACTACCCGAGTGCTCACGTCTCATCCGAACATAAGCCTCCTTTTTCTTTTTAACCAACAAAGAAACTTTTTTGGTGCACCACGGTTCCCGAGCCCGACCAATTCCTCCTTGCCTGACAGGGACATACCTATCACAGACTCGCAGTAGCTGCTCCTTGAAAAAACTCCACATGTCGGACGTTCCCAGTCCCTGTAATCTCCTAGTCCAACCTATGTTTCCTAATTCTCTCCTAATAGCCTCATAATTACCCTTCCCCCAGCTAAAACCACTGGCCCGAGGTTCATGCCTATCCCTTTCCATCACTAAGGTGAACGTAACCGAATTGTGGTCACTATCACCAAAATGCACACCAACTTCCAAGTCTAGCACCTGGTCTGGCTCATTTCCCAGCACCAGATCCAATATAGCCTCACCTCTAGTTGGCCTGTCTACATACTGAGTCAAAAAACCTTCCTGCACGCTTTGAACAAAAACTGACCCCTCTAACGAGCTAGAGCTATAACAATTCCAGTCAATATTAGTCAAGTTAAAATCCCCCATAACAATTGCCCTATTACTTTCACTCCTAAGCAGGATTGACTCCGCAATCCTTTCCTCAACCTCTCTAGAACTTTTAGGAGGTCTATAAAAGACTCCCAACAGGGTGACCTCTCCTCTCCTATTTCTAATCTCCGCCCATACTACCTCAACAGATAAGTCCTCATCAAACCTCCTCTCTGACACTGTGATACAATCTCTGACCAATAATGCTACCCCTCCCCCTCTTCTACCTCCTTCCCTACTTCGACTAAAACATTTGAACCGACCGCGAACGACCATTTGAACCCCGGGAAACGATGGAGGAATACGCAAATGAGCTCCCACAGCTAGCCAGGGGCTGTAACTGCAAAGCTGTGTCGGCCGAGCAGAGTATGAACGACCTCGCCCGAGATGCGTTTGTGGCGGGAGTCGGATCGTCGTACATTCGACTTAAACTACTGGAGAAAGGTAACCTTGACCTTACCCAGGCAATAGAGCTAGCGGAGATGCTGGAGACGGCCTCCAAAAGGCTAGTATTGTATCCTTAAGAACACGTGGAGACAACGTGGCAGGAGCAGTTGCCAATCCCTCCTCGTCCCTCGGGTTCGAAATGCTGCGTAATGGCGTGCTCACACTCGGGCCAGACGACGGCAGCACCTCCGGGCGGCCCGCGTTGTTACTTCTGTGGGGGAGCGAAGCATACTCGGCCACGGTGTCCCGCGAAAGCTGTGTTGTGCTCCGCCTGTGGTAAGAAGGGGCACTATTCGAAAGTGTGCCGATCTAAATCTAGGAACAGCAGTGCGGCCTGCGATTCCTCAGAGCCGGGTTCTTCGTCATCGAAATCATCGAGGGTTTCGTCCATGTGCGAGGCCAGGACGACGCCATTACGGTCGACGGAGTCGGAGATGTGTGACCACCAGGGGTCGCTGAGTTTGGCGCCATCACCCACGTGCGACCTATGGGAGCGGCCATGTTGTTTGGCACCGACCGCGAACGACCAGCAGGGGTCATCCTCGTCGATTTCAGCTGCCTGCAGTGGCGCTCATGAACCAACGGTGGCGTCGATCATCCTGGACCAGGCCAAGCCTCATAGACTTGACAAATCTATGACGAACATCCAGGTAAATGACCACTTGATTTATTATCTGTTTGACAGCGGGAGCACTGAGAGCTTTATCCACCCAGACACTGTGAAGCGGTGTGGATTCCGGATTCAACCTGTCAAACAGACAATTTCTATGGCATCGAGGTCCTGGTCTGTCACCGTGCTAGGCAGTTGCGTGGTAACTTTAACGGTGCAAGGCACAGTTTATGAGCGTTTCAAGCTCCTAGTGTTGCCGCACCTTTGCGCGCCAATACTTCTCGGACTTAACTTCATGGTCCACTTGAGGAGTGTAACCCTACAGTACGGTGGGCCACTCCCTTCACTTTCAGTGGGAGAACAGCAGCCTCCAAATTGCCCAACGCGCCCCGCCTGTAGCCTCTCGACGCTGAAGATCACCACACCCTCCCTGTTCCAGAATCTTGTGCCAGGCTGCAAGCCCACTGCAACTAAGAGTAGGCGTTACAGCGCTGAGGATCGGATCTTCATTCGATCTGAGGTTCAGCGGCTCCTCAAAGAAAGGATCATACAACCCAGCGCTAGTCCGTGGAGAGCGCAGGTCATGGTGGTCAAGAGCGGGAACAAACCCCGGATGATCATTGACTATTTTCAGACCATTAATCGATACATGCAGCTGGATGCGTATCCTCTCCCACGCATATCTGACATGGTCAATCAGATTGCGCAGTACCGGGTGTTCTCCACCATAGACCTCAAGTCTGCCTACCATCAACTCCCCATTCGCCCAGAGGACCGACAATACACGGCTTATGAGGCGGATGGTCGCTTATGTCACTTTCTCAGGGTTCCCTTTGGTGTCACCAATGGGGTCTCGGTCTTCCAGCGTGCTATGGACCGAATGGTGGACCTGAACGGGCTGCGGGCGACCTTCCCATACCTGGATAATGTCACCATATGCGGCCACGACCAGCAGGACCACGACACGAATCTCCTGAATTTCCTACGCACTGCATCTCACCTGAACCTGACCTACAACAGGGAGAAGTGTGTGTTTTGTACGGGCCGTTTAGCCATCCTAGGATACATGGTGGAAAACCGGGTCATTGGCCCTGATCCAGACCGTATGCGCCCCCTTTCTGAACTTCCCTTGCCCACCAGTGCAAAAGCACTGAGAAGATGCTTAGGCTTCTTCTCTTATTATGCGCAGTGGGTTCCCAATTACGCGGACAAAGCTCGCCAGAGGCCCGATTGGCCTTCGATAAATTAAAAGCGGACATCGCAAAAGCTACGATGCACGCTGTTGACGAGTACTCTAAATTCCCTTTTGTTGTTCCCTGCTCTGATACATCCACTGCCACGGTTATCAAGGCATTCCGTGATCTTTTTACCCTGTTCGGGTACCCCGGCTACATTCACAGCGACAGGGGCTCGTCGTTCATGAGCGATGACTTGAGGCAATACCTGCTCTCATACGGGATTGCCTCGAGTAGGACCACGAGCTACAACCCTCGGGGTAACGGACAGGTGGAACGTTAGAATGCTACAGTCTGGAAGGCTGTCTTACTGGCGTTGAAGTCAAAAAGCCTTCCAGTCTCCCGTTGGCAAGAGGTGCTCCCTGATGCGCTCCATTCTATTCGCTCACTCCTGTGTACGGCAATCAATGCTACTCCCCATGAGAGTATGTTTTCATTCCCTCGGAAGTCTTCCTCGGAGACCTCATGACCATCTTGGTTAACGTACTCAGGACCTGTACTCAGGACCTGTCCTCCTGCGGCGACATGTAAGGGCCCGCAAGTCCGACCCGTTGGTCGAACAGGTCCATCTCCTCCACGCCAACCCTCAGTATGCCTATGTGGCATACACTGACGGGCGAGAGGACACGGCCTCGATCCGAGACCTGGCGCCAGCAGGGGACGTAGCAACCCCTGTCGCTCCCATACCCCCTGTTACAAACCCCTTAACTCTTGTTTCTCCCCCGGACACGGTGCTGGCAGCATCGGGACCATTACTTAACCCTTTTACTCCCGTGTACAGCTTGCCTGAGTCCAGAGGATGGACGCCACTTCAGGGCGTGTCGGGACTCCATGGATTACCGTCACCTCAGGGGCAACCGGCCTGTGAGTCTGTGGAGGAACAGCTGGACATCGCCTTGGGGAGAACGCCACCGCAAGTGCCTACTCCGGTGTCACCGCCGGTATTGAGGAGGTCACAACGACGTTGCGGTCCCCCTGACCGCCTGAACTTATAGACTGATAACAAATTATTCTGTTTTTTTTTACCCCGCCGGCCTTTGTTTTCAAAGGAGGGGTGAATGTGGTGAACCATCGTTGGTTCCCACTGGATAGTACTGAGCCAGAGTCTGGCCAGTACGACAAGTATGTACATATGTTGCTGTTGGGTTAGGGATGGGTTGTGCTACTTGTTGCTGTTGGGGTTAGGGTGGGGTTGTTACACCTTTGCATTGTACTGTTGTGGTACATCCCAGTCGGGCTCCGCCTCCTGGGAGAGGTATAAAGGTCCCTGCTCTGGCTGGGACCCCTCAGTCTGAGATCGTGTATATAATTGTTAGCTGCTTTGTTACAGCAAATAAAAGCCTTTATTTCCTGAGCATCAAGCCTAGTGTGTGATAACGCGCATCACTAAGGTCCCCTCATTACTGATTAAACCTTTCCAAGTGATAAGAACCTTTTTATCTATTATTCTATGAAAATCCCGCAGAGTATCTGGAATATTGTGTCCAGTTTGGTCTCTTTATTTGAGGAAGGATGTTGCTGCATTCGAGGCAGTTGAGAGGAGGTTCACCAGATTGATTCTGGGGATGAGAGGATTGACGTATGAGGAGAGATTAATCACTTTGGGCTTGTACTCACTGGAGTTCAGAGGGATGAGAGGGGATCTGATGGAGGTATATAAAATTTTAAAAGGGATTGATAAAGTAAATGTAGACCAAATGTTTCCTCTTATGGGGCAATCTCGAACAAGAGGTCAGAGGGTATAAGTTGAGAGGCGGTAGATTTAAAACTGAGATGAGGAGGAACTACTTCTCGCAGAGGGTGGTGAGTTTGTGGCACTCGCTGCCCCAGAGCGCGGGGGAGTCTGAATCATTGAATGGTTTCAGGAAGGAGATGGATATATTTCTGATAAAAAAAGGGATGAGGGGGATATGGGGAACAGGTGGGGAGGGGGATTTGAGACCAGGGAGAGATCAGCCATGATCTGATTGAATGACGGATCAGGCTCGAAGGGCTGAATTTGTCGACTTCTGCTCTTAATTCCTGTTCCTATGTTATCGAGTCATTGAGGTTTACAGCATGGAAACAGGCCCTTCGGCCCAACCTGTCCGTGCCGCCCAGTTTTTACCTTCAAGCTCGTCCCAATTGCCCACATTTGGTCCATGTCTCTCTATACCCATCGTACCCATGGAACTGACTAAACGCTTTTTAAAAGACAAAATTGTACCCCCCTCTCCTACTGCCTCTGGCAGCTTGTTCCAGACACTCATCACACTCTATGTGAAAGAATGCCCCCTCTGCAACCTTCTGAATCTTTATTTTGAGGATTCTGTATTCTGCATCTGTTTTCACAGTGGAACACGTCATTTCCATAGCAGGAATAGAGGATAACCAATGGACTTACTCAAAAGAGCAAGGAGCTCTCAATATCTGGAGGTGGAAGTAGAAGTATAAGTCGAGGGATTTAAACCATATAACATCGCCAAAACTTAAAGCCGACTTTCGTGCTCTGAAATAGATAACTGCTGATACAGTATAAACAAAGAACAAGAACAAAGAACAGTACAGCACAGGAAACAGGCCCTTCGGCCCTCCAAGCCTGTGCCGCTCCTTGGTCCAACTAGACCAATCGTTTGTATCCCTCCATTCCCAGGCTGCTCATGTGACTATCCAGGTAAGTCTTAAACGATGTCAGCGTGCCTGCCTCCACCACCCTACTTGGCAGCGCATTCCAGGCCCCCACCACCCTCTGTGTAAAAAACATCCCTCTGATATCTGAGTTATACTTCGCCCCTCTCAGCTTGAGCCCGTGACCCCTCGTGATCGTCACCTCCGACCTGGGAAAAAGCTTCCCACTGTTCACCCTATCTATACCCTTCATAATCTTGTACACCTCTGTTAGATCTCCCCTCATTCTCCGTCTTTCCAAGGAGAACAACCCCAGTCTACCAAATCTCTCCTCATAACTAAGACCCTCCATACCAGGCAACATCCTGGTAAACCTTCTCTGCACTCTCTCTAACGCCTCCACGTCCTTCTGGTAGTGCGGCGACCAGAACTGGACGCAGTACTCCAAATGTGGCTTCACCAGCGTTCTATACAGCTGCATCATCAGACTCCAGCTTTTATACTCTATACCCCGTCCTATAAAGGCAAGCATACCATATGCCTTCTTCACCACCTTCTCCACCTGTGTTGCCACCTTCAAGGATTTGTGGACTTGCACACCTAGGTCCCTCTGTGTTTCTATACTCCTGATGACTCTGCCATTTATTGTATAACTCCTCCCTACATTATTTCTTCCAAAATGCATCACTTCGCATTTATCCGGATTAAACTCCATCTGCCACCTCTCCGCCCAATTTTCCAGCCTATTTATATCCTGCTGTATTGCCCGACAATGCTCTTCGCTATCCGCAAGTCCAGCCATCTTCGTGTCATCCGCAAACTTGCTGATTACACCAGTTACACCTTCTTCCAAATCATTTATATATATCACAAATAGCAGAGGTCCCAGTACAGAGCCCTGCAGAACACCACTGGTCACAGACCTCCAGCTGGAAAAAGACCCTTCGACCACTACCCTCTGTCTCCTATGGCCAAGCCAGTTCTCCACCCATCTAGCCACTTCTCCTTGTATCCCATGAGCCTTAACCTTCTTACCCAACCTGCCATGTGGGACTTTGTCAAATGCCTTACTGAAATCCATATAGACGACATCCACGGCCATTCCTTCATCAACCGATTTTGTCACTTCCTCAAAAAACTCCACCAAATTTGTAAGGCACGACCTCCCTCTTACAAAACCATGCTGTCTGTCACTCATGAGATTGTTCCGTTCTAAATGCACATACATCCTGTCTCTAAGAATCCTCTCCAACAATTTCCCTACCACGGACGTCAAGCTCACCGACCTATAATTTCCAGGGTTATCCCTGCTACCCTTCTTAAACAACGGGACCACATTCGCTATCCTCCAATCCTCAGGGACCTCACCCGTGTCCAAAGAAGCGAAAAAGATTTCCGTCAGAGGCCCAGCAATTTCATCTCTCGTCTCCCTGAGCAGTCGAGGATATGTGCTGTTTTTATTAGTGTCACAAGTAGGCTTACATTAACACTGCAATGTAGTTACTGTGAAAATCCCCTCGTCCCCACACTCCAGTGCCTGTTTGGGGAAACAGAGGGAGAATTTAACATGGCCAACGCACCTAACCAGCACGTCTTTCAGACTGTGGGAGAAAACGGGGGCAGCCGGAGGAAACCCATGCAGACACGGAGAGAACATGCAGACTCCGCACAGACAGTGATCCAAGCCAGGAATCGAACCCGGGCCCCTGGCACTGTGAGGCAGCAGTGCTAACCACTGTACCACCGTGCTGCCCATTTCAGTTCACCACTCAAAGAACAAAGAACAGTACAGCACAGGAACAGGCCCTTCGGCCCTCCAAGCCTGCGCCGATCATAATGCCTGCCTAAACTAAAACTGTATGCACTTACAGAATCCGTATCCTTCCATTCCCATTCTATTCATGTATTCATCTAGATGCCCCTTAAATGCCGCTATCGTACCTGCTCCCACCACCTCCTCGGGCAGCGCGTTCCAGCCATTCACCACCCTCTGTGTAAAAAACTTGCCTCACAGATCTCCTCTGATCTTTTCCCCACGCACCTTTAACCTATGGCCCCTAGTACATGACTTTTCTACCCTAGGAAAGAGCCTCTGACTATCCACTCTGTCTATGCCACTCTTGGACAAGGTGTGGAGACAATATTTACAAATCACTGCAGCCTGTAGGGAGATTGAACTCTCATCATTGGTAGTATACTGAATCACACCCTTGTCATGTAGGCAAGTGAGTTAACCGCCCTACACGATGGGGCCAGTTGATGTCATAGATTTGGATTACAACAATCCCATAGCGCGCAGCACAAAGAGTCGAGGTGTCCGATTGTGGCTCAGGTTGTCAGCCTGGATTGGACAGATAATTCGTCAGCAGGCACGGAACAGTGAGTCGGGATACTAAAGCACATTCAGGCTGGTTGGCTGGAACTTATGAAATATTGCAAAAATTTGTATTGGGGATGTAGCTGTTTATGTTTTTTTATTATTTGTTTGTGGTACATGGGCGTCGCTGGCTGGGCCAACATTTATTGCCCATCCCTACTTGCTCGAGGGCAGTTGAGAGCCCACCACATTGCTGCGGCTCTGGAGTCACATGTGAGCCAGACCGGGTCCGCACGGCAGATTTCCTTCCCTGAAGGACATTCGTGAACCAGATGGGCTTTTCCGACAGTCGACAATGGTTTCATGGTCATCAGTAGATTCTTAATTCCAGATATTTTTTAGTGCATTCCAATTCCATCGTCTGTCGTGGCGGGATTCGAACCGGGGTCCCTGGAACATTAGCTGAGTTTCTGGATTAATAGTCTGGCGATAATACCACTCGGCCAATATATGTCAACAAAATAACTGAAGATGCTGGGAGTAAGCTACCAGATTTCCAATATGATTCTAAACTAATTGTGAATTAAAGCTATGAGGAGGATTCAAAGGGGCTGCACAGAGATAGAGACAAAAGAACAGAATGGGGAACAAGTTGGCAGATGGAGGAATAAATTAAAGTATTTAATTTTGTGATGATTTGTTTTGATTTGATTTGATTCTTGTCACATGTATTAGTATACAGTGAAAGGTATTGTTTCTTGCACGCTATACGGACAATGCATATTGCACAGTGGTGAGCAGCACAATGGCATGGTGGTTAGCACTGCTGCATCACAGCTCCAGAGAACTGGGTTTGATTCCCGGCTTGGGCCACTGTCTGTGTGGAGTTTTCACATTCTCCCTGTGTCTGCGTGGGTTTCCTCCGGGTCTGGTTTCCTCCCAAAATCCAAAGGTGTGCGGGTTAGGTGCATTGGCAATGATAAATTGCCCCTTAGTGTCCTGGGATATGTAGGTTAGAGGGATTAGCAGGGTAAATATTTGGGACGATGGGGATAGGACCCGGGTGGGATTGTTGTCAATGCAGACTCGATGGGCCGAATGGCCTCTTTCTTCACTGTAGGGTTTCTATGATTCCAGGGAAAGGAGAGGGTGCTGAATGTTACAGTCATATCTGGGGTGTAGAGAAAGGTCAACTTAATGCGGGGCAGGTCCATTCAAAAGTCTGATGGCAGCAAGGAAGAGGCTGTTCTTGAGTTGGTTGGTACGTGACCTCAGACGGAGGTCACCTGATGGAAGAAGGTGGGAGGGAGAATGCCCGGCGTGTGTGGGGTCCTTGATTATGCCGGCTGCTTTTCCGAGGCAGCGGGAAGTGCAGACAGAGTCACAGAGTCAATGGATGGGAGGTGTGGATAGAGATGCGCAAAGAGACATATTTAGAATGTATATCTCTGTGAATGGAAAAGTACTGAAGGACGACAATCGATATGTCGATATATTATCCTGTGAATAGGGAGTCACTGAAATTCTGTATCTCGAGTGTAGATGTTTCCCTGTGGGTGGAGAGGCTGTTAGGGTGCAGGGCACTAATCAAGAAAGGTTGTCTTTAATAAAAATGTTAGTTCAAAAGTTTATTTATTCGTGTCACAAGTAGGCTTACATTAACATTGCAATGAAATTACTGTGACATCTTAGCGTTCAACTGAACTCAACCGTCCAACCTGCTTTGAGCTCAGCTCAACTCATGCCATGGAATGTAAAGCTGTATCAACTCAATCCGCTTGAAGCCATTGCAAAAACGGAACTGAACCACTGGATTCCATTCAACAAAAATAATGCAACATTTCACAAGGCAAAACCATCATGTGGCCACCGGGATTTACTGGATGGTTTCAGAATGAGAAATGAGAAGGGAGCCTGACGGACAAAGCATCGTCATGAATAAGTCCCGTGCTATGTTTTTTTTAGCTCCCATGTTTCACAGAATGGCGATGTTTAAAATGAGAAGGAATGTCTTTTTTAATTCCGCACGACATTATAAATCAGAGATTTTTCGGCCAGATTCCCCAGGTAAAACAGCAATGTCATGATGCTAATTTGCTGTCAGCTCAATGATGTGATGCACAGTGTAATGTTTCAGGAATGAATCTTCTGTTTTCTGTTGAGGAACTAGTATACCTGACAATGAGGCTGCTTGAAATATTGAAAGCCTGAAATAAAATGCAGCTTCCACGACAGTTAGGCTCATTGTTCTTCAAAGACTTTTACATAAAGAAGTTTCAACAAATGCCGGAGGTCGAATGTCTCCTTCAGATTTTAAAAATGTTGATAGTTTACAATCGTACTCTGGTCTTCATTTCTCAGAAGGTGATACTGCTCTAGTTGCTTCATGTGATATTCAGCTGCAATGAAGCTCGCAGGAAGTGAGTTGATGTCCTCTGCAATGATATCTTCGGTGTTACTGCTTATGCAACTACTGGATTGATGTTACATCAAGTGCTGGAGCAGATTCTAAGCGCAAACAACAACCACGTCCCGAAAGACCAGCCAGGAAAGAACGTGTTTGTCTGGGGAGGAAAACAGAAATAATGTTTCAAATTCACTTCTGTGTTAAACATCAAATCACAGAATCCCTAGAGTGCAGGAGGAGGCTATTCGGCCCATCAAGTCTGCACCGACCACAATCCCACCCAGGCCCTATTCCCATAACCCCACATATCCCTGCTAATTCTCCTGACACTAGGGTCAATTTAGCATGGCCAATCAACCTAACCCACACATCTTTGGACTGTGGGAGGAAACCGGAGCACCCGGAGGAAACCCACGCAGACACAGGGAGAATGTGCCAACTCCACACAGTCAGTGATGCGAGACCAGAATTGAACCCGGGTCCCTGGTGCTGTGAAGCAGCATTGCTAACCACTGTGCCACCGTGCTGCCCCAGATAGTCCACATCTTTTCCCGAATGTAGGGGACTCCAAAAGTAGAGGACATAGCTTTAAGGTGAGAGGGGAGAGATGCAAAAAGGCCCAGAGGGACAATTTTTTCACACAGAGGGCGGTGAATGTCTGGAAGAAGCTGCCAGAGGCAGGAGCAGAGGCGGATACAATTTTGTCTTTTAAGAAGCATTTAGACAGTTACATGGGTAAATGGGTATAGAGGGATATGGGCCAAATGCAGGCAATCGGGAGTAGCTAAGTGGTTAAAAAAAGGTGGCATGGACCAGTTGGGCTGAAGGGCCTGTTTCCATGCTGTAAACCTCTCTGACTCTATGACATGGGGGACAACGGTCAGACGCCGCACAGACAGTAACGCAAGCCGGGAAGCGAACCCTGGTCTCTGGCGCTGTGAGGGAGCAGCACTAACCAGTGTGTCACCTAGTCTCAGACTATCTGATCTTATTATTGTTGGGTAAACAAATATGGAGAGAGAGAATGAATGATATGAATTAAAAGAGTTTCCATAGCTGGAATCGTGGTCTGTGTGGATGAGCAATCCAAATTAAGATGATTTGCAGAGATACAATTCAAAATTCACTTTGTTATATGACTGCATCATGTGACCACGATTTTGCAAATTATGGGTCTGTGTGAATTATGGAAAAAGCTATTCGATTTCCCATTCATCTGGTTTTCTTGTCGAATTACCTTTCTTTTTACTTAGTTACCTTTTAGATCAATACTAAATCTTAGATCCTGGCTACAAGAAGGTCATTTATTCTTGTTTTCTTTTGAATATTAATGTCTCAAACGGATAAGTAGCGACCGTTTGGTAAATAAGACAACTGCAAATGACTGGCTGGGACTGAAAGGGCTTCACAAAATTGATGTGAGCTTAATTTTCAGTTTATTTTGATTTGACTTATTATTGTCACATTTATTAACATATAATGAAAAGTATTGTTTCTTGCGCGCGATACAGACAAAACATAGAGAAGGAAAGGAGAGAGTGCAGAATGTAGTGTCACAGTCATAGCTCGGGTGCAGAGAAAGATCAACTAAATGCGAGATAAGTCAATTCAAAAGTCTGACGGCAGCAGAGAAGAAGCTGTTCTTCAGTCGATTGGTACGTGACCTCAGATTTTTGTATCTTTTTCCCGAAGAAAGAAGGTAGAAGAGAGAATGTCCGGGGTACGTGGGGTCCTTAATGATGCTGGATGCGTTGCCGAGACAGCGGGAAGTATAGACAGAGTCAATGGATGCGAGGCTGGTTTGCGTGATGGATTGGGCTACATTCAAAACCTTTTGTAGTTCCTTACAGTCTTGGGCAGAGCAGGAGACATACCAAGCTGTGACCCAACCAGAAATAATGCATCTGTAAAAGTTACTGAGATTCGTTGCTGACATGCCAAATTTCCTCAGTCTTCTGTGAAAGTAAGAGGCGTTGGTGGGCTTTCTTAACTATAGTTTCGGCATGTGGGGATCAGGACAGGTTGTTGGTGTTCTGGACAACGAAAAACTCGCCGCTCTCACCTTGAGCCAGTGACCTATCGTGATCGTCGCCTCCGACCTGGGTAAAAGCTTCCCACTGTTCGCCCGATCTATACCCTTCATAATTTTGTACACCTCTAATAGGTCTCCCCTCATTCTCCGTCTTTCCAGGGAGAAGAATCCCGAGAGATCAAATAGGTTGGGACTTTATTCCCTGGAACGGAGAAGATTGGGGGGAGATTTGGTAGAGGTATATCAGATTTTGATGGGTATAGATAGAGTGAATGCAAGCCGGCTTTTTCTGTTGAGGCTAGGGGAGAAATAAACCAAAGGGCATGGGTTAAGGGTGAAAGGAGAAAAGTTTAAAGGGAATATTAGGGGGAGCTTCTTCACGCAGAGAGTGGTGGGAGTGTGGAATGAGCTGCCGGATAAAGTGGTAAACTTTTAACATTTCAGAAAACCTTGGACGGGTTCATGGATGAGAGGGGTGTGGAGGGATATGGTCCAAGTGCAGGTCAGTGGGACGAGGCAAAAAATGGTTCGGCACAGACAAGAAGGGCCAAAAGGCCTGTTTCTGAGCTGTCATTCTCTAAGGTTCTATGGTTTACCAAATCTCCCCTCATAGCTAAAACCCTCCATACCAGGCAACATCCTGGCAAACCTTCTCTGCACTCTCTCTAAAGCCTCCACGTCCTTCTGGTAGTGCGGCGACCAGAACTGGATGCAGTACTCCAAATGTGGCCTAACCAGCGTTCTGTACAACTGCAACATCAGACTCCAGCTTTTATACTCTATACCCCGTCCTATCAAGGAAAGCATACCTTATTCCTTCTTCACCACCTTCTCCACCTCTACTGCCACCTTAAAGGATTTGTGGACTTGCACACCGAGGTCCCTCTGTGTTTCTATACTCTTGATGGCTCTGCCATTTATTGTATACGTCCCCCCTACATTTGTTCTTCCACTGAGGGACAATTTTGCATGGCCAATGCATCTAACCAGCACGTCGGTCGGACTATGGGAGGAAACCAGAGCACCTGGAGGAAACCCATGGAGAACACAGACATGGGGACAACGCGGCACGGTGGCACAGTGGTTAGCAGTGCCGTCTCACAGCGCCAGGGACGTGTGTTCAATTCCACCCTTGGGTCACTCTCTGTGCTGAGTCTGCATGTTTTCCCCCTGTCTGTATCGCTTTCCTCCGGGTGTTCCGCTTTCCTCCCACACACCAAAGATGTCTGGGTTACGTGGATTGGCCATGCTAAATTACCCCTAAGTGTCAGGAGGACTAGCAGAATAGATATGTGGGGTTGTGGGGATAGGGTCAGTGTGGGATTGTGGTTGTTGCAGAAGTGATAGGCTGCATGGCCTCCTCCTGCTGTGTAGGGATTCTATGACTATTCTATATCAACATGCAGAATCAGCACAGACATTGACACAAGCCAGCAATCAAACCCAGGTCCCTGGCGCTATGATGCAGCAGTGCTAACCACTCTGGGATAGCAGCATTTGATGCACAGTTTGTGATAAATCTTTTAGAATGTGATTTATTGTTTACTGTATCAGACAGGTTCTGATTACATTGCAAGGTCTCAAGCGCCAGTGAATGACTGGGCCACACGGTGACACAATGGTTAGCACTACTGCCTCACAGCGCAGGAACCCGGGTTCAATTCCCAACTTGGGTCACTGTCTGTGTGATGTCTGCACGTTCTCCCCGTGTCTGCGTGGGTTTCCTCGGGGTGCCCCAGCTTCCTCCCACACTCCAAAGATGTGCGGGTTAGGTGGATTGGCCATGCCTAAATTCCCCCTCAGTGCCAGGGGGCACTAGCAAGGGTAAATACGGATAACCGGCATGGGAGCTGGATGGGTTTGTAGTCAGTGCAGGCGTGAAGGGCCGAATAGACACCTTCTGCACTGCAATCGGCACGTCTTTCATACTGTGGGAGGAAACCGGAGCACCCGGACAAAACACACGCTGATATGGGGGAGAACATGCAAACTCCACACAGTGACCCAAGCCGGGAATCGAACCTGGGTCCCTGGCGCTGTGAGGTAGCAGTGCTGACCACTGTGCTGCCCCAATGAAGTCTCCAGTGATTTTGCACTCTATGTTTCAAGTATTCTCAAGATTGAAATAAACTGAGTGAATTATTTTAGCGCTTAATCAATCACCTCACGAACTTATTGGAGGAGATGAATGGCAAAAAGTTCAATGAAGTTTGTTATCCTCACTGTAATATTTAGGGACATATCCTGATACAGAACAAACAGATTTATGTTAAAGTTTGCAGGAAATGATGTTGAAAGGAACAATATTTGTGCATTGAGAGGCGTTCAGGTCTTCACATTTAAATATTAACTTTGGTCTTAAAAGAAAACATGTACCCGGATCATTCCAATGCAGATAAGATGCTCTGTCAGAGAGTCGGTGCAGACTCGATGGGCCGTAGGGCCTCCTTCTGCACTGCCGTGGGTTCGATGGTTCACGGGAATGCTGTGATCTTGGAATTCAGCATGTATAATGCACTCTTTATGATACATCTCTTCGATTGTGACTCGCTTTTGCTAAGTGAATATGTGCTGGTCACATTGTAGTCTTTTCACACTCCAGTACCAGTCAATTAAAGGAAACTGAGTAGTTTACAGAGATTATGATGCCGTTTATATTTCTTCACTGTCTGTCTGAATGTTGTATAATCAATATTGTGTAATCAGTATTGTGTAAGCAATGTTGTGAAATCAATATTGTGCAATAAATATTGGACAATCAGTATTGTGTTATCAATGTTGTGTTATCAATGTTGTGTAATCAATATTGTGTAATCAATGTTGTGTAATCAAAGTTCTGTAATCAATACTGTGTGATCAAAGTACTGTAATCGATACTGTGTATTCAAAGTTGTTTAATCAATATTCTCAATATTCCAGGGGACAAGTGTTTTGGGCGAGACAGACGAGGGGCCAAAAGAGGTGGGGGAGTAGCAGTATTAGGTGGCGAGCATATTGCAGCGGTGCAGAGGGAGGACAATTCAGAGGGGTCGTGTAACGAGTCACTGTGGGTGGAGCTCAGAAACAGGAAGGGAGCTGTCACTATGTTGGGGGTATACTGCAGGCTCCCCAACAGCCCAAGGGAAGTGGAAGGACGGAAATGTCAGGAGAGAATGGATAGGTGCAGGAAAAATAGGGTTGTTGTAGTGGGATACTTCAATTTCCCTGGTATAGAATGGAAATCGCGTAGGACTGGGAGTCTGAATGGGGAGGAATTTGTAAAATGTGTACAGGAAGGTTCTTTGGAACAATATGTAGATCGCCCGACTAGAGAGGGGGCTATACTGGACCTCGTACTGGGGATTGAGCCCGGTCAGGTTTTCAAAGTTTTGGTTGGGGAACATGTGGCAAATAGTGACCACAATTCTGTTAGCTTCAGGACAGTGATGGAAAATGATGAGTGGTGTCCCAAGGGTAAGGTGTTGGATTGGGGGAAGGCTAATTTAAGTGGGATTAGGCAGAAATTGGCAGCTGGTGATTGGGAGAGGCTGTTTGAGGGTAAATCCACATCTGGCATGTGGGAGTCTTTTAAGGAACAGTTGTTAGGGCTGCAGGATAGGCATGTGCCTGTAAAAAAGAAGGATAGGAAGGGTAGGATCCGAGAACCATGGATAACCAGGGAAATTGAGGGATTGGTGAAAAACAAAAGAGAGGCGTACGTTAGGTCCAGGCAGCTAAAAACGGAGGGAGCTCTGGAGGAATACAAAGAAAGTAGGAAAGAACTCAAACGAGGAATTAGAAGTAAAAAAGGGGTCACGAAATGTCCTTGGCAGACAGGATTAAGGAGAATCCCAAGGCATTTTATTCGTTCGTTAGGAGCAAAAGGGTTGTCAGGGAAAAAAATCGGACCTCTCAGGGACAAAAGTGGGGAATTATGCTTAAAGCCCAAAGAAGTAGGGGAGATCCTAAATGAATACTTTGCGTCGGTATTCACAAAGTAGAGGGATGTTTTGACTGGGAGTGTCTCGGAGGGACTGTTGACCCGTTCGAGAAAATCTCCATCACAAGAGAGGAAGTGTTACGTTTTGTCGGGAATATAAAGACTGACAAATCCCCAGGGCCTTATGGAATCGATCCAAGGCTGCTCAGGGAGACGAGAGATGAAATCGCTGGGCCTCTGACGCAAATCTTTGTGTCGTCACTGTACACAGGTGAGGTCCCAGAGGATTGGAGGATAGCTAATGTGGTCCCGTTATTTAAGAAGGGTAGGAAGGATAACCCGGAAATAATAGGTCGGTGAGCTTGACGTCCGTGGTCGGGAAGTTGTTGGAGAGGATTCTTAGAGATAGGATGTATGCGCATTTAGAAAGGAATAAACTCCTTAACGATAGTCAGCATGGTTTTGTGAGAGGGAGGCCATGCCTCACTAGCCTGGTGGAGTTTTTTGAAGAAGTGACGAGAATGGTTGACGAGGGAAGGGCCGTGGATGTCGTCTATATGAACTTTAGTAAAGCGTTTGACAAAGTCCCTCATGGTAGGCTGGTGCAAAAGGTTGGATCTCATGGGATAAAGGGGGAGGTGGCTAGATGGGTGGAGAACTGGCTTGGTCACAGAAGACAGAGAGTGGTAGTGGAAGGGTCTTTTTCCAGCTGGATGCCTGTGACTAGTGGTGTTCCCTAGGGCTCTGTATTGGGACCTCTGCTGCCTGTGATTTATATAAACGATCTGGAAGAAGGTGTCACTGGGGTGATCAGTAAGTTTGCGGATGACACGAAAATGGCTGGACTTGCAGATAGTGAGGAACATTGTCAGAGGCTACAGAAGGATATAGATAGGCTGGAAATTTGGGCAAAGAAATGGCAGATGGAGTTTAATCCAGATAAATGCGAAGTGATGCATTTTGGTAGAACTAACGTAGGGGGGAGTTATTAGATAAATGGCAGAACCATAAAGGGTGTAGATACGCAGAGGGACCTGGGTGTTCAAGTCCACAGATCCTTGAAGGTGACGTCACAGGTGGAGAAGGTAGTGACTAAGGCATATGGCACGCTTGCCTTTATAGGACGGGGCATAGAGTATAAAAGTTGGGGTCTGATGTTGCAGTTGTACGGAACGTTGGTTCAGCCGCATTTGGAATCCTGCGTCCAGTTCTGTTCACCACACTACCAGAAGGACGTGGAGGCTTTAGAGAGAGTGCAGAGGAGGTTTACCAGGATGTTGCCTGGTATGGAAGGGCTTAGTTATGAGGAGAGATTGGGTAAACTGGGGTTGTTCTCATTGGAAAGACGGAGGATGAGGGGTGACCTAATCGAGGTATAAAATTATGAAAGGCATAGTTAGGGTGAACGGTGGGAAGCTTTTTCCCAGGCCGGTGGTGACGTTCACGAGGGGTCATAGGTTCAAGGTGAGGGGGGGGGGGGGGGAGGTTTAACACGGATATCAGAAGGACGTATTTTACACAGAGGGTGGTGGGAGCCTGGAATGCGCTGCCGGGCAAAGTGGTGGAGGCGGATATACTGGGAACGATTAAGACTTATCTGGTTAGTCACATGAACGGAGTGGGAATGGAGGGATTCAAAAGAATGGTCTAGTTTGGAGCAGGGAGCGGCGCGGACTTGGAGGGCCGAAGGGCCTGTTCCTATGCTGTTCTGTTCTTTGTTCTTTGTAATATTGTGTAATCAATATTGTGTAATCAATGTTGTGTAATCAATTCTGTGGAATCAGTATTGTGTGATCAATATTGTGTCATCAATATTGTGAATTGAAGGTATTTGACCCAGATTATTTTAACGTGCGTCACTGAACACAGTACTTTAATTTAACAGCAACATTCCTTTTCTGACTGTTGATTCTGGGCAGTGTTTCGAGAATCGCCATTTTGTCATGAAATAAGGGACCTTCTGTTTCCACTGTCTGTTTACTTTGGGAGGTATAACTTTATCAAAAACAGAAAATGCTGGAAAATCTCAGCAGGTCTGACAGCATCTGTGAATCATAGATTTCCTATAGTGCAGAAGGAGGCCATTTGGCCCATCGAGCCTACACCAACAATAATCCCACCCAGGCCCTATCCCCATAACCCCACATATTTACCCTGCCAGTCCCCCTGACACTAAGTGGCGATTTATCATGGTCGATCCACTTAACCTGCAGATCTTTGGACTGCGGGAGGAAACAGGAGCACCCGGAGGAAACCCACACAGACACGGAGGGAATGTGCAAACTCCACACAGACAGACAGAAGAGAGAATAGAGACAACGCTTTGAGTCTGACGAAGGGTCATCCAGAGTTGAAACCTTTGCTCTATTCTCTCCCCACAGATGCTGTCGGACCTGCTGAGTTTTTCCAGCATTTCTTGTTTTTATTTCAGATTCCAGCATCCACGGTATTTTGCTTTTATCTTACTGTTCATCAAAGATGGCACCGTTTACAGATTAAAGTTTATTTATTGGTCACAAGTCGGCTTATATTAACTCTGCAACTAAGTTAATTTTGTTGAAAAGTCACTTATTGCAAACGAGCTGCCAGAGGCAGTAGTGGAGGCGGGTACAATTTTGCCTTTCAAAAAGCATTTAGACAGTTACATGGATAAGATGGGCTGCACAGTGGCACAATGGTTAGCACTGCTGCCTCACAGCGGCAGGGACCCGGGTTCAATTCCAGCCTCAGTTCTCTGTCTGTGTGGAGTCTGCACATTCTCCCCGTGTCTGCGTGGGTTTCCTCCGGGTGCTCCAGTTCCCTTCCACAGTCCAAAGGTGAGCAGGTGAGGTTGATTGGCCATCGTAAATTGCCCCTTAGTGTCAGGTGGACTAGCATGATAAATGGGTGGGGTTACAGGGATAGAGTCTGGGTGGGATTGTGATTGGTGCAGACATGATGGGCCAAATGGCCTCCTTCTGCACATGAGGGATTCTATGATTTCTATGGGTATAAAGGGATATGGGCCAAATGCGGGCAATTGGGACTCGCTTATTGGTGAAAACTGGGATGTGTGGACAAGTTGGGCCAAAGGACCCGTTTCCATGCTGTAAATCTCTATGAATCGACTGTGAAAATCCCCAAGTCGCCACACTCCAGCACCTGTTCGCATGTACTTAGAGAGAATTTAGCATAGTCAATGCACCTGACCAGCATGTCTTTGGACACTTAGGGAGAAGTTAGCATGGTCAATGCACCTGACCAGCATGTCTTTGGACACTTAAGGAGAATTTAGCATGGCCAATGCATCTGACCAGCATGTCTTTGGACACTAAGGGGCAATTTAGCATGGCCAATGCACCTGACCAGCATGTCTTTGGACACTTAAGGAGAATTTAGCATGGCCAATGCACCTGACCAACATGTCTTTGGACACTAAGGGGCAATTTAGCATGGCCAATCCCCCGAACCTGTACACCTCTGTACACTAAGGGCCCGATTTTACCATTTTGTTTCCAAGTGCTGAATCTGGACGCAATTCAGATCTGACTTGGAAATCTGTTCTCCGGGGCCCCATACGCACTTACCCAGGAAAAAACATTGTGAGTCTGAATCGCTCTGTGGGCGGGGCTTCTCGCTCTCGAAACGCTTTAACTCCGATCGGAGCTCTGAACTGCGCGTGCGCAGTGAGAAATACATCTGAAATGGGCGCCCCTGTCACATCGCTCCCGGGCAGCAACAAGCGGATAAAGTGACCTGGGAGCGAAAAGTGGGAGTGATGGCCCCCACAGACATCGCCCCACCCCACAACATAACTGTCCCCCTTTACACCCACCTCCCCCACTACCCAGACCGATCGCGACCCCTTACAACACCCCCCCCCCCACCGATCACCCGCAGAATGGCAACGGCAACCCTCTCACCCCTGCTCCCTTCACCAGAGAATTATCTGATCCACCTCCCTCCCCTCCCCCCATGACCAGAGAATGATCTGATCCACCTCCGGCCTCCCGCACCCCCACCCCCTCTCCCTCCACCACTGATCTGAGTCAGAGAGGCGCCAGAAGCTCTGATCTTACCTCCTCAGAGCTGGACTGCCCGAAACAGACCTTTGCCGAGCACATCTGTTCCGCGCCGAATCTGGATGGGCGAACGCGATGGTAAGGGGGGAAATGCAGGTAAGATTGGGCATCCAGCTCATTAAGTCAATTTAAATGCATCACCCATTTCGGGCGCGGTTCGGATCGCGGCCATTTTCGGGCCTTGGTAAAGTGGACATCTGCACGGATTGTACTAATCGCCTCACACCTGACTTTACCAAGTTTTCGCGCCCGTTAAGGCAATTTAACATGGCCAATCAACCGATCCTCCATATCTTTGGACACCAAAGGACAAGTGAGCATGGTTAATCCACCTATCCTTCTCATCTTTGGACACTAAGGGGCAATTCAGCATGGCCAATCCACCCAACCTGCACATCATTGGACACGACACAACCTGCTGTTCTGAGGCTTTATCCCGCTGGCAAATCAGACCATGAGGCCCTTAGTGTGGTGTAACATAACCGATGTGTCGTGCCAAAATCAGTATTGTTCATTCTCAGTGTGTGGGCATTGCTGACTTTAGTGTCCATCCTTGGAAATTCATCGTTGGAGCTTTCTTACAACCACAGGGCTGACTCAGTCACTTCAGAGGACAGTTGAGTCAACCACATTGGTGTGGGGCTGGAGTCACGTAGAGCTGACCCTGGGTAAGGACCTCTCCGTAGTACATCAGTGAACTGGTCAGGTTTTTACAACAACCCATCAACTTCACCGTTATTTTCACTGACTTATTTCCAGATTTTACAAACTGAATTCAAATGTTTAAAGCCCCGTTCTCTGGCCCAGCTCAACTTGAAGGTGCCCTAAAATCCTCTTATTCTGCTCACACTCTGTACCCCCAACATGAATAAATCTTGATATTCAGAAATAGATTGATACTTCGTGGGGTGTCACAGCGCCAGGGACCCGGGTTCGATTCCTGGCCTCGGGTCACTGTCTGTGTGGAGTTTGCACGTTCTCCCCGTGTCTGCGTGGGTTGCCTCCGGGTGCTCCGGTTTCCTCCCAGAGTCCAAAGATATGCAGGTTAGGTGGATTGGCTATGCTAAATTGCCCCTTACTGTCAGGGAGACTAGCGAGGGTAAATGCATGGGGTTACAGGGACAGGGCCTGGATGGGATTGTGGCCGGTGCAGACTCGATGGGCTGAATGGCCTCCGTCTGCACTAGAATTCTATGATTCATCGTGGCATGAATGCTACATTTAGCATGACCAATTCACCTAACCTGCAAATCTTTGGACAGTAAGGGGCAATTAGCATTGCCAATCCACCTAACCCGCACATCTGTGGACACTAAGGGGCAATGCAGAATGGCCAATCCACCTAATCCGCACATCTGTGGACACTAAGGGGCAATGTAGAATGGCCAATCCACCAATCCAGTACATCTGTGGACAATAAGGACACTTTAGCATTGCCAATCCACCTAACAGCACGTTTTTCAGACTGTGGGAGGAAACCGGAGCAGCCGGAGGAAACCCATGCAGACATGGGGAGAACACGCAGACTCCGCACAGACAGTGACCCAAGCCGGGAATCGAACCTGTGTCCCTGGTGCTGTGAGGCAGCATAGCTAATCCAATTAGCCAGGCAGCAGGTTATATTAGTCTTGGCATTCTGCAATTTGATCGAATTCATTGAACTGTCATGATTTTTTCACTATCTGTTTAAATTTCCAAGGATTATCACATTAAAAGCATCTTAGGGAAATGTGAATAACCCATCGCCCCCATGACTGTTTTGGAGGAGTTGAATAACAGGAACTGAACTGAAGGATGTTTTTCTTACCATAAAAGTCAGATCCAGAACCTGATGTGAAGAAGACAGATTTATGTTAAATCTTGGATAAAATTATTTCAAAATCAACATGCTTAAAGATATTTATGCCTTAAGAACAAAGAAAAGTGCTGCAGAGGAACAGGCTCTTCGATGTTCACTCTTCCATGTATCTCTTGGAATGGGATTGTTTTTGCTGTGTAAACAAGTGCTGATTGTATCGGGAGGTTAAACACTCACGCATCAGTCAATAAGTATAAAGGTTATTTATTCGTGTCACAAGTAGGCTTACATCAACACTGCAATGAAGTTACTGTGAAAATCCCACAGTTGCTACACTCCGGCGCCTGTTTGGTTCACACTGAGGGAGTATTTAGCATGGCCAATGTAACTAACCAGCACTTCTGTGGGACTTTGGAAGGAAACCGGAGGGCCCGGAGAAAACTCATGCAGACACGGGGAGGACGTGCAGACTCCACACAGACAGTGAGGCAAGCCGGGAATCGAACCCAGGTCCCTGTCGCTGTGAGGCAGCAGTGCTAACCACTGTGCCACTGTAGTGGGAGGGGTATAAAGCAGCCTATCAGGAATCACAGTGTAGAACAATGTAGGGCATCTTACGGGAAAGGGGCAGCAGATTTAAAACAGACATGGGGAGAAATTACTTCTCTCAATGGGTGGTGAATCTGTGGAATTCATTACCTCGGAGTGCGGTGGATGCTGGGACATGGAAAATTTGAGGAGACAGACAGAGTTTTAATTAGTAATAGGTTGAAGCATGGGCTGGAGGGCGGTGTAGGGGGTGGGGCGCTCTCTGGTAATGGGAAGGGGGGGGGCTGGGTATTATCGTACTTGTTGCGCCCCTGATAGTTAAGGGTTTACCCGGCGATTGTCCAGAAGGCCTGTTCTACTGGAGAATTGTGCTGTGCCTGCTACCATCTGACAAACTGATTTCAATCACTGACATCAGATCATAGTTTCAAAGAAAACATTAGGAGGGGGAAAAAACTCTTGTAACTTTGGATTATATTTGAAAGGCGCAGACGGTGCCCCGTATGGGACAGCCCCACACGCCCTACCCTCACCCACACCCCAAATAAACACCCCACCCCCCTCGGTATTCCATGTTCATCCAGGAGAAGGGACTCTTCAGGTCTGGGCAATAAAATGATAAATTTAATAATAAAATACGTAACACTGAGAGATTGTTCCCAGGAGCAGGCTGAGGGTAAGAGAGTTGGTTTTCTGACTTTAATTAATTATTTATTTTTTCAGTTAATTTTGGGTTTAAAATCGGAGGTTTTTTTCAAAACCGGAAGTAGGGCCAGGAGCGGCCTGGGGAATTTTTTGGAGGGTTTAAAAGCGCACAAAAGTATACAGCGGGCAGCATCGTAGCGGGCAGCATCGTGAGTGGGAAGTTGAGTGAGCTGTCAGGGCTTTGGCTCACAGGGCTTGGACGAGCAGGGGTGAGTTTTTGTTTCCTTACATTCTTATTAACTTTTCACTGTCTTACTTGACATAAAGTGTCCAGTATGAGTGTGAAACCAGTGTGTTGTTCCCAGTGTAGGATGTGGGAGGTCCTGGAGGCATCTGGCCTCCCGGACATCCACATCTGTGAGGGGTGTGTCGAGCTGCGGTTCCTGAGGGACCGTGTTAGGGAGCTGGAACTGCAGCTCGAGGATCTTAGGCTGATGAGGGAGAATGAGGAGGTGATAGACAAGAGCTATCATCAGGTGGTCACACCAGGGCCACGGGAGGAGGCCAAGTGGGTGACGGCCAGGAAGGGTAAGGCTAGGGTGGTTGAGAGCACCCCGGTGGATTTGCCCCTGCACAACAAGTACTCCTGCTTGAGTACTGCTGGGGGGAACAGCCCGCCTGGGGGAAGCAGCAGTGGCCGTGTCTCCGTAGTGGAGATGATGATGTGGAGATGCCGGCGTTGGACTGGGGTAAACACAGTAAGAAGTTTAACAACACCAGGTTAAAGTCCAACAGGTTTATTTGGTAGCAAAAGCCACACAAGCTTTCGAGGCTCTGAGCCCCTTCTTCAGGTGAGTGGGAATTCTGTTCACAAACAGAACTTATAAGACACAGACTCAATTTACATGAATAATGGTTGGAATGCGAATACTTACAACTAATCCAGTCTTTAAGAAACAAAACAATGGGAGTGGAGAGAGCATCAAGACAGCCTAAAAAGATGTGTATTGTCTCCAGACAAGACAGCCAGTGAAACTCTGCAGGTCCACGCAACTGTGGGAGTTACAAATAGTGTGACATAAATTCTGATTCTAGGATCGCATGATAAAGACTCAGGAGGAAAAAAGCAGAAATATTTATGTGAAATAGTGTGACATAAACCCAATATCCCGGTTGAGGCCGTCCTTGTGTGTGCGGAACCTGGCTATCAGTTTCTGCTCCGCGACTCTGCGCTGTCGTGTGTCGCGAAGGCCGCCTTGGAGAACGCTTACCCGAATATCAGAGGCCGAATGCCCGTGACCGCTGAAGTGCTCCCCAACAGGAAGAGAACAGTCTTGCCTGGTGATTGTCGAGCGGTGTTCATTCATCCGTTGTCGCAGCGTCTGCATAGTAGGGAAACTATGCAGACGCTGCGACAACGGATGAATGAACACCGCTCGACAATCACCAGGCAAGACTGTTCTCTTCCTGTTGGGGAGCACTTCAGCGGTCACGGGCATTCGGCCTCTGATATTCGGGTAAGCGTTCTCCAAGGCGGCCTTCGCGACACACGACAGCGCAGAGTCGCGGAGCAGAAACTGATAGCCAGGTTCCGCACACACAAGGACGGCCTCAACCGGGATATTGGGTTTATGTCACACTATTTCACATAAATATTTCTGCTTTTTTCCTCCTGAGTCTTTATCATGCGATCCTAGAATCAGAATTTATGTCACACTATTTGTAACTCCCACAGTTGCGTGGACCTGCAGAGTTTCACTGGCTGTCTTGTCTGGAGACAATACACATCTTTTTAGCCTGTCTTGATGCTCTCTCCACTCCCATTGTTTTGTTTCTTAAAGACTGGATTAGTTGTAAGTATTCGCATTCCAACCATTATTCATGTAAATTGAGTCTGTGTCTTATAAGTTCTGTTTGTGAACAGAATTCCCACTCACCTGAAGAAGGGGCTCAGAGCCTCGAAAGCTTGTGTGGCTTTTGCTACCAAATAAACCTGTTGGACTTTAACCTGGTGTTGTTAAACTTCTTTCCGTAGTGGAGTCCAGCCCTGTAACTCAGAGGGCTAAGGAAAAGAGGAGGAAGGCGGTATTAATCGGGGACTCGATGGTGAAGGGGATAGACAGGCGTTTCTGCGGAGGTAGGCGGGAGTCTCGGATGGTGGTCTGCCTCCCTGGGGCCGGGATCCAGGATGTCGCTAGTCGCGTCCCGGAAATCCTGAGGTGGGAGGGAGAGGAGCCTGAGGTAGCGGTACATATTGGTACCGCTGATGTGGGTAGGAAGGGAGAAGGTGTCATGAAAAGGGAGGACAGGGAATTAGGGAGACAGCTGAGAAAGAGGAAAGCAAAGGTAGTAATCTCAGGATTACTGCCTGTGCCACGGGAAGGTGAGGGCAGGAATGGAGTGAGGTGGAAGATGAATGTGTGGCTGAGGGACTGGTGCAGGGGGCAGGGATCCAGGTTCCTGGACCATTGGGACCTCTTTAGGGGCAGGGGTGATCTGTATACAAAAAACGGGTGGAACTTGAATCACAGGGGGACCAATATCCTGGCCGGTAGGTTGGCTAAGGCTACTGGGGAGAATTTAAACTAGAGAGGTTGGGGGGAGGGGAGCTAGAAGAGTTGACTAGGATCAAGGAACTAATTGATGGGGGGGAGGATGCAGGGGTAAGGGGAATTACAAAATTAATGGTAGAGGAGAGGGTGCAAGTGAATGAAGGCGGTAATTTAGATAAGGGAGTAGAGGGAGACGGTGTTCGCGACTCATCAAAGCGGGTCCAGATAAAAGCTGGAATAAGGACACTTTGCCTGAATGCACGAAGCATTCGGAACAAGGTAAATGAGTTGATGGTGCAAATCAGCACAAGTGTGTACGATCTAGTGGCCATTACAGAAACGTAGCTGAAAGGTGACCAGGACTGGGAGATGAATATCCAGGGGTATCAGGCGTTTAGGAAGAATAGACAGGAAGGAAAAGGTGGTGGGGTCGCGCTATTAATAAGAGATAATATCAGGTAGTGCTGAGGGATGACATAGACTCTGAGGAACAAAACGTGGAATCATTATGGGTAGAGATGAGGAATAGTAGAGGGAGAAAGATACTAGTAGGTGTGGTATATAGGCCCCCAAATAATAATGTTGAGGTAGGGAGGGCTATAAACAAGCAGGTAAGGGATGCGTGCAAAAACGGAACGGCAATAATCATGGGGGACTTCAACATGCACATTGACTGGCAGACTCAAGTCGGTAAGGGTGGAATGGAGGAAGAGTTCTTAGAATGCTGTCGGGATAGTTTCCTTGAACAGCATGTTACGGAACCGACGAGGGAACGAGCTATTTTGGATCTGGTATTGTGTAACGAGGTAGGTAGAATTAAGGATCTTATTGTGAAGGACCCTCTTGGGTCTAGTGATCACAATATGGTCGAATTTCTGATTCAGATGGAAGAGGAGAAAGTTTGGTCCCAAACCAGTGTCCTCTGTTTGAACAGAGGGAAATATGATAGGATGAGGGATGAATTGGCTAAGGTGGACTGGGAGAGCAGGCTGGCAGGTAGGAAACCTGAGGAACAGTGGAGGATTTTTAAGGAGATCCTTTTCCGTTCTCAGCAACAATATATTCCAGCAAAAAACAAGGATTGTAAGAAAAGGGAGAACCAGCCGTGGATAACGAAGGAAATAAAGGAGAGTATTAAAATAAAAACAGCTGCGTACAGAGTGGCCAAAAATAGTGGAGAAACAAGTGATTGGGAAAAATTTAAGAAACAACAAAGAGAGACTAAGAAAGCGATAAAGAAAGGAAGGATAGACTATGAAGCTAGGCTAGCAACTAATATAAAAAATGATAGTAAAAGTTTTTATAAATATATAAAAAGGAATAGAGTGGCTAGAGTGAATGTTGGACCCTTGGAGGACGAGAGGGGGAGTTAATTGTGGGAAATGAGGATATGGCTGAGTCTTTAAATAAGTTTTTTGTGTCGGTCTTCAGGGTGGAGGACACAAATAGTTTGCCAAATATTAACGATAGATGGTTGGCAGCAGGAGAAATACTTAATACAATTAATGTTACCAGAGAGGCAGTGCTGGGTAGACTCATGGGACTGAAGGTGGACAAGTCCCCGGGTCCGGATGGAATGCATCCCAGGGTATTGAAAGAAATGTCAGAGGTAATAGTGGATGCGTTAGTGATTATTTATCAAAACTCGTTACATTCTGCGGTAGTGCCGGTTGATTGGAAAACGGCTAATGTTACGCCGCTGTTTAAAAAAGGAAGGAGACAAAAGGCGGGTAACTATAGGCCGGTCAGCTTAACGTCTGTAGTAGGGAAAATGCTGGAATCCATTATTAAAGAGGAGATCGCAGGGCATCTGGATAGAAATGGTTCGATCAATCAGACGCAGCATGGATTCATGAGGGGAAAGTCGTGCTTGACGAACATGTTGGATTTTTATGAAGATGTGACTAGGGCGGTTGATGGAGGAGAACCGGTGGATGCGGTGTTTTTGGATTTCCAAAAGGCGTTTGATAAGGTGCCCCATAAAAGGCTGCTGAAGAAGATTAGGGCACACGGAGTTGGGGGTAGTGTGTTAAAGTGGATTGGGGACTGGCTATCCGACAGGAAGCAAAGAGTCGGAATAAATGGGTGTTTTTCCGGTTGGAGGAAGGTACTAGTGGCGTGCCGCAGGGATCGGTACTCGGGCCGCAACTATTTACCATTTATATAGATGATCTGGAGGAGGGGACGGAGTGTAGGGTAACGAAGTTTGCAGACGACACAAAGATAAGTGGAAAAGTGAATCGTGTGGAGGACGGAGAAGATCTGCAGAGAGATTTGGACAGGCTGAGTGAGTGGGCGAGGATATGGCAAATGGAATATAACGTTGATTAATGCGAGGTTATACACTTTGGAGGAAATAATAACAAATGGGATTACTATCTCAATGGAAACAAATTAAAACATGCGACCGTGCAAAGGGACCTGGGGGTCCTTGTGCATGAGACGCAAAAGCCCAGTCTGCAGGTACAACAGGTGATCAAGAAGGCAAATGGGATGTTGGCCTATATTGCGAGGGGGATAGAATATAAAAGCAGGGATGTCTTGATGCACCTGTACAGGGCATTGGTGAGGCCGCAGCTGGAATACTGTGCGCAGTATTGGCCCCCTTATATGAGGAAGGATATATTGGCATTGGAGGGAGTGCAGAGAAGGTTCACCAGGTTGATACCGGAGATGAGGGGTTTGGATTATGAGCAGAGGCTGAGGAGATTGGGTTTGTACTCGTTGGAGTTTAGAAGGATGAGGGGGGATCTTATGGAGACTTATAAGATAATGCGGGGGCTGGATAGGGTGGAGGCGGAGAGATTCTTTCCACTTAGTAAGGAAGTTAAAACTAGAGGACACAGCCTCAAAATAAAGGGGGGTCGGTTTAAGACAGAGTTGAGGAGGAACTTCTTCTCCCAGAGGGTGGTGAATCTCTGGAATTCTCTGCCCACTGAGGTGTGGAGGCTACCTCGCTGAATATGTTTAAAGCGCGGATGGATGGATTCCTGATCGGTAAGGGAATTAAGGGTTATGGGGATCAGGCGGGTAAGTGGTACTGATCCACGTCAGATCAGCCATGATCTTATTGAATGGCGGGGCAGGCTCGAGGGGCTAGATGGCCTACTCCTGCTCCTATTTCTTATGTTCTTATGTTCTTATAGTTCTATCTGAAGCCTCAGGTTGCACTGTACGTAACACTGAGAGATAGTTCTATCTGAAGCCTCAGATTGTACTGTACGTAACACGGAGGGATAGTTCTATCTGAAGCCTCAGATTGTACTGTACATAACACTGAGAGATAGTTCTATCTGAAGCCTCAGATTGTACTGTTCATAACACAGAGATAGTTCTGTCTGAAGCCTCAGGTTGTACTGTACATAACACTGAGAGATAGTCCTATCTGAAGCCAAAGATTGTACTGTGCATAGCAGTGAGAGAAAGTTCTTCTGAAGCCTCAGATTGTACTGTACATAACACTGAGAGATAATTCTATCTGAAGCCTCAGATTGTACTGTACATAACACTGAGAGATAGTTCTATCTGAAGCCTCAGATTGCACTGTATGTAACACTGAGAGATAGTTCTATCGGAAGCCTCAGATTGTACTGTACATAACACTGAGAGATAGTTCTATCTGAAGCCTCAGATTGTACTGTACGTAACACTGAGAGATAGTTCTATCTGATGCCTCAGATTGTACTGTACATAACACTGAGAGATAGTTCTATCTGAAGCCTCAGATTGTACTGTTCATAACACTGAGAGATAGTTCTGTCTGAAGCCTCAGGTTGTACTGTACATAACACTGAGAGATAGTCCTATCTGAAGCCAAAGATTGTACAGTGCATAGCAGTGAGAGAAAGTTCTTCTGAAGCCTCAGATTGTACTGTACATAACACTAAGAGATAGTTCTATCTGAAGCCTCAGATTGTACTGTACATAACACTGAGAGATAGTTCTATCTGAAGCCTCAGATTGTACTGTACATAACACTGAGAGATAGTTCTATCTGAAGCCTCAGATTGTACTGTTCATAACACTGAGAGATAGTTCTATCTGAAGCCTCAGATTGTATTGTACATAACACTGAGAGATAGTTCTATCTGAAGCCTCAGATTGTACTGTACATAACACTGAAAGATAGTTCTATCTGAAGCCTCAGATTGTATTGTACATAACACTGAGAGATAGTTCTATCTGAAGCCTCAGATTGTACTGTACATAACACTGAGAGATAGTTCTATCTGAAGCCTCAGATTGTACTGTACATAACACTGAGAGATAGTTCTATCTGCAGCCTCAGATTGTATTGTACATAACACTGAGAGATAGTTCTATCTGATGACTCGAGCTAAGACTGTACCGTCCGTAATGCTGAGAGATTGATCCGTGTGAAGTCCTATACTAAGATTGTTCTGTCCATGAGCTGTACATAAGATCTGCTATACCCTGGATTAAGCAGACTATATCAACCCTGATTGACGTTAACTTCATCTAAAAACCACGGCCATGATACCCATCAGACAATAAGATATAAGAGCAGAATGAGGCCATTCGGCCCGTCGAGCCGGCTCCACCATTCAATTCTGGCTGATAAGTTTCTCAAGCCCATTTTCCTGCTTTCTCCCCGTAACCCTTGATCGTGTACCAGTCAATAACCTATTTATCTCTTTATTAAATACATTCAATGATCTGGCCTCCACAGCCTTGTGTGGCAATGAATTCCACAGATTCACCACCCTCTGGCTGAAGAAATTCCTCCTCGTCTCAGTTCTGAAGTAAGAAGTCTCACGGTAGCAGTTTAAAGTCCCACAGGTTTATTTGGAATCTCGAGCTTTCGGAACGCAGCTCCTTCATCAGGTGAGTGGGAAACTGGTGTTGTGAGACTTCTTACTGCGTACACCCCAGTCCAACACCACCATCTCCACATCACATTTCTAAAGGGCCATCCCTTCCCTCTGAGTCTGGGCCCTCGGGTCCAAGTCTCCCCTATTCATGGAAACAACTTCCCCAAGTGAACTCTATCCAGGCCTTTCATTATTCTGTAAGTTTCAATGTTATCCCCTTCCTCATACTTCCAAACTGCATCGAGTATGGACCCCCAGTCCTCAGACGCTCCTCATGCGTCAAGTCTTTCATTCCCCGGATCATTCTTGTGAACCTGCTCTGGACCCTCTCCAAGGCCAGCACATCCTTCCTTAGATACGGGGACCAAAATTGCTGACAATATTCTGAATGCGGTCAGACCAGTGTATTATAAACCCTCAGCAGTACACCCCTGCTTTTGTATTCTCGTCATCTCAAAATTAACACTAGCAGAGTGATCTCTGCGATATCGAATTAATATTGACCCTACATTATTTCCAACTTTCCATCCCTCCCTGACCCTCAACACCCCATCGAGGCTGTAACTGTTCTACGTTGGGTATAACAAGTGTTGGATTGAAGGGGGTTAAGTGAAGCTGTTAGTTTAGTGACTGGAATTGATGTGAGTCTCCATGGATCCGATTAGTGTGCCTGGAGGGATTTCCCTCTTCTATTAATAAGGGATTCCGTTCAATGTGTTGTCCCATTGAGTCAGCGGGAGCGGCAACTCCGACAGCAACAGAGATCAGCGGCAGTGGAGAGAGAGGGAGGGAGAGGAGAGATCAGAATCTGGGAGCAATGGATTGGAGTCTTCCAACAATGGATCAGAATCTGGGAACAATGGATTGGAGTCTTCCAACAATGGATCAGAACAGAGTCGTAGAGGTTTACAGCATGGAAATAGGCCATTCGGCTCAACATGCCCGTGCTACCCTTTTTTTTAAACTCATAAACTAACCCCAATTGCCCGCATTTGGCCCATATCCTTCTGTACCCATGTAACAATCTAAATGCTTTTTAAAAGAAAAAATTGGACTCGCCTCTATTCCTGCATCTGGCAGCTTGTTCCAGACACTCACCACCCTCTGTGTGAACACATTGCCCCTCTGGACACTTTTGTATCGCTCCCGTCTCACCTTAAACCTGTGCTCTCGAGAATCTGAGAACAATGATCCGAAATGTTCCAACAATGGATCAGAATCTGGCAACAATGGATTGGAATGTTCCAACAATGGATCAGAATCTGGGAACAATGAACCGGAATGTTCCAACAATGGATCAGAATCTGGCAACAATGGATTGGAATCTTCCAACAATGGATCAGAATCTGGGAACAATGGATTGGAATGTTCCAACCAAGGACAGGAGTTTATTCTATTTGATTTCTCAGTTTACTGCTGATTATTGGTGGATGACATCAGCTGTTCGGATTCAATATCTACTGTTCATGATTCAATGTTTTTACTATCCCCTCCTGGCGATTGTTGGTGTTCCGGGTAAGTCTCTGGCTGGAATTGGACCGGCCCGACCGCCACGGGAATCGGTGCAGGCGTGGGGCGGAGAATGGGAAGGTCTGTTGAACACGGGTGGGATTTTGCAGCTTGGGGAAGAGTGAGGCTGTAAACTCCCTGTGTCCCCTGTGTCCAGTTCCTAATTCTAGAAAGGCTGCTTAACTGTATTGATTTTCTTGTCATTTCCTGTACTGGGTTTGCTGCTCTTGCTGAATCTCTGTATCCGGTTATTAATTCTTTCAGCCACTGACAATTGTCTCAGTGTCTATGGGCTGGGATGTCTTCTGAGTGCTGTGACTTTCCATAGACATGTGACCTCAAACACTATTCCTTCGTGCGGAAACGATTGAGACGGAATCCTTTTCACCCTCTGCATATAACACCAGTTCACCCACCCAATCACCAGGCCGCAGAATCAATTTTATTGGTCATATCTGCACAGCAGGATCTCACAGAGAGAGAACATATTTCATTAAATTTGAAATGTATTCATCAGTGTCACAAGTATGCGAACATTAACATTGCAATGAAGTTACTATAAAAATCCCCGAGTCACCACACTCCAGCGCCTGTTCAGGGACACTGAGGGAGAATTTAGCACGGCCAATGCACCCAACCAGCACAACTTTCAGATAGTGGGAGGAAACTGCAGCACCCGGAGGAAACCCACGCAGACATGGGGAGAACATGCAGAATCTGCACAGACAGTGGCCAAGCCTGCAATTGAACCAGGACCTCTGGTGCTGTGAGGCAGCAATGCTATCCCCTGTGCTACCACAATCTCTCCGAGACCAACAGGAACACAAACACACAGACACACCCAAAACGCACATACATTAATATACACATTTGTTGATAGAAGCAATCAGATTTAGACACTTACTCCCACTCACACACAAATTCAAGAAGCAAAATAGCTGCAACACTCCAGAATAACGCACACTTAGGAACACTCGTCAGGTACTCTGTTGCTCACACACAAACACGCACACACACACACATGCATACTGGTACAGACAAGAAAGACACACGCAACACACACACGGTAGGGGGCAGGATAACAGCTACTCCCTGTCCATTGATGGCGGGGTGATCAAGTAAAACCGCGTGACAGCCTGGAACTCAGGTCCACGTCCCATTTCTCACCTCTTGCAACCTTCACCGGCAATGGATAAACAGCGGATTCAGTCTCCTGCCCATTTCCGGCAAGAGGCTGAATAAATTATTTCAATTTATTTTAAAACAAATTTAAATGAAATTCGCGAGCCTGGGATGGAATTGTGCGCCACACTTGCCTTTGCAGCCTCACCGGGAGAGGTTGGGTCCGGTGAGGAAAACAGCTGGCCACATGTATGAGGACGAGTCATGATGACCTCACCGGGAGAACTGAAGGCCATTGAGGGCACTGGGCAAGGTCGAGGGCAAAGGTAGGTGCCCCTTGGGCAATGCCCACCGGGCAGTACCAGGGACTGGGGCATGAGGTGGCGGGGTCTACAGGGGCGGAGCCTGAAGGTAGCGGGGCCGACTCTGAACGTAGTTGCTGGGTCGGAGAGGGTCCCGTAACCACTCTGCCCGCTGTCTGTGGGGTGGGGTGGTCCCCGCTGCCACTCTGCACGTGATTGGTGTTGGGAGGGAGGGGGACAGCACTGCCTCTCTGCATGGACAGTGGGGGTAGGGAGGGGGTCTCGCTGCCTCTCTGCATGCACAGTGGGGTAGGGAGGGGATTTCGCTGCCTCTCTGCATGCACAGTGGGTTAGGGAGGGGTTCTCGCTGCCTCTCTGCATGGACAGTGGGGGTAGGGAGGGGGGCGTCACTGCCTCTCTGCATGCACAGTGGGGTAGGGAGGGGGTCTCGCTGCCACTCTGCATGCACAGTGGGGTAGGGAGCGGGTTTCGCTGCCTCTCTGCATGCACAGTGGGGTAGGGAGGGGGTTTCCCTGCCTCTCTGCATGGACAGTGGGGTAGGGAGGGGGTCTCGCTGCCTCTCTGCATGCACAGTGGGGTAGGGAGGGGGTTTCGCTGCCTCTCTGCATGGACAGTGGGTGTAGGGAGGGGGTCTCGCTGCCTCTCTGCATGCACAGTGGGTTAGGGAGGGGTTCTCGCTGCCTCTCTGCATGGACAGTGGGGGTAGGGAGGGGGGCATCACTGCCTCTCTGCATGCACAGTGGGGTAGGGAGGGGGTCTCGCTGCCACTCTGCATGCACAGTGGGTTAGGGAGCGGATTTCGCTGCCTCTCTGCATGCACAGTGGGGTAGGGAGGGGGTCTCGCTGCCTCTCTGCATGCACAGAGGGGTAGGGAGGGTTCTCGCTGCCTATCTGCATGCACAGTGGGTTAAGGAGACGTGCCCTGCTGACACTCTGCATGCAATTGGTGTGGGGGAAGGGGCGGTGATTGGTCCAGGTGGTGGGGAGGGTGCTGGGTCTATATCTGGTCGGGGGCTGCTCAGAAAGAGCTGAGCACCCCCGGACTACCTGGAGGCAGCTGCTGTGTTGAAGCGAGCTGCAGCAGCAGAGAGCTGACAGCTGTCTCTCTCAGACCAGGCAGCTCACTGCTGGCTGCAATTGCGCATTTGCAACCAGATAGGTTTGGGAGGTGGTCGGTATCCCAGCCAGCGCTGTGAGAGCTGCAAGTGATGGGGCCACTGCTGTTGGTGGCCTAACAGCCATCGAGTTTTAACAGCACGAAATGAGGCCATTCGGCCATTATGTCTGAACTGGTCATCAAACACCTATCCAATCCAATCCCATTTTCCAGCACTCGATCCACAGCCTTGTCAAAGAGTTTACAGAATGGAAACAGGCCCTTCAGCCCATCTTATCCATGCTGCCCTTTCTTTTTAAACCCCTAAACTAATCCTAATTGCCCACATTTGCCCCATATCCCTCTATACCCATCGTGCCCATTTAACTATCTAAACGCTTTTTTAAAAAAAAAAGTGTACCTGCCTCTACTACTGCCTCTGGCAGCTCGTTCCAGAAACTCACCACCCTCTGTGTGAAAACATTGCCCCTCTGGACACTTCTGTATTTTTCCCCTCTCACCTTAAATCTATGCCGTCTAGTTTTAGACTCCCCTACCTTTGGGAAAAGATATAGAATATCGAGCTGATCTGTGCCCCTCATTATTTTATAGACCTCTATAAGTTAACCCCTCAGCCTCCTACGCTCCAGGGGAAAAAGTCCCAGTCTATTCAGCCTCTCCTTATAACTCAATCCATCAAGTCCCAGTAGCATCCGAGTAAATATTTTCTGCACTCTTTCTAGTTTAATAATTATATGCTCTGGCGTTTGAATTGCTGATCTAAATCCCTCTTGTGGTTGTTCCCGCTTCTACCATCCTTTCAGGCCGTGAGCTGCAGATCCCAGCACCCTGTGGATGGAAACATTTTCCCTCAAATCCACACAAACATCTGCCTTTACCTTAAATCCACGCCCCTCTGGTTATTGACACCTCTACTGAAGGGAAAAGGTTTCTTCCTATCCGTGTACCACATAATTTTGTGCATATCACTCAGTCCCCCACCCCCCCGCCCCCACCTGAAAGCATTCCCCACCACCACCCACGACACCCGCTCCACCTCCAGCCGTGTCTGCTCTCGGGTAAAAAACCCAGCCTAACCAGCCTCTCCTCATAGCTGAAACTCTCCAGCCCAGGCAGCATCCTGGTGAATCTCCTCTCCACCGTCTCCAGTGTAATCACATCCTTCCTGTAGTGTGATGTCCAGAGCTGTGCACAGTTCTCTTGCTCTGGTCTAAACAGCATTTTATACACTTCCATCATCACCTCCCAGCTCTTATATTCTATGCTGCGGCTTTAAAGGCAAGTATCCTACATGTCGTCTGAACCACCTCATCTACCTGTCTTGCTGCTTTTAAGGATCCACATATCTGCACCCCAAATTCATTCTGGTCCTCTGCACTTCCTCAGACTCGACCGGACATGGTGCATTTCCTTGCCCGGATAGTCGTCCCAAATGCACGGCTTCACATTCGTCAGGTTTAAATTACATTTGCCCATTTGACCAGCCTTTCAGTTTCCTCAGCACGGTGGCACAGTGGTTAGCACTGCTGCCCCACAGCGCCAGGGACGTGTGTTCCATTTCTGGCTTGGACCACATCTGTGTGGAGTTTGCACATTCTCCCCGTGTCTGCATGGGTTTCCTCCGGGTGCTCCAGTTTCCGCCCACAGTCGGAAGACTTGTGGGTTAGGTGGATTGGCCAGGATATACTGGACTTACTGTCAGGGAGAATTGCTTGGGTAAATGCATGGGGTTCAGGGGATATCGCCTGGGTGGGATTGTGCTCAATGCAGACTCGATGGGCTGAATGGCCTCCTTCTGCACTGTCGGATTCTATGATTCCTGTAATCTAAGGCTTTCCTCCTCAATATTTACCACCCCACCAATTTTTGTATCATCTGCAAACTTACTGATCACACCTCACACATTCATGTCTCGACCATCAATGTACACTACAAACAGCAAGGGACCCAGCATCGATCGCTGTGGAACCCCACTGAACACAGGCTTGCAGTCACAAAAACAAACTTCCACCATCACCCTCTGCCACTCAGCCATTTTGAATATAATTTACCAAATTGACCTGGTTCCACTCGGAATCACTTCCTTGTTCAGTCTCCCATATTTGTCAAAAGCTTTTCTGAAGAACACGTAGACTACATCGACTGCACTTCCCTCATCTCCTCATCCAGTCACCTCCTCAATATATTCCAGCGAATTGTTAGACATGATCTCCCCCTGTCAAAGGAATGCTGACTATTGTTCGTAAATCCTAACCTCTCGAAGTGGGGATTAATTCTGTCCCTCAGATTGTTTTCCAATCATTTCCCTACTACGGATCTGCTGATGGTGGTGTCCTGGCCGTGATCTTGGATATCTCCAGGGCACCTTGCAGGATGGCAGTATGGCACAGTGGTTAGCACTGCTGCCTCACAGCATCAGGGATCCCATTTCAATTCCTGGGATTCCATCAGCACCAGTGAAGCTTCTTTTTAAAACTTTGTTCCATTCTCACATCTCGCCTGTTGGGATTTCTCCTATTACAAGAACGTGTGGTGTTCCTCTGGAAAGAATCCACTGTGAGCAAGTCCAGTTTCTCGCAGCTCCCCAATGTCCACATTCAGCCTTGTAAATTCAGTCTCGATCACAGCCGTCCCGTGTACATCATCAACCTGCATAAGTTCATTGGTAAGGTCAGGGCACATCGTGCTGATGTTTCAGCTTGAGATGCGAAAGACTGATTTGATTTGAATTGATTTGGTTTATTATTTTCACATATAATAAATATGTGATCCAAGCCGGGAATCGAACTCAGGTCCCTGTGAGACAGCAGTGCGAACCATTGTGCCACCATGCTGCCGACTCAAGATCAGCCTCTTCTCTGCTGCCATCTGACGTTTTAACGGACCCACATCGCATTCAGATGATCTTATTCTACACCCGAGCTCTGAGTCCAACATTACATTCTGCACTCTGTCCTTCTCTATGTTCAGAGTTACAGTGTTACAGAGTTCAGTGTTGGGCCAGGGAGATGGTGTCTGTGGACCTGTTGGGGAGGTAGGTGAACTGTAGTGTATCGAGGCAATCTGGGAGGCCGGAATTGATTCATGCCATGACTAACCTTTTGATGCATTTCATAACATTGGATACACAGTGAAAAGTATTGTTGCTTGAGTGCCATACAGACAAAGCATACTGTACATAGAGAAGGAGAGAGGGCAGAATGTAACGTTGCAGTCATAGCTAGGATGTAGTAAAAGATCATCTTAATGCAATGTGGGTCCATTCAAACGTCTGATGGCAGCAGAGAAGCTGTTCCTGAGTCGGCAGCATGGTGGCACAATGGTTAGTGCTGCTGTCTCACAGGAACCTGAGTTCGATTCCCGGCTTGGATCACTGTCTGTGTGGAATTTGCACATTCCACCCGTATGCGCATGGGTTTGCTCCGGATGCTCCAGTTTTCCCCACAGTCCAAAATGTGCAGGTTAGGTTGATTGGCCATGTTAACTGCCCATTCGCGTCCTGGGATATGTATGTTTGGGGGATTAGCAGGGTACATATGTGGGACTTTGGGGATAGGGCCTGGGTGGGATTGTTGTCGGTGTAGACTCGATAGGTCAAATGGCCTCCTTCTGCACTGTAGTGATTCTATGATTCTATGAGTCGGTTGGTCCATGTCATCACACATTTTTTATCTTTTTCTCTGATGGAACAAGTGGGGAAAGTTGATGTCCGTGGTGCGCTATTCCTGAATTAAGCTGGTTGCTTTTGTGAGGCAACGGGAAGTTTAGGCAGAGTTAATGAGTGGGAGGTTGGTTTGAGTGATGGACTGGTCTGCATTCATCAAGCTTTGAAGTTTCTCGCAGTCTTGGACAGAGCAGGAGCCATTCCAAGCTAGAATGTTATTTATGGTGCATCTGTAAAAGTTGGTGAGAGTCGCAGCTGACATGCCAAATGTCTGTAAACCTCTGAGAAAATAGAGGCGTTCGGAGACTTTTTTAATTATAGGGACGTCATGGAGGAACCAGGAAAGGTTTTTCGTGATGTGGACCCTAAAACGTGAAGCTCTCGACTATGTCAACTTCATCCCATTGATGTAGATAGGGGCATATACTCCACTAGGCTTCCAGAAGTCGATTTGCTTTGTTGACATTGAGGAAGAGATGATTGTTGTCGCTCCAGTTCACCAGATTCTCTGTCTCTTCCTCCGAACCACTGCAGGTGTCATCAGCAAACTTGGAAATCGAGTTGCAGGGGAATTTGGCCACACAGTCACCAGTGTATCAGGATTATAGTAAGGGGCTGAGGACGCAACCTTACGGGGCACCGCTGTTCAGGATGATTGTGAAGGAGATGTTGTTGATTGTCCTTAATTTTTCTGTCTATGGATTAGGAAGTTCAGGATCCAATTGCAGAGGCAGGAGCAAAGCCCAGGGCCACGGATTTGGACATGAGTTTCGTAGGACTAATGGTGTTGCAGGCTGAGCTGTAGTTGATAAACACGAGTCTGTGTTCCAGGTTCACTGTCGGGCCAGGGAGATGGCATTGTGGACCTGTTGTGGATGTCGGTGAACTGTCGTGGATCCAGGCAATCTGGGAAGCCGGAACTGATTCATGCCATGACTAACCTTTTGATGCATTTCATAATATTGGACATCAGAGTCACCGGACGATAGGCATTAAGGCAGCCTGCTTGGCTTTTCCTTTGGTACTGGCCTTTGTTTGAGTTTTACCTGGTGCATTGATTGGCAACCTTCCTGCCGAGAGAGGACTGATGCAGCTGCACTGGTCCAGTAGACCAACGTGGGACAGCAGTAATCGCACTGAGCATTATGGACGATAGCTATTCTCTGAACATTGAAGCTTTCTCCCACTCTTGAAAGCAAACACTGGAAGTTGTGTTCTGTGCCAATCGAGTGTGAGATTACTATTTTTTCCTGTGTTGTGCTAACAGTGGCCACAATGCTGTGATCTCCTCTCCAGGGTACAGTTCTGTGTAAATATAATAGCGATTCTGTGCTGTCAAGGCATCAGGATCTCCCTCTGCCAATTGTTAGTATTGTCCAGAGGCAAGGGTCAAACCAGCCCTCTTTGGTACCAGCTCTGTTGCAGGGGTTGTCAGGAAACTGTCTGAGAGACGACATATTACCATCTACAGGAATCCAGTCTGGATTTTCTGTCAGGGTTTACACCCTCATCCTTGTAGCTGAGTGAAGGACAATGTTGTGGACTCTCCGGAAAGCTCTCTCCCAAATGTCTACCACTGTGTTGCTACCATGGAGCAGCACGGTGACACAGTGGTTAGCACTGCTGATTCACAGCGTCAGGGACCTGGGTTCAATTCCAGGCTTGGGTCACTGTCTGTGTGGAGTTTGGACCTTCTCCCCGTGTCTGTGTGGGTTTCCTCCGGATGCTCCACTTTCCTCTCACACTGCAAAAGACGTGCTGGTTTAAAAACAATGTGTGATTTTATGTGTGTACTTTCTTTTTTATTTCAACCCATCCTCAGTCCAAATGGTAACTTCTTTCCCTGAATCCTGTCTAATTTTATTCATTATTTCCCTTCCTGACAGTGAACATAATCACAATTGTGACACTGACGAGCAGAAACTGTGGTCTGTCCAAATGTGTGACTCGTTACCTGGTGGCCATGTCAGCGGGGGATCTGCTGGTCGTTATCCTCGACCTGATATTCAGACACATTCCCATTCTTTATTGGGAACAGTTTGATTTCCTGCGCAGGGTCCCCGTGTGTAACATCCACGCCGTCCTGCTTTATGCAGCCACTGACTGTTCTGTCTGGTTCACCGTCACTTTCACCTTTGATCGATTTGTGGCCATTTGCTGCCCCAAGCTGAAGAGTAAATATTGCAGTGAGAAATCGGTGGCTGTGGTTCTGGGAACAGTGACGGTGCTGAGCTGTTTAAAGAACATTTTCTGGTATTTTATGTTATTAAATGGATATCGGCTGGGGAACGACCCCTGGTTTTGTGATTACACACAGAATGTTGTGTTATCTCCGGTCTGGGGAACAATCGAGTTCCTCCACAACATTCTAACCCCGACTGTCCCGTTCGTCCTCATTCTGCTGCTCAACGTTTTCACCGTCAGACACATTTTAATGAGCAGCAGAGCCCGCAGGAGACTCCGGACTCACAGCAGTGGGGAGAATCCCAGAGACCCAGAGATGGAGAGTCGCAGGAAATCCATCATTTTACTGTTTGTTATCTCAGCCAATTTCATCCTCTTATGGTCGACATTAATGGTTTATTCAATATGGAGTCGGATGTATTATTTGGGCTATCGGTCGGTATGGTTAGATTCTTATGTTCTGGAATTTGGTTTCATGTTGCAACTCACAAGTTGTTGTACAAACACTGCCATTTATGCTGTGACACAGACTCACTTCAGGCAGCAGCTAATAAATCTGCTGAAATATCCCCTTACTGCAATTCTTCAACTCATTCGACCCTGACAGGAAACTACAACTACAAGACCCCTGACTCTTTCTATTGGACTTTCAAAAATAAATCACAAACAGCCTCACAGAGACAGAGAGAGTGACAGATAAAGAGAGAGAGAGGGCAGTGAGAGCATAACTGGGAGTGACAGAGAGACGAAGGTTGACAGAGAGAGGGAAGGGTACAAATACATGGAGCGTGACACAGTTTGAAAGAGTTTCTAACAGATACAGGGAGAGAAGCAGAGAGAGAGAGAGAGAGAAAGAACAGAGACAGATAGGGACTCTCCCAGAGCGAGAAAAACAGGGATAGAGATTGGGGGAAATGGGGAGGGAGATGGACAGGGAATGAGAAAGGGATACAGATGGAAGGATGTAACGAGAGAAGGAGACTAAAACGGAAAGGGAGACAGAAAGAGAGGCAGAGAGAAACAGAGACAGAGACAGAGAGCGTCAGCGAATTTGAAACAGTGAGACTGAACGAGTACAATGGACACAGCAAGCGCAAAAGACAGAGCGAGGTAGAGAGAGAGAGAAAGACAGAGAAATAAGAAAAGGGGGACAGAGAAGGAGAGAGAGGAGGAGAGTGAGACTGAGAGGGAGGAGGAGACACGGAGGAAGAGTGTAAAGAGGTGAATGAGGGAGATGCAGAGAGACAGTAAGAGACACAGAGAAACAGGCAGAGAGAGAGAGAGAGAGAGACAGAGAGTGAGATACAGAGAGAGGTATGCACAGAAAGACAGAAAGAGACAGACAGAGAGACATACTGAATGACTTTAACGATAACCATCAGGTGGAGTTATTGGAACATGAGCTCCCTGATTGAGACAGTTAATGCTGTCCAATCCGGGAGCCCTGCAGACGTATATAATATGGTGTGTCTCGGTTACCGGAAGTCAGGGTGTGTACACTCTGGGTGTGGATGTGATGGACTGGTGGTTTTATCACTAGACTATTAATACAGAAACTCAGCTAAAGTTCTGTGCATCCGGGTTCGAATCCCGTCACAGCAGATGGTGGAATTTGAATAAATATATCTGGAATTCAGAATCAGCTGGTGACCATAAAAGCATTGTCGATTTTCGGAAAAACCCATCTGGTTCACCAATGTCCCAGGGAAGGAAATCTGTCATCCTTATGTGGTCAGGACTAAATGTGACTCCAAGTGGTTGACACTTAATTGCCCTCTGAACATGGGCAACTAGGGATGGGCAATAAATGCTGGCCGGCCAGTGACACCCAAGTCCCAAGAGTGAATACAAATACATTGTACTGGGAAATTTTAAACAAACGGTAAACTGTTTCTCACAGCTGGATAAATACCCAATCCCTCTGATCGAGCACCGAAACTCAAAGCTGGCAGGAGGATTCTTGTTTCCAATTATGAACTTATTCACGTGCACTTATACTGACAGCGAGATGAGGATTCCCAGCGATATTCAACAATTCATACTCAGAGGAAGTTTAACATTTATAAAGTGTCAAATGTAGGCTTACATTAACACTGCAATGAAGTTAATGCGAAAATCGCCTAGTCGCCACTCACTGGTGCCTGTTCGAGTAACACTGAGGGAAAATTTAGCATGGACACTGCACCTACCCAGCACGTCTTTCAGACAGTGGGAGGAAACCAGAGAAACCAGAGTAAACCCACGCAGATACGGAGAGAATGTGCAGACTCCGCACAGACAATGACCCAAGCCAGGAATTGAACCCACGTCTCTGGCGTTATGAGGCAGCAGCGCTAACCACTGTGACACCTCGTCTACGGTGATAGTTTGGGCAAAGAAATTCCAGAAGGACCTGCATGACGGTGCGGCCCATAATATTGGCCCACATCCAGCTGTGGGCTTTATTACTGTCCGCCTACCATTATTGATTGGAACACCTTCCAGGAGGCCGAGTCGTTCAGGTAGGTGCCTTGAGTTGGCAACGATTAACAGACACTTGTCATATTCCCAATGGAAGAGACGGTAATCATGAACTTTCTCAAAACTCTCCCAGTGGCAGCCAATAATATTCGGCTGTGGACGTAAGATTCCCCATTCCTGAATGAATTGAAGCAGCGAGTGCTGATGGGGGAATCCACAAGGCCGTTACAGCCTGAATTGCACCCATATTGGAATGGCAGAGAGCAGCTGACTGTGGAAGATGGCACACGCCTTTGGGGTTCAAGAGTGTCATCCTGAGCCAGGGTCACCATCCCATGGTGAACTTTACCATGGCCACCCAGGAGTGGCAAACTGAAGATCCTCCAAGTTGCCATGTCTGGTGGCCAGGTATGGGGACGGATATTTGCCCATGGGTCAGTGTTGACAATATCAACAAGGGCAGAAGTACCACCAATTACTACTCTTCACACTTGGGAATGGCCAGGACATCCGTAGACGTGGCTGCACACGGAGAGTGCCGGTCCGTTCATGGGGTCTATGTTCCTGATAATGGTAGATGCTGATTCAAAATGGATGGCCGTACACAGGGTGAGTTACTCAAACACAAGGACAAGAGTGGAGAAACTTCACACCTCTTTCATGACACCAGGGATCCCGCAGGTGTTTGTTTCTGAAAATGGACCAACCTTCATCAGTCAGGAATTTGTGCATTCGATGAAGTTGGACAGAATTTGACACGTTAGGGCAGTGTCATATTACCCATCATCCAACGGCCTGGCAGAAAGAGCGGCCCAAACAGTAAAAGCAGGTTCAAAATTCCATCCCTCAGTCTCTTTGGACACCAAACCATCCAGATTTCATCTTCAATTACAGAATGACACCCTCCAACCTCCCCCCGACCTCCCCTCTTCAACAACTGGAATAGCCCCAGCAGAGTTGTTGATGGGAAGTTCACTCCGCCCAGTGTTAAGTCTGACCTTCTGAGGGCGGGAGCTAACAGCCAGTGCCGTTCCCACCGGCCGGGAGAGGCACCTAAAGGCAGGTGATAGGTTATTGGTAAAGAATCATGGCAATGGATCCGCGTGGTTATGAGGCACGGTCGAGTCTGGAACAGGGTCAGTTTCCTATCAAGTCCGCTTGGGAGATACCATCCTATGGGAATGCTTCAATCATCTACAAGCCATGAAGCCCCAGGCCGTGCAGGAAAAATCAATTCCCAGCAGACCGGGAACTTTGGAAAGAATTCCAGGCTCTCCGGCTCCTGTTCTCCATCTCCGCCAGTGGGAACCTCGGAGTCTGAAATGGACACAGTGGGTTTAGCCTCTCGATCACATTGTCACCCGATAAAGGGAACTCGGGCCACACGCTCATGATGGAAGAGGCGAGCTCCGGTCTGCTGAACCCCACTCACTTCCGAGGCTGAGCAGCAGGAACTGGACCCAGCATTGAAACTCCAAAAAAGGCTTCCAAGGTGGTCAGCCCTCGGCGGTTACTCAGACCTAGAGGGGGAGGGGGTGCAGTGACTTCAATCAGGTTCATGTGTTGGACACGGGCAAATATAAACTACCGAACTGAGGCCTGTGAAATGTGCCCACTCAGGGAGCTCCACAGAGTGCAAGCTGCAGAGAGTGAAGCACTGAGAGCTGGGGTAAGTGTGGGAGTTTAGGGAAGTGGGTGGAGAGGTATTGCTGTGTCTTGTGTCCCTTACTGCCCGGTCCCTTACGGCCAGGTCCAGTGCGGGTAGGTGTCCCCCAGACATTACTGTTCAGAAAGTGACGTGAGCAGATGTGTTTATTGAGACTTTCAGAAGGCTTTCGACAAGGTCTCACATCGCAGACTGCCATGTAAAGTGAAAGCACATGGGATTACAGGCAATGTTTTGAGACGGATAGAAAGCTGGTTCACTGATAGAAAGCAAAGAGTTGGCAATAAATGGGCCTTTTTCTGATTAGCAGTCAGTGTCTAGTGGGGTACCGCAGGAATCTGTGCACGGACCCCAACTGTTCACATTATATATTAATTATTCTGAAAGTGGAACTAAATGTATCATCTCCAAATTTGCAGATGATTAAAGGTGTGTGAGGGTGAGCTATGAGAAACATGCAGACATGCTTCAGTGTGATTTGAACAGGCTCAATGTGTGGGCACGTGCAAAGCAGTTGCAGTAAAATGTGGGTCAATGTGAGGTTATCCACTTTGGCAGCAATAATAGGAAGACAGATTATTATTTGAATGGGTGTAAATTGAGAGAGGTGGATACTCAGCGAGACCTTGGTGTCCGTATGCATCAGTAAGTGAAAGTCAGCGCGCATGTGCAACCGGCAGTAAAGAAGACAACTGTAATGCTGCCCTTCATAGGGATAAGATTGGAGTACAGGAAGAGAGATGTGTCACTGCAGTTGTACAGGGCATTGCTGAGGCCACACTTCGAGTATTGTGTGCAGTTTTGGTGTCCTTATCTGAGGAAGGATATCCTCGCTATAGAGGGAGTACAGCGAATGTTTACCAGGCTGATTCCTGGGATGGCAAGTCTGTGATATGAAGAGAGACTAAGTCGGTTAGGGCTTTATTCATTGGAGTTCATTCGAGTGAAGCATATAATATTGGAACAGGTTTAGACAGGATAGATTCAGAAAGAACGTTCCTGATGCTCAGGGAGTTGAGGACTAGGGTTCATGGGTTGAGGATAAGCATCAACCTTTTAGAACAGAGGTGAGGAGAAATTTCTCCACTCAGATGATCTATGGATTTCGCGACCACAGAAAGTAGCTGAGGCCAAAACCTTTCGTGATTTCAGGAATAAATTATGTATCGCTCTTGGGGCTAAAGTGATCACGGGATATGGGAGCAAGGGATGGTCAGGATATTGAAGTTGATGATGATCCATGATCAAGCTGAATGTCGGAGCTGGGTCGAAGGGCCGAATGGCCTGCCCCTGCTGTTCCTATATTTCAATGTTTCTACGATTGTGAAGCTGAGGTGAGTCTGTACACGGTGTGAATCTGAACATGATCCGAGTCCGAACCTTGTGTGAATCTGAACAGCGTCTCTGTCTGAACCTGGGTGGGTCTGAACCTGGTGCGGGGCCTCTCGACATGATTGCCAGTATTCCACTTGCCTTCCTAACTGCCGATTGGACCTGCAGGTTAACCTTTAGAGAATCTTGAACAAGGCCTCCCAAATTCCTTTGTGCATCTGATTTTCTAAGCATTTCCCCATTTAGAAAATAGTCTCTGCCTCCATTCCTCCTTCCAAAGTGCATAACCTCACACTTTTCCTCATTGTATTCCATCTGCCCCCTCTTTGCCCACTGTCCTAACCTGTCCAAGTCCTTCTGCAGCCCTCCTCCTCCCCCTCCCACTTCCGCAATACTCCCTGTCCCTCTGCATATCATTGCATCATCACCAAACTTAGCAACAGTGTCTTCATTTCGTTTTTCCAAATTATTAATGTGTATTGTGAAAAGTTGTGGTCCCAGCACCGACCCCTGAGGCGCACCACTTGTCACCAGCTGCCATCCTGAAAGAAGATCCCTTCATCCCCACTCTCTGCCTTCTGCCAGTCAGCCAATCCTCTATCCATGCCAGGATCTTACCCTCAACACCATTGGCACTTAACTTATATAACAGTCTCCTATGCTGCGCCTTATCAAAGAAAGATCACCACCAATGCCACCACAATTTCCTCAGCTATGTCTTTTAGAACCCTGGGGTGTACTCCATCCGGTCCAGGTGATTTATCCACCCACAGACCTTTCAGTTTCCCCAGAACCTTCTCCTGAGTGATGGCCACTACACCCACCTGTGTCCCCCGACTCTCCTGGAGCTCTGGCATCCCACTGGTGTCTTCCACCGTGAAGACTGATGCAAACTATTCAGTTCCTCTGCCATTTCTTTGTTTCCTATTATTCCTTCTCCAGCCTCATTTTTCAGTGATCCAATGGGTATTTTTGCCTCTCTCTTAACTTATATTAGAAAACCTCCTCCTCTCCTCTTTTATAATACAAGCTTGCTTACACTCATATTTCATCTTCTGCCCTCTTATTGCTTTTTTAAGTTGTCCTCTGCTTGCTTTCAAAAGCTTCTCAATCTTCTGCCTTCCCACTAATCCTTGCCACTAAGGATGCTTTCCCTTTTGTGTTTTTGCTGTCCTTGACTTCCCCGTCAGCCATGGATTCCTCGTCCTCCCTGTGGCATGTTTCCTCCTCCTTGGGATGAATTCCTGTTGTGCCTCCCAAATAACTCTCAAGAACTCCTGTCATTGCTGTTCCACTGTCTTCCCTGCTCGGCTCCCTTTCCAATCAACTCTGGCCAGCTCCACCTTCATGTCCTTGTAGTTATCTTTATTTAATTCAAATATCTTTACATCTGATTCCAGGTTCTTCCTCTCAAACTGCAGGGTAAATTCTATCATATTGTGGTCACTCCTCCCTAAGGGTTCCTTCACCTTAAGTTCCCTAATCAAGTCTGTCTCATTACACATCGCCAAATCCAGAATTGCCTGTTCTGTAGTAGGCTCTGTCACAAGCTGCTCCAAAAACCATCTCTTAGACATTCCACAAATTCCTTTTCTTGAGATCCACGACCCACCTGATTTTCCCAGTCCACCTTCGAATCTTAGAAACCTACATATTGAAGTCCCCCATGATTATTGTAACATTGCCTTTTCTATCTCCTGATGTATTTTCTGCCCCTCATTCTCTCACTATCCTCATCCCTACCCTCAGACTGTACTTTACCCTTTACCTCCGCCAATCAGACACGATGTTTACACTTGAAGGCCAGTTTCCAATGTTCAAAGTCTCTCTATTTTTCCCTTGCCTCCTTTTTCCCTTTTGCCTGTAATTCAGATTGATTCAATTATTTTGCTTGCTGTTCCTCCCTTTCCTTTTCTTTTCCCTGCAATTCAAATAGTTTTAATTATTTTTTATATTGAGTCAGTTTCATTTGTAACGAATTTCCAACGATTCTGACTGAGCTTCTGACAATTGCAAATGTTGTGCTATTGCCACAATTATCTCTCCTTTCCGTACTCTGTCAGGCAATGTCAACTGGAATGTGTTTCCAATTCCAAAAGCTTTGCTTTAGTCACTATCTGTCAGGTAACTTGTGTGACTTCCTCCACCCGCAGAAACTTCTGAGCCTCTGAAAGGGACATTAATCCAAACCACACTCCCTATTTAAACTGGAATACAACACCTGAAAAGAAAACACAAATCTGCTCACCCGCTCACTGTCTGAGTTCACTAATCCCAAATCAATCCAGAAATACAGGTTTCAATCCCGGAGCCCCCAGTTGTTCTCAGTCAGGTTGGATACTCCCAGTTGTTCCATGAAGCTCGAGTGACCTGTAACTCTTTACCTTGAATCTGGCTAGAAGGAGCATGGGAGGTTTCACTTCAGGTGGGAGTGAACTGACCCAGGAAGAACTCTTATTCAATACAAAGTTAAATTGAGAATATTGTTGACATGTGTGGTAAGACAATTAGCAAGAACTTTTAACAATGACAAAGAAGAAACACAACAACCACGATAATATACAACTCTGAAGGAAATATCTCTGGTGTGTTCCAACCAAAGCCAACACCCAATCCACAAAACCCTCCAAATCACCACAATACAGCAGAGGTTAATGCCGAATTATTACACGTGTCCAGTCTCCTGGGCTGAATGCTCAAAATCCCTTGAGAAACTCAGCAGAGGTTGCAGTCGAGTCTGTTCCACAAAACACAGCCTTTTCAAAAGAGAAGGACAGGGAGAGGGAGAGAGATTGCTTCTGAGCTTGCTGCTCAACTGCTTCCCAAAACAAAACTAAAAGACCAAAAGAAAACCACCACCTGACTGCCACATCTTAGCTCCACCTCCATGGAAGCTGCACGATTTAAACAAAATTGCTGAAAGGTCCACTCACATGACAACATTAACACTCACGCTCTCAACTCAGCACTCCCCATTACCCCAACACTCTCTCTCACACCAACACTATCCTGTCATGTCAACACCCCCCCTCACCTCAACACATTCCCGCTCACCTCAATACTCCCCTTCCCCTCTCTACACAATCTCTATCACACAGACATTACACCCTTTCTCCTCAACACAATCCGTCTCGCTTCTAAGTTCTCCCTCTCACATTTACATTGTCCCATAGAGGGTGAACATCAATTCCTCTCACCAGAACACGCGCTCTCAATTCAACACTCCCCCAATCAACACAACTCTCCCCCTCTCACCTTAACATCTCCCCCCCTCACATCAATCCTCCCGCTCACCTCTACATTACCCCACGCACCACAACACTACCCATCTCATCTCGACGCTCCTCACCTCAAGATCCCCAAGATATGAATTTCCCGTCCCACACCGCATGGGAGTCGGAGCAGATGGGCACAGACCGTGTCAAGATCCAATTACCTCTGGTGGGATTATCCGAATTTGGGGAGAGCGCGGGGCCAAATCCTACACTCTGTCTCACATCAACATTCTCCCTCTCTCATATCAGCTCTCCTCATCTCAGCACTCTGTCTCGCCTCAGCTCCCGCCATCTCATTTTAACTTTCCCCCTCACCTCAACAAACTCCCCCTCATCTCAATACACCGCCTCTCAACTCATCACTCTCCCCCTCACTTCCATAATAAACTTTCACTCCACACACAGCCCCCCACTCCACACAACTCAAACATCCGCCCGCTGTCCCTGCCCTGGGTGTGTTTGCTGGGGAAATTGCAGATGGAGTTTTATCTTGTGTTTCCCCGATGCTACACCTGTCCCTGCAGATGCAGAAATAACCTGATTCTTATTGGAACCAGGTATTTAGGAACAGCAGTGACCGCACTCTCCTTTCACAACCTGCACAGATACATTACTGAATTGCTCTGATTGTCAATACACATCCAGGTGCATGGCTAACCTCATCCCTACTGCCTTTACCTTCCAGGTGTATCACCAACTTCATTCTTATTACCAACTGACAAACAGAAACATCACTGACCTCACTCTTATTGTCGCTACTGATTCCCTGCGACCCCCGCGTTACAAAACGAATAAAGGCAACACAGCAGCAGCGTCACACAAACTGTCTCAAAAACCTTCAGCTCCTTCAATCATTCTGATCCTGGGCTGATCTCAACAACATAAAGTTTGAATGCAGAATGTAAGTTTGTTCCTCCACGAATACAGTTGGTTTAAATAATTGCGGAACAGAGCATCTATTTCAGGTCAAGCAGAGGTGGCAGTGTGGGAGCATGGTGCTAAATATCAGAATTATCTGTATCAATATCTGACTGCTCAGAGACCGGAATTAAAATAAATATATTCACTGCATGTGAAACATGTATAAAATGATATGCATTACAAAGTTACTGCTGGTGTTCAGTGACTGGAACTAATGTTATTCACCTTGAGATCTCTATAAATGTACCTCTTCTGTTCTGTACAGTCAGTTGGAGAAACGGATTTCGAAATGTTTTTCAATTAGATTGTATAAGATCTCCACATGCATTTTCACAAATTCCCTCAATAAATCCCCAGCTGAATTTAACAAGGCAATCCCCACCAATTGAATTCTGGTTTTCACTCTGCGTGAGATGTCAGCACCACCGGGAATGTCACCCCGCTTGGTTAACGCTGACACACAGACTCACTGTTACTGGGAGATATTGCAAAGTGTTCTTGTGTTGGATCGGGTCATCTCACTGTCCCAATACTGCAAACAATCACAATATGGAACGGGTTCTCACTTCTACACGGGACAATTATTCCCCATTTGGCATTGATTGCAATCAGTTGATCAATCTGATTTACTTAACTGGGGCAGTTTTCACCTGGCCTTCATCAATCGAGAGATTGAGTTTAGGAGTCCGGGGATAATGATGCAGCTATATAAGACCCTCGTCAGACCCCACTTGGAGTACTGTGCTCAGTTCTGGTCGCCTCATTACAGGAGGGACGTGGAAATTATTGAAAGGGTGCAGAGAAGATTTACAAGGATGTTGCCTGGATTGGTTGGCATGCCTCATGAGGATATGTTGAGAGAGCTCGGTCTTTTCTCCTTGGAGAGATGAAGGATGAGAGGTGACCTGATAGAGGTATAAAAGATGTTGAGTGGTATAGATCAGGTGGACTCACAGAGGCTTTTTCCCAGGGCTGAAATGGCTGCTACGAGAGGACACAGGTTAAAGGTGCTGGGGAATAGCTACAGAGGAGATGTGAGGGGTAGGTTTTGCACTCAGAGGGTGGTGGGTGAGTGGAATCGGCTGCCGCCAGTGGTGGTGGAGGCAAACTCGATGGTGTCTTTTAAGAGACTCCTGGATGAGTACATGGGACTTAATAGGATTGAGGGTTCGAGGTAAGCCTGTATATAAGCCGAGGTAGGTAGGGACATGACCGGCGCAACTTGTGGGCCGAAGGGCCTGTTTGTGCTGTAGCTTTTCTATGTTCTTTACAACAGAAAATGTTTGCAATTCATTCATTCGAATTCCCAAGTGTCTGAACTGTATTTAGGAAAGATCTGAAGGAGTATTTCACAAAACTATAACAACAAATTAACAGAAGACAGTTATTATGAAAGCACGTGTGGAAAATATCATTATCAGTGAGGCTGCCCTGGGATTACTTCATGGACAGTGATGGAAACGTGTTTGATACAGAAGATACACGTCCCTTTTATCAGCCTGTTTGAATTGGCAGTGCAGCAAGACCATACACTTTACCCAGTGCTGTCCCTATCCTTGGAAATGTTCAATGGAAGCACAATTTACAGGAACCCAATGGCAAATACAGAAACATGGTTCAGAATGGGGTTCGACACAGAGTAAACACCCTTTGCAGTCAACTATTCAATGGGACACTGCAGAGTGAGCTTTGCTCTGTCTGCAATCCCGTGTGTAACTGTTCTGGGAGGGTTTCAGAGGTCAGTATCAAGAGGAGATGTATCTGTATTGAACTTTTCTTTACCCATACATGGGATTTTTTTCTGGCAATATACAGGGAGAGCAGAACTATATGTATCTCTGTGTCCACCTGCGCTCGAGTTCCTGATAGGACAGTGTGGAGAGATTTTCTGTGGACCTTACCCTGTTCTGCTCTTGCTCAGGTCTTTAGTGTTTGGACAGTCTATGCAGACATTTTTTGTGCATCTCACCCTTGCTACCCCTTCACTGGAGTTCTTGGTGAAACAGTGTGATGGGAGGTTTCTGGAAATCTCAGCCTGAGCTGCATCTGAACTCTCACTAGTTGCATCTGTCTTTGGAGAGTTTGATGGGGACATTATAGAGGGAGATTTATTCTACATTTAACGACGTACTGTCCCTATCCTGGGTATCCTGGGAGTGCTTGATGAGGACACTGGAGAGAGAGGTTTATTATGTATCTACCCCCCCACCCCGGCCAATGCTGTAGCCGTTCTGGGTGGTGCAGAGGGAATTTTACCGTGTGAATGTTTGATGGGCACAGTCTTAAATTTACTCTGTGTCTATCCCCATGCTGTACACGTCCTGGGAGTGTTTGATGGGGACATTGATGAGGGAAATTTACTCTGTATCTAACCCCGTCCAGTACCTGTCCTGTACGTTGCCCGTCTCCCAAGTTAGCATGGCTAATCCAACTAACTCCCACATCTTTGGAGTGTGGGAGGAAATGAGAGCACACAGAGGATTCCCACGCAGACAGGGGAGAACGTGCGCACTCCACACAGAGAGTGACCCGAGGCTGGATTCAAACCCGGGTCTTTGGCGCCATGAGGCAGCAGCGCCAACCAGTGTGTTACAGAACCTCACCCCTCACCACAAAATTCCCTTCTCACCTCCACACTCCCACTGTCACCTCCACACTCCCACTGTCACCTCAACACTCCCCCTCTCGCCTCCACGCTCCCCCCCGCTCGCCTCCGCGCTCCCCCCCGCTCGCCTCCGCGCTCCCCCCCTCTCGCCTCCGCGCTCCCCCCCTCTCGCCTCAGCGCTCCCCCCTCTCGCCGCAGCGCTCCCCCCCTCTCCCCCTCTCGCCTCAACGCTCTCCCCCTCTCGCCTCAGCGCTCCCCCCCTCTCGCCTCAACGCTCTCCCCCTCTCGCCTCAACGCTCTCCCCCTCTCGCCTCAACGCTCTCCCCCTCTCGCCTCAACGCTCTCCCCCTCTCGCCTCAACGCTCTCCCCCTCTCGCCTCAACGCTCTCCCACTCTCGCCTCAACGCTCTCCCCCTCTCGCCTCAACGCTCTCCCCCTCTCGCCTCAACGCTCTCCCCCTCTCGCCTCAACGCTCTCCCCCTCTCGCCTCAACGCTCTCCCCCTCTCGCCTCAACGCTCCCCCCTCTCGCCTCAACGCTCCCCCCCTCTCGCCTCAACGCTCTCCACCTCTCGCCTCAACGCTCTCCCCCTCTCGCCTCAACGCTCTCCCCCTCTCGCCTCAACGCTCTCCCCCTCTCGCCTCAACGCTCTCCCCCTCTCGCCTCAACGCTCTCCCCCTCTCGCCTCAACGCTCTCCCCCTCTCGCCTCAACGCTCTCCCCCTCTCGCCTCAACGCTCTCCCCCTCTCGCCTCAACGCTCTCCACCTCTCGCCTCAACGCTCTCCCCCTCTCGCCTCAACGCTCTCCCCCTCTCGCCTCAACGCTCTCCCCCTCTCGCCTCAACGCTCTCCCCCTCTCGCCTCAACGCTCTCCCCCTCTCGCCTCAACGCTCTCCCCCTCTCGCCTCAACGCTCTCCACCTCTCGTCTCAACGCTCCCCCCCTCTCGCCTCAACGCTCCCCCCTCTCGCCTCAGCGCTCCCCCCCTCTCGCCTCAACGCTCTCCCCCCTCTCGCCTCAACGCTCTACCCCCTCTCGCCTCAACGCTCTCCCCCTCTCGCCTCAACGCTCCCCCCCTCTCGCCTCAGCGCTCCCCCCCTCTCGCCTCAGCGCTCCCCCCCCTCTCGCCTCAGCGCTCCCCCCCTCTCGCCTCAACGCTCTCCCCCTCTCGCCTCAACGCTCTCCCCCTCTCGCCTCAGCGCTCCCCCCTCTCGCCTCAGCGCTCCCCCCCTCTCGCCTCAGCGCTCCCCCCCTCTCGCCTCAGCGCTCCCCCCCTCTCGCCTCAGCGCTCCCCCCCCTCTCGCCTCAACGCTCTCCCCCTCTCGCCTCAACGCTCTCCCCCTCTCGCCTCAACGCTCTCCCCCTCTCGCCTCAACGCTCTCCCCCTCTCGCCTCAACGCTCTCCCCCTCTCGCCTCAAAGCTCTCCCCCTCTCGCCTCAACGCTCTCCCCCTCTCGCCTCAACGCTCTCCCCCTCTCGCCTCAACGCTCTCCCCCTCTCGCCTCAACGCTCTCCCCCTCTCGCCTCAACACTCTCCACCTCTCGCCTCAACGCTCTCCACCTCTCGCCTCAACGCTCTCCCCCTCTCGCCTCAACGCTCTCCCCCTCTCGCCTCAACGCTCTTCGCCTCAACGCTCTCCCCCTCTCGCCTCAACGCTCTCCACCTCTCGCCTCAACGCTCCCCCTCTCGCCTCAACGCTCCCCCCCTCTCGCCTCAACGCTCTCCCCCCTCTCGCCTCAACACTCTCCCCCTCTCGCCTCAACATCCACCCCTCTCGCCTCAACGCTCGCCCCCTCTCGCCTCAACGCTCTCCCCGTCTCGCCTCAACGCTCTCCCCCTCTCGCCTCAACGCTCTCCCCCTCTCGCCTCAACACTCTCACCCTCTCGCCTCAACACTCCCCCTCTCGTCTCAACGTTCCCCCCCTCTCACCTGTCCACACTGTCTATCTCACCCTCTGCTATACCTGCACTGGAGATTCGTGTTTGGACAGTGTCGAGGGAGACTGTTTGTGTATCTGGGCCTGTGCTGCATCTACAATGAGGGTATTTGATGGGAGTGTAGAGGCAGCTTATCCTTGTAAATGTCTGATGGGCGCAAGCTGACGGATATCGAGCCTGAAGGTTGCCTGACTAAGTTGAACCTTCACTTTAGCAGCCATGAGACCGCCTGGTCACACAGTTAAGATGGGGTGGGAGTGACACTGGACCTCTGTAGCTGACATTGGAGTGTTTGATGGGATGTTGCAGATGATGTTTGCTCCGTGTTTAAGGGCTGTCACCGTTCCCTCCGCACTCTGGCTGGCAGCGTGAGGGGACAGACTGACTTCACACCTAATCCCTGCAGTAAATATCCTGGGAGTGTTTGTTGGATCAGTGTGTATTGATATAACACCATGTTGTTCCCCTCTCATCTGAAAGCTCCCTCCTCACATCAACACACTCCCTCTCACCTCAGTAACCGCCTCTCACCTCAACTCCCACCGTCCACAGCAACACCCCTCACCTCAACACTGAACCTCTCACCTCAAAATTCCCCTTCACCTCAACACTCTCTCTCTCACCCCACTCACATCAAAAATAGGATTGACCTTGTGAGTTCCTTCAATCTTTCTGATTCTAGGCTGCCATCAACAACATAACGTTTCACTGTGCACCGTCCGTCTGTTCCTCCAGAACAAAGAACAATACAGCACAGGAACAGGCCCTTCGGCCCTCCAAGCCCGTGCCACTCCCTGGTCCAAACTAGACCATTCTTTTGTATCCCTCCATTCCCACTCCGTTCATGTGGCTGTCTAGATAAGTCTTCAACGTTCCCAGTGTGTCCGCCTTCACCACCTTGCCTGGCAGCGCATTAGAGGCCCCCAGCACCCTCTGTGTAAAATATGTCCTTCTGATATCTGTGTTAAACCTCCCCCCCCCTTCACATTGAACCTATGACCCCTCGTGAACATCACCACCGACCTGGGGAAAAGCTTCCCACCGTTCACCCTATCTATGCCTTTCATAATTTTATACACCTCTATTAAGTCTCCCCTCATCCTCCGTCTTTCCAGGGAGAACAACCCCAGTTTACCCAATCTCTCCTCATAACTAAGCCCCTCCATACCAGGCAACATCCTGGTAAACCTCCTCTGTACTCTCTCCAAAGCCTCCAGTAGTGTGGCGACCAGAATTGGACACAGTAATCCAAATGCGGCCGAACCAACGTTCTATACATCTGCAACATCAGACCCCAACTTTTATACTCTATGCCCCGTCCTATAAAGGCAAGCATGCCATGTGCCTTCTTCACCACCTTCTCCACCTGTGACGTCACCTTCAAGGATCTGTGGACTTGCACACCCAGGTCCCTCTGCGTGTCTACACCCTTTATGGTTCTGCCATTTATGTATAGCTCCTCCCTACATTATTTCTACCAAAATGCATCACTTCATATTTATCAGGATTGAACCCAATCTGCCATTTCTTTGCCCAAATTTCCAGCCTATCTATATCCTTCTGTAGCCTCTGACAATGCACCTCACTTTCTGCAAGTCCTGCCAATTTTGTGTCGTCCGCAAACTTACTGATCACCCCAGTTACACCTTCTTCCAGATCGTTTGCATAAATCACAAACAGCAGAGGTCCCAATACAGAGCCCTGCGGAACTCCACTAGTCACAGGCCTCCAGCCGGAAAAAGACCCTTCCACTACCACCCTCTGTCTTCTGTGACCAAGCTAGTTCTCCACCCATCTAGCCACCTCCCCCTTTATCCCATGAGATCCACCCTTTTTCACCAGCCTACCATGAGGGACTTTGTCAAACGCTTTACTAAAGTCCATATAGACGACATCCACGGCCCTTCCCTCGTCAACCATTCTGGTCACTTCTTCAAAAAACTCCACCAGGTTAGTGAGGCATGACCTCCCTCTCACAAAACCATGCTGACTATCGTTAATGAGTTTATTCCTTTCTAAATGCGCATACATCCTATCTCTAAGAATCTTCAACAACTTGCCCACCACGGACGTCAAGCTCACCGGCCTATAATTTCCCAGGTTATTCTTCCTACCCTTCTTAAATAACGGGACCACATTAGCTATCCTCCAATCCTCTGGGACCTCACCTGCGTCCAGTGACGAGACAAAGCTTTGCGTCAGAGGCCCAGCGATTTCATCTCTCGTCTCCCTGAGCAGCCTTGGATAGATTCCATCAGGCCCTGGGGATTTGGCAGTCTTTATATTCTCTAACAAACCTAACACTTCCTCCCTTGTAATGGAGATTTTCTCCAACGGTTCAACACTCCCCTCCGAGACACTCCCAGTCAACACATCCCTCTCCTTTGTGAATACCGACGCAAAGTATTCATTTAGGATCTCCCCTACTTCTTTGGGCTCCAAGCATAATTCCCCACTTTTGTCCCTGAGAGGTCCGATTTTTTCCCTGACAACCCGTTTGTTCCTAACGTATGAATAAAATGCCTTGGGATTCTCCTTAATCCTGTCTGCCAAGGACATTTCGTGACCCCTTTTTGCCCTTCGAATTCCCCATTTCAGTTCCTTGCTACTTTCTTTGTACTCCTCCAGAGCTCCCTCTGTTTTTAGCTGCCTGGACCTAACATATGCCTCTCTTTTCTTTTTGACCAGTCCCTCAATTTCCCTGGTTATCCACGGTTCTCGAATCCTATCCTTCTTTTTTACAGGCACATGCCTGTCCTGTAGCCCTAACAACTGTCCCTTAAAATACTCCCACATGCCAGATGTGGATTTACCCTCAAAGAGCCTCTCCCAATCAAGAGCTGCCAATTTCTGCCTAATCCCACGAAAGTTAGCCTTCCCCCAATCCAACACCTTACCCTTGGGACACCACTCATCCTTTCCCATCACTATCCTAAAGCTAATAGAATTGTGGTCACGATTTGCTACATGTTCCCCTACCGAAACTTTGAAGACCTGACCGGGCTCATTCCCCAGTACTAGGTCCAGTATAGCCCCCTCTCTAGTCGGGCTATCTGCATATTGTTCCAAAGAACCCTCCTGTACGCATTTTACAAATTCCTCCCCATTTCAGAGTCCCAGCTCTCAGCGATTTCCACTCTATACCAGGGAAATTGAAGTCTCCCACTACAACAACCCTATTTTTCCTGCACCTATCCAGTATCTCCTGACATATCCGTTCTTCCACTTCCCTCGGGTTGTTAGGGGGCCTGTAGTATAGCCCCAACATAGTGACTGCGCCCTTCATGTTTCTAAGCTCCACCCAGAGTGACTCGTTACACGACCCCTCTGAATTGTCCTCCCTCTGCACCGCTGTAATATGCTCTCCAACTAATACTGCTACTCCCCCACCTCTTTTGGCCCCTCCTCTGTCTCGCCTAAAACACTTGTACCCCGGAATATTCAGCTGCCAGTCCTGTCCCTCTTTCAACCAAGTCTCTGTCACGGCAACCACATCCAAATCCCTCGTGAGCATTAAGGCCCTAAGTTCGTCTGTCTTACCTGCTACGCTCCTTGCATTGAAGTATAAGCACTCCAGACCTCCAGGCTCAGTGAGGTCGTCCTCCCCCAGAGTGCTCTTCTTCTTTGCCAGCTTTGTCCCAGTCCCAAGCTCGTCCCCAGCCTCTACACTTGTAGACCTAATATTTTGATCCCCACCCCCCTGCCATACTAGTTTAAACCCCCCCGAACTGCACTAGCAAAACTCCCAGCCAGGATATTCGTGCCCTTTCAACATAGTTGTGACCCGTCCTTCTTGTACAGGTTCCATCCTCTCCTGAAAACTTCCCATTGATCTAGGAAAATGAAGACCTCCCTCCTGAACCAGTCCTTTAGCCAAGCATTCAATTGTACTAACTCCCTATTCTTAGCCTCACTGGCACCAGGCATCGGGAGCAGCCCGAAGATGGCCACCCTGGAGGCCCTACTTTTTAGTCCATTTCCCAACTCCCTGAATTGCTCTCGTAGGATCCCCCTGCTCTTCCTATCTACGTCATTTGCATCAATGTGTACAATGATATCCGTTTCTTTATCTTCCCCTTTTAAGATGCCTCCTATCCGCTCGGTGACATCCATTTCCCCAGCACCAGGTAGGCAGACTACCATCCTGGAGTCCCGTTCGCAACCACAGAATCGCCTGTCTGTGCCTCTAACCGACGCATCCCCCACCACTATTGCTCTCCTAACCCCTCTCTTTCCTTTCCAGGCCACAGAACCTGACTCTGTGCCAGTGACCTGGTCAGAAATACCCGAGTGTTAAATAATTTCTGAATAGGGCACGAATATCCTGAATAGGGGCGGCACGGTAGCACAGTGGGGGGCGGCATGGTAGCACAGTGGTTAGCACTGCTGCTTCACAGCTCCAGGGTTCGATTCCCGGCTCAGGTCACTGTCTGTGTGGAGTTTGCACATTCTCTTCGTGTCTGCGTGGGTTTCCTCCGGGTGCTCCGGTTTCCTCCCACAGTCCAAAGATGTGCGGGTTAGGTTGATTGGCCATGCTAAAAATTGCCCTTAGTGTCCTGAGATGCGTAGGTTAGAGGGATTAGCGGTTAAAGATGTGGGGATATGGGGGTAGGGCCTGGGTGGGATTGTGGTCGGTGCAGACTCGATGGGCCGAATGGCCTCTTTCTGTACTGTAGGGTTTCTATGATTTCTATGATTTCTATAGCATCTATTTCAGGTCAGGGAAAGGTAGCGGCGTTGAAGCATGATGCTAAATACCAGCATTAACTATACCAATGTCTGATTTCTCCATGTCCCGTGTTATATTGAATTGGATGAGAATTTAGGAGGCATGGTTAGTAAGTTTGGAGATGACATCAGAATTGGTGGCATAGTGGACAGTGAAGGTTATCTCCGATTGCAATCGGATCTTGATCAATTGGGCCAGCGGGTTGACAAATGGCAGATGAAGTTTAATTTAGATAAATGCAAGGTGATGCATTTTGGTTGATCGAATCAGGGCAGGATTTACTGAGTTAATGGTAGAGCGTTGGGGAGAGTTACAGAACAAAGAAATCGAGAGCGGGGGTGAGGGAAAAACAGACATTGACAGCAAAACAGAGGTGTGGGTTGAAGTGAGGAGGTGGGATGAGACACAGGTTCTGGGGGGTGTCCAGTGTGGGGTCAGTGCCCAGCTCCCTGTCTCTGGAGAAAAGCCTCAGTCACAGCCCTCTGGGATTCCCAATTTACAGAAATAAACAACTAAATAAACAAATAAACAAATGTTGGGAGGCTGATTTTAAAAAGTCTCCAAGGAATGGACACAGCTTGTTCCCAGTTTAAAGAGGGGAGTTTATCTCTTTCTGTGACTGAGATGTTGTCTATTCAGACTCGGAATATACGTGGCGTTCAGTGTCTGGGTGGGAGGATTACACCAGGCATGAAGCTGGGAGAATTACATTTCTCCCCTTTGTCCCATCCGGATATCGTCAAATTATTGCTCATGGGATCTGGCTGTGCATCAATAACCAGCTGCCTTTCCTGAACTCCAACTTGTAAACACGCAAATTTAAAATGGAACTGACTGTAAAACATGTGAGGGATGAGGGAGGGAATCGTTCCCAATTCCAGAGTCCTGACTGTGTTTTTAGAAGGGGTGGTGCCAGGGGCAGGGGCTCAGGACAGGGGATTACTATCACTGCCTCTGTCACTCCAGCTTTCCGGGCTGGAGAGAATTGTTGTGTTTCACTGGAGTGGAGCGAATCCTGCTCTTTGCCCCAAGGTTGAATGCAGCCTCTGTGACTAGGCCACAATTCAAGCCCGAAATGCAGCAGAAACAGATGGAGAGAGAGACAGACAGAGTGAGGGGAGAAATGAGGGGGATATAAAACAGCTGGATGTGGTGGGTTAAACTGAGGCGGTTAGTGGGAGCAGGGCTTCAATGAGGGACAGACTCTGCATTTTAATTCTGAGGGCCCGTTGGGGCGTGTCTCAGTCTCTTTGCCTCTGCCTCCATCTCTGCCTGTTGCAGTCTCTTTGTCTCATTCTCTCTCTCTCTCTGTCGCTGCCTGTAAACATTTACTCAATTGTAAAATCTTTGCAAACTAGATGCCTGTCAGTTTCGACATTACAATCATGCAGGAATTGAGAGAGAGAGCTCCACTATGAGAAAGGCTGCACTGAAATTTAAAATTCCCATTATTTTTGGGATCTTCGTATGCACAGGGTGAAAACTCCACACAGAGTGACCAAAGGTGGGAATGGAACGTGATTCACTGGCGCTGTGAGGCAGCAGTGCGAACCATGTGGCACCGTGCCCTTGAACGAAATGGCTTGCTCGGCCATTTGGGAGGACAGCTGAGAGTCAGCCACGTTGCTGTGGCTCTGGAATGACATGTAGACCAGACCAGGTAAGGACGGCAGATTTCCTTCTCTATGGACATTACTGAAGCAGGGGGAGGGTGAATGGGTGCAGAGAGAAATGGAGAGTGAGAGGGAGTGAGAGTGACAGGGAGAAAGAGGGAGACAGCGAGTTCCAGGCTCCCACCACCCTCTGTGTAAAACAACTTGCCTCGGACAACTCCTTTAAACCTTCCCCCTCCACCTTAAACCTATTCCCCCGAGTAATTCACTCTTCCACCCTGCGAAAAAGCTTCTGACTATCCACTCTGTCCATGCCCCTCATAATCTTGTAGACTTCTATCAGGTCTCCCCTCAACCTCCGTCGTTCCAGTGAGAACAAACCAAGTTTCTCCAACCTCTCCTCATAGCTAATGCCCTCCATACCAGGCAACATTCAGAAAAAACTTTTCTGTACTCTCTCCAAAGCCTCCACATCCTTCTGTTAGTGTGGCGACCAGAATTGAACACTATATTCTACATGCGGCCTGACTAAGATTCTATAAATCTGCAACATGATTTGCCAATTTTTAAACTCAATGCCCCGGCCGATGAAGGCGACCATGCCGTATGCCTTCTTGACGACCTTCTCCACCTGCGTTGCCACACAGTGACCTGTGTACCTGTCAAATTCAACAATAAACTAAAATGTAAAAAAGACAAACAAATTCAACAACAACAACCCCAACATTGAAAACCACGAATAAATTCAACAACAACCCCAACATTGAAATCCCAAATGCCTTCTTGACTACCTTCTCCACCTGCGTTGCCACTTTCAGTGACCTGTGCACCTGTACACCCAGATCCCTCTGCCTTTCAATACTCTTAAGGGTTCTGCCATTTACTCTATATTTCCGATCTGTACTGGACCTTCCAAAATGCATTCCCTCACATTTGTCCGGATTAAACTCCATCTGCCACCTCTCTGCCCAAGTCTTCAACCAATCTATTGAAGATAGATCGCCCCCTGCAATCCCTCACCCGCATCCCCTCCCCGAGCCCCACCGCTTCCTCCACCTCTGCCCCACCCCCCCACGCCTGCAAACCCTCCCCCATGCAACCGCTGCCCCGCAACGCCTTATTCCCTCCCCTACAACCCTTCTTCCGCAACCCCTTTCCCCAACCCCCGCAAACCCTCCCCACTCCAACCACTCTCCTGCCACCCCTGCCCCGCAACCCCTCACCCCCTGCCCCTCACTCCCACAACTACTCACCCCATCCCCCCAACACCTCGCCCGCTTCTCCGCAACCCCTCACTCCACAACCTCTCCACCCGCAACCCCTCACCCCCTGCCCCTCACCCCCATCCCCCGCAACTACTCACCCCAACCTCTCTCCCCCGCCCCCTCAATACCAATTGAGTCTAATCAATGTACTTGGACTATCAGCGACCATACCTTGTGTATTGATGTGTTTGTCCAGAAGCTTCTTCAATCAGAGAGTCCCTGCCTCCAGCAGCCACTCAGGCAGCGAGGTCCAGATTTCCAACACAGTCTGCTCAACATTCTGTCCCCACATCCCCTCTGAAACACACTCACCTTTAACCTCTGCCCTTTGGTCAAACCCAGACCAAGATGGCACTGGGCATGCGCTCTCCCCACATTGCCCCTCACAAAGATGGCACTGAACATGCGCTCTCCCCACATTGCCCCTCACAAAGATGGCACTGAACATGCGCTCTCCTCACATTGCCCCTCACAAAGACGGCGGCGGTGCAGGCGCACAGCCCCGCTGTAAACATGGCGGCGGTGAACTCGGGGCAGAAACGGGGAACAATACTGGGCTCCCGCTGGGTACAAACGGGGAACCGGCGATTCCATTCTCTGAGTTTCCGCTGGACACAAACCTGGTTATGAATCCTCTCCGCCCACCCGCCGGATCCATCGCTCCCCCCGAGCCGCCATTCCACTCACTGACATCAAATCACCCATTGGCATCCCGCACACTGCGCATGCTCCACTCCCAGCCCCGCCCCTCATTCACTCCGATTGGTTGGAGGACCAGCCCCTCCCGCTCGGTAATCCAGTCCCGCCCCCTTCTCCTCCTATTGGTCCGGAGCTGCCGTCAATCAGCCGGGCATTGTGACGGTGTGAGATGGTGGGCGGGGCAACAGCACCAGGTTAAAGGTCAACAGGTCGATTTGGCAGCACAAGACACGAGCTTTCGGAGCACTGCTCCTTGATCAGGGGAGTGGGAGATGTGTTCACAAACAGGGCCGACAGAGACACTAACTCAATTTACACAATAATGGTTGGAATGTGAGTCTTCGGGGAAGCGTTCTCCAAGGCTGCCTTCACCACACACGACAGCGCAGAGTCACTGCGCAGAGACTGATAGTCAAGTTCCACACACATGAGGACGGCCCCAACCGCCATCTTGGGTTCATGTCACACTATCTGGATGATCTGGATGAGGAAGTGGAGGGATGGGTTGGTAAGTTTGCCGACGACACGAAGGTTGGTGGGGTTGTGGATAGTCTGGAGGGATGTCAGAAGTTACAGAGGGACATAGATAGGATGCAAGACTGGGCGGACAAGTGGCAGATGGACTTCAACCCAGATAAATGCGTCGTGGTCCATTTTAGCAGGTCGAATGGGATGAAGGAGTACAATATTAAGGGAAAGACTCTTAGTACTGTAGAGGATCAGAAGGACCTTGGGGTCCGGGTCCATAGGACTCTAAAATTGGCCCTGCAGGTGGAGGAGGTGGTTAAGAAGGCGTATGGTGTGCTGGCCTTTATCAATCGAGGGATTGAGTTCAGGAGTCCGGGGATAATGATGCAGCTATATAAGACCCTCGTCAGACCCCACTTGGAGTACTGTGCTCAGTTCTGGTCGCCTCATTACACGAAGGATGTGGAAAAGATTGAAAGGGTGCAGAGGAGATTTACAAGGATGTTGCCTGGATTGAGTGGCATGCCTTATGAGGATAGGCTGAGGGAGCTCGGTCTTTTCTCCTTGGAGAGACGTAGGATGAGAGAAGACCTAATAGAGGTATATAAGATGTTGAGAGGCTTTTTCCCAGGGTGGAAATGGCTGCTATGAGAGGACACAGGTTTAAGTTGCTGGGGGGGGGGGGGGGTAGGTACTGGGGAAATGTTAGGGGGAAGTTTTTCACACAGAGGGTGGTGGGTGAGTGGAATCGGCTGCCGTCAGTGGTGATGGAGGCAAACTCAATAGGGTCTTTTAAGAGACTCCTGGTTGAGTCCATGGGACTTAATAGGATGGAGGGATAGAGGTAGGCCTAAAAGGTAGGGTTATGTTCGGCAAAACTTGTGGGGCCGAAGGGCCTGTTTTGTGCTGTAGTTTTCTATGTTTCTATCTGTAACCCCCACGACTTGCCTGGCCTTGCAGAATCTCACTAACTGTCCTGTCTGGAGACAATACACATCTTTCACCGCTGCTCTACCCTCTCTCCACTCACATTGTCTGTACCTTTCAGACTTGCTTACCTGTAAAGACTCGCATTCCAACCGTTATAATGCACTGGCTAAAGCCAAACACAGTAAGAAGTTTAACAACACCAGGTTAAAGTCCAACAGGTTTATTTGGTAGCAAAAGCCACACAAGCTTTCGGAGCTCCAAGCCCCTTCTTCAGGTGAGTGGGAATTCTGTTCACAGACAGGGCAGATAAAGACACAGACTCAATTTACATGAATAATGGTTGGAATGCGAATACTTACAGCTAATCAAGTCTTTAAGATACAAAGAACGAGAGTGGAGAGAGCATTAAGACAGGCTAAAAAGATGTGTATTGTCTCCAGACAAGACCGCATGTGAAACGTTGCAGGTCCAGGCAAGCTGTGGGGGTTACAAATAGTGTGACATGAACCCAATATCCCGGTTGAGACCGTCCTCGTGTGAGCGGAACTTGGCTATCGTTTTCTGCTCAGCGACTCTGCGCTGTCGTGTGTCGTGAAGGCCGCCTTGGAGAACGCTAACCTGAAGATCCAAGGCTGAATGCCCGTGACTGCTGAAGTGCATAAACATGAGGAGAGAAACAGTCAGTAACACAGGGTGCTGGGGGAGAGGGGTTACTGAATTACAGTGTGAGGGAGCTGCATTAACATCAGTACAGACACAGTCAGTAACACAGGGTGCTGGGGGGAGAGGGGTTACTGAATGACAGTGGGAGGGAGCTGCATTAACATCAGTGCAGATTCAGTCAGTAACACAGGGTGCTGGGGGAGAGGGGATACTGAGTGACAGTGTGAGGGAGCTGGTTTAACATCAGTGCCGATACAGTCAGTAACACAGGGTGCTGGGGGGAGAGGGGTTACTGAGTGACAATGTGTGGGAGCTGGATTAACATCATTAGAGACACAGTCAGTAACACAGGTGCTGGGGGAGAGGGGTGACTGGGTGACAGTGTGAGGGAGCTCTACTAACATCAGCAGAGATACAGTCAGTAACACAGGGTGCTGGGAAAAGGGGTTACTGAGTGACAGTGTGAGGGAGCTGGACTAACATCAGTACAGACACAGTCAGTAACACAGGGTGCTGGGGGAGAGGGGTTACTGAGTGACAGTGTGAGGGAGCTGGATTAACATTAGTACAGATACAGTCAGTAACACAGGGTGCTGGGGGAGAGGGGTTACAGAGTGCCAGTGTGAGGGAGCTGGATTAACATCAGTACAGATACAGTCAGGAACACAGGGTGCTGGGGGAGAGGGGTTACTGAGTGACAGTGTGAGGGAGCTGGATTAACATCAGTACAGATACAGTCAGTAACACAGGGTGCTGGGGGGGAGGGGTTACTGAGTGACAGTGTGAGGGAGCTGGATTAACATCAGTACAGATACAGTCAGTAACACAGGGTGCTGGGGGAGAGGGTTACGGAGTGCCAGTGTGAGGGAGCTGGATTAACATCAGTACAGATACAGTCAGTAACACAGTGTGCTGGGGGAGAGGGGTTACTGAGTGACAGTGTGAGGGAGCTGGATTAACATCAGTACAGATACAGTCAGTAACACAGGGTGCTGGGGGAGAGGGGTTACAGAGTGACAGTGTGAGGGAGCTGGATTAACATCAGTACAGATACAGTCAGTAACACAGGGTGCTGGGGGAGAGGGGTTACTGAGTGACAGTGTGAGGGAGCTGGATTAACATCAGTACAGATACAGTCAGTAACACAGGGTGCTGGGGGAGAGGGGTTACTGAGTGACAGTGTGAGGGAGCTGGATTAACATCAGTAGAGATACAGTCAGTAACACAGGGTGCTGGGGAGAGGGGTTACTGAGTGGCAGTGTGAGGGAGCTGGATTAACATCAGTACAGATACAGTCAGTAACACAGGGTGCTGGGGGGAGAGGGGCTACAGAGTGACAGTGTGAGGGAGCTGGATTAACATCAGTACAGATACAGTCAGTAACACAGGGTGCTGGGGGAGAGGGGTTACTCAGTGACAGTGTGAGGGAGCTGGATTAACATCAGTACAGATACAGTCAGTAACACAGGTTGCTGGGGGGAGAGGGGTTACTGAGTGACAGTGTGAGGGAGCTGGATTAACATCAGTACAGATACAGTCAGTAACACAGGGTGCTGGGGGGAGAGGGGCTACAGAGTGACAGTGTGAGGGAGCTGGATTAACATCAGTACAGATACAGTCAGTAACACAGGGTGCTGGGGGAGAGGGGTTACTGAGTGGCAGTGTGAGGGAGCTGGATTAACATCAGTAGAGATACAGTCAGTAACACAGGGTGCTGGGGGGAGAGGGGTTACTGAGTGACAGTGTGAGGGAGCTGGATTAACATCAGTACAGATACAGTCAGTAACACAGGGTGCTGGGGGAGAGGGGTTACAGAGTGACAGTGTGAGGGAGCTGGATTAACATCAGTACAGATACAGTCAGTAACACAGGGTGCTGGGGGAGAGGGGTTACTGAGTGGCAGTGTGAGGGAGCTGGATTAACATCAGTACAGACACAGTCAGTAACACAGGGTGCTGGGGGAGAGGGGTTACTGAGTGACAGTGTGAGGGAGCTGGATTAACATCAGTATAGATACAGTCACTAACACAGGGTGCTGGGGGAGAGGGGTTACTGAGTGACAGTGTGAGGGAGCTGGATTAACATCAGTGCAGATACAGTCAGTAACACAGGGGTCTGGGGGAGATGGGTTACTGAGTGACAGTGTGAGGGAGCTGGATTAACATCAGTACAGATACAGTCAGTAACACAGGGTGCTGGGGGGAGAGGGGTTCCTGAGTGACAGTGTGAGGGAGCTGGATTAACATCAGTACAGATACAGTCAGTAACACAGGGTGCTGGGGGAGAGGGTGACTGAGTGACAGTGATGGGGAGCTGGATTAACATCAGTACAGATACAGTCAGTAACACAGGGTGCTGGGGGAGAGGGGTTACTGAGTGACAGTGATGGGGAGCTGGATTAACATCAGTACAGATTCAGTCAGTAACACAGGGTGCTGGGGGAGAGGGGATACTGAGTGACAGTGTGAGGGAGCTGGTTTAACATCAGTGCAGATACAGTCAGCAACACAGGGTGCTGGGGGGAGAGGGGTTACTGAGTGACAATGTGTTGGAGCTGGATTAACATCATTAGAGACACAGTCAGTAACACAGGTGCTGGGGGGAGCGGGGTGACTGAGTGACAGTGTGAGGGAGCTGTACTAACATCAGTAGAGATACAGTCAGTAACACAGGGTGCTGGGAAAAGGGGTTACTGAGTGACAATGTGAGGGAGCTGGACTAACATCAGTCAAGATACAGTCAGTAACATAGGGTGCTGGGGGGAGGGGTTACTGAGTGACAGTGTGAGGGAGCTGCATTAACATCAGTACAGATACAGTCAGTAACACAGGGTGCTGGGGAAGAGGGTTACTCAATGACAGTGTGAGGGAGCTGGATTGACATCAGTCGAGATACAGTCAGGAACACAGGGTGCTGGGGGAGAGGGATTACTCAGTCACAGTGTGAGGGATCTGGATTAACATCAGTGCAGATTCAGTCATTAACACAGGGTGCTGGGGGAGAGGGGATACTGAGTGACAGTGTGAGGGAGCTGGATTAACATCAGTACAGACACAGTCAGTAACACAGGGTGCTGGGGGAGAGGGGTTACTGAGTGACAGTGTGAGGGAGCTGGATTAACATCAGTACAGACACAGTCAGTAACACAGGGTGTTGGGGGAGAGCGGTTACTGAGTGACAGTGTGAGGGAGTTGGATTAACATCAGTGCAGATACAGTCAGTAACACAGGGTGCTGGGGGAGAGGGTTTACTCAGTCACAGTGTGAGGGAGCTGGATTAACATCAGTACAGATAGTCAGTAACATAGGGTGTTGGGGGAGAGGGGTTACTGAGTGACAGTGTGAGGGAGCTGGATTAACATCAGTACAGATGCAGTCAGTAACACAGGGTGCTGGGGGAGAGGGGTTACTGAGTGACAGTGTGAGGGAGCTGGATTAACATCAGTATAGATACAGTCAGTAACACAGGGTGCTGGGGGAGAGGGGTTACTGAGTGACAGTGTGAGGGAGCTGGATTAACATCAGTGCAGATACAGTCAGTAACACAGGGGTCTGGGGGAGATGGGTTACTGAGTGACAGTGTGAGGGAGCTGGATTAACATCAGTACAGATACAGTCAGTAACACAGGGTGCTGGGGGGAGAGGGGTTCCTGAGTGACAGTGTGAGGGAGCTGGATTAACATCAGTACAGATACAGTCAGTAACACAGGGTGCTGGGGGAGAGGGTGACTGAGTGACAGTGATGGGGAGCTGGATTAACATCAGTACAGATACAGTCAGTAACACAGGGTGCTGGGGGAGAGGGGTTACTGAGTGACAGTGTGAGGGAGCTGGATTAACATCAGTACAGATACAGTCAGTAACACAGGGTGCTGGGGGAGAGGGGATACTGAGTGACAGTGTGAGGGAGCTGGATTAACATCAGTACAGATACAGTCAGTAACACAGGGTGCTGGGGGAGAGGGTGACTGAGTGACAGTGTGAGGGAGCTGGATTAACATCAGTACAGATACAGTCAGTAACACAGTGTGCTGGGGGAGAGGGGTTACTGAGTGACAGTGATGGGGAGCTGGATTAACATCAGTACAGATTCAGTCAGTAACACAGGGTGCTGGGGGAGAGGGGATACTGAGTGACAGTGTGAGGGAGCTGGTTTAACATCAGTGCAGATACAGTCAGCAACACAGGGTGCTGGGGGGAGAGGGGTTACTGAGTGACAATGTGTTGGAGCTGGATTAACATCATTAGAGACACAGTCAGTAACACAGGTGCTGGGGGGAGCGGGGTGACTGAGTGACAGTGTGAGGGAGCTGTACTAACATCAGTAGAGATACAGTCAGTAACACAGGGTGCTGGGAAAAGGGGTTACTGAGTGACAATGTGAGGGAGCTGGACTAACATCAGTCAAGATACAGTCAGTAACATAGGGTGCTGGGGGGAGGGGTTACTGAGTGACAGTGTGAGGGAGCTGCATTAACATCAGTACAGATACAGTCAGTAACACAGGGTGCTGGGGAAGAGGGTTACTCAATGACAGTGTGAGGGAGCTGGATTGACATCAGTCGAGATACAGTCAGGAACACAGGGTGCTGGGGGAGAGGGATTACTCAGTCACAGTGTGAGGGATCTGGATTAACATCAGTGCAGATTCAGTCATTAACACAGGGTGCTGGGGGAGAGGGGATACTGAGTGACAGTGTGAGGGAGCTGGATTAACATCAGTACAGACACAGTCAGTAACACAGGGTGCTGGGGGAGAGGGGTTACTGAGTGACAGTGTGAGGGAGCTGGATTAACATCAGTACAGACACAGTCAGTAACACAGGGTGTTGGGGGAGAGCGGTTACTGAGTGACAGTGTGAGGGAGTTGGATTAACATCAGTGCAGATACAGTCAGTAACACAGGGTGCTGGGGGAGAGGGTTTACTCAGTCACAGTGTGAGGGAGCTGGATTAACATCAGTACAGATAGTCAGTAACATAGGGTGTTGGGGGAGAGGGTTTACTGAGTGACAGTGTGAGGGAGCTGGATTAACATCAGTACAGATGCAGTCAGTAACACAGGGTGCTGGGGGAGAGGGGTTACAGCGTAACAGTGTGAGAGAGTTGAATTGACATCAGTGCAGATACAGTCAGTAACACAGTGTGCTGGGGGAGAGGGATTACTGAGTGACAGTGTGAGGGAGTTGGACTAACATCAGTACAGATACAGTCAGTAACACAGGGTGCTGCGGGGAGAGGGGTTACTGAGTGACAGTGTGAGGGAGCTGGATTAACATCAGTACAGATACAGTCAGTAACACTGGGTGCTGCGGGGAGAGGGGTGACTCAGAGACTGTGCGAGGGTGCTGAATTAACATTAGTAGAGATACCGTCAGTAACACACGGTGTTATGGGGAGAGATTGAGCAGATTGGGTTTGTACTCGTTGGAGTTTAGAAGGCTGAGGGATGATCTTATAGAGGCCTATAAGATAATGAAAGGGCTGGATATGGTAGAAGTGGAGGGAATGTGGTGATATAAACAGGGCCTAGTTTTAAGGCTGATTAAATTGGATATCCTAAATTAAAGAATTGGGCACATTGAAATCAAACACAGTCAAACCGCAGGCAGGCCAATTGTACAATACACAAATGTGTCTGGGCCTGACCCATCAACCACCCATCAAAGGTCGTTACACTCTACTTGAGACTTAGCAGGAGATCATGGCACCTCATTGAAATGCATCGGTCTATTGTTAGAAGCCCAGATCGGGCCAGACTTTCTGTCACCAAGAGATCCTGTAGAAAGCTTACCTGATAACAAGTTTAACAACATGGAGATGGACACCTGGGGGGCGGACCCTGGTGTCCTGTCAGGCAGACATCAAGAAACCCACTGGGTATTGGAACCCCCTCCTGGGACCTCAGAGTAGTGTGAGGTAACGCATTTAGAAAAGGCAAATAAGCCGATGAAATACACAATAAATGGATGGATTGGGGAAAGAGAGGCCAAAGAAACAGAGATATGTTGGAATCCAGGACAAGCTGCATATACAGAATATTGGTCAAGGCATTAAATGTAAGAAGTTACATTAATCTTATCTTCTGTCTGCAAAAAATCCCTGTCTCTTCATTTCTGTGTAGTCTGTGTAATTTCTATCCCTGATCCTCTGCATCAATGAGATAGAAATTTCTTGCAACTTGCTGAAATGAAACAAATTGGAAATGTGATTGTCTCCCTTTTCAGTGAGGCTCACAGCTTTACCCTCTGTGTGAAAGCTGCTGCCCATCCTCAGCATGGAATTCAATTTAAACATTCCCCACTTACTGCAGAGAAGGGAGCGGCCCCATTCCAGGCATCAAATTCAACCAGTTTGACAACCTGCTGCTAATTCAACTGTCAACAAGTTTCATTCGAAATTTTACTTTAACTCTTCTTGTTCCAGAGATGTTCAGTAAATCAGTCAAATGATAAGAAACAAATTCCAACTGGGACTTCGGAATTTTGAGCAAACATTGATTTCCTGATATTTGTGGTTTCACCCCAGAGCCCAGGAGCCAGTTCCTTGTCAATGAGCTGAGAGAAGGACTGTTTCTGTACATGGAGATTAACCATTTAACTTCCAAACTGAATGATCTCTGAGCAACAATGGCTGCAGCTGTTGGGCAATGAGCACGAACACTCCAGTTACATTTATTATTGTAAACCAGCAACTGAGACACCAGATTCTGGCCCAATGGAGTTATTCAAGAAGATGCTCAGAATTTCATTAACTCAGGATGACAAGTGAAGTGAATCTATGGCAGGTCATCGTCAACTGTCCTTATCGAGGATGACATCTACTCAGGGTAAATGGAGTTAAGATGCAGATGAGGCAAAATATAATTAATTAGAGGAATAGGCTCAAGGGGCAAAATAATTGCCTCCTGTTACTGTATTTAAATGTTGGTTGAATAATGAAGTGTGAAACTTCTGGAGGATTTGCACCTCCCTTTTAATCAGTTGAACTTGGATTGTTTATTTCAGATGGTGCAACATTTTTATTCAGAGAGTGATCAGATAATCGGTTTCAAAGGGCAAACTTTAGAAACCATAGTTTGGCAAAAACACTTGCAATGGTCCATCCTGTGCCATTTATAGAATCAAGCCCCTAAACTTACTGATAGTTTTATTCTGGGTTCAACCAAAATCTTTGAACAAGAGATTTGCTATCGAGTGGTTTTATATATACATATTTGGAAATTACTGATTTATAACCTGATCCAATATGCTGAGGATTCTAGATCGGATCCACGAGATTAAATATCAATTGTAATGTCAAATTGATAACAGTAAGACAGGTGAGAGCAGTGTGCTCTCTAACACTGCTTCCAGCTCTCCATCTCTGTTGGGCGAGTACCACTGGTTCTCCTGCACCCACCTGGCAGGACAAGACAACAACTCAGGTTGTTGTTTTACTGTGTGTCAATTACAGACAGTGTGGGCCTCCAAATGAAAAGAGAGAATCGAGCCAAAGTTTTGAGTCAGGATGACCCTTCATCAGAACTTTTATTTTAGCTCATACTTTAACACCCTAAGGCATTCTATAAAAATGTGAAGAGTAAAAGGATGAGACATGAAGGTATAGGGCCTATAAAACGTGAAGGCGGGAAAATCAGTACGGAACCAGTAGAAATGGCAGAGGTGCTTAATGAGAATTTTGTCTCGGTTTTCACAGAGGAGAAGGACATGGGTGGATGTACTGTGGGCTTGCGGTGGACTGAAAAGATTGAGTATGTGGACTTTAACAAAGAGGTTGTGCTGGAATCTTTGAATGGCATCAAGATAGATAAGTCGCCGGGTCCGGATGGGATGTACCCCAGGTTACTGTGGGAGGCGAGGGAAGAGATTGCAGAGCCTCTGGCGATGATCTTTGCATTGTCGATGGAGACGGGAGAGGTGCCGGAGGATTGGAGGATTGCGGATGAGGTTCCTATTTTCAAGAACGGGAATAGGGATAGCCCAGGAAATTACCGACCGGTGAGTCTAACCTCAGTGGTTGGTAAGCTGATGGAGAAGATCCTGAGGGACAAGATTTATGAGCATTTGGAGAGGTTTAGTATGCTCAAGAATACTTAGCATGGCTTTGTCAAAGGCAGATCGTGCCTTACGAGCCTGGTGGAGTTCTTCGAAAATGTGACTAAACACATTTACAAAGGGAAAGCGGTAGATGTGGTTTATATGGATTTTAGCAAGGCGTTCGATAAGGTCCCCCATGCAAGGCTTCTAGAAAAAGTGAGAGGGCATGGGATCCAAGGGGCTGCTGCCCTGTGGATCCAGAACTGGCTTGCCCAAAGGAGGCAGAGAGTGTGTATGGATGGGTGTTTTTCTAAATGGAGGTCGGTCACCAGTGGTGTGCCCCAGGGATCTGTTCTGGGACCCTTGCTGTTTGTCATTTTCATAAATGACCTGGATGAGGAAGCGGAGGGATGGGTTGGTACGTTTACCGACGACACGAAGGTTGGTGGGGTTGTGGATAGTCTGGAGGGATGTCAGAAGTTACAGAGGGACATAGATAGGATGCAAGACTGGGCGGAGAAGTGGCAGATGGACTTCAACACAGATAAATGCATCGTGATCCATTTTGGCAGGTCAAATTGGATGAAGGAGTACAATATTAAGGGAAAGACTCTGAGTACTGTGGAGGATCAGAAGGACCTTGGGGTCCGGGTCCATAGGACTCTAAAATTGGCCCCGCAGGTGGAGGAGGTGGTTAAGAAGGCGTATGGTGTGCTGGCCTTTATCAATCGAGGGATTGAGTTTAGGAGTCCGGGGATAACGATGCAGCTATATAAGACCCTCGTCAGACCCCACTTGGAGTACTGTGCTCAATTCTGGTCGCCTCACTATGGGAAGGATGTGGAAAAGATTGAAAGGGTGCAGAGGAGATTTACAAGGATGTTGCCTGGATTGAGTGGCATGCCTTATGAGGATAGGCTGAGGGAGCTCGGTCTTTTCTCCTTGGAGAGACGTAGAATGAGAGGAGACCTAATAGAGGTATATAAGATGTTGAGAGGCATAGATCGGGTGAACTCTCAGAGGCTTTTTCCCAGGGTGGAAATGTCTGCTACGAGAGGACACAGGTTCACGGTGCTGGGGGGTAGGTACAGGGGAATTGTTAGGGGGAAGTTTTTCACACAGAGGGTGGTGGGCGAGTGGAATCGGCTGCCGTCAGTGGTGGTGGAGGCAAACTCAATCGGGTCTTTTAAGAAACTCCTGGATGAGTACATGGGACTTAATAGGATGGAGGATTATAGGTAGGCCTAAAAGGTAGGGATATGTTCGGCACAACTTGTGGGGCCGAAGGGCCTGTTTTGTGCTGTAGTTTTCTATGTTTCTATGTTTAAGTTTCCTGACCTACTAGCTGTAATTGAATTAGAATTTGACTGTATTTAATTCTTTGAAATCAGGAACACAGAGAGACTAAGTGAGTTGGTAAAGCTACAGCACAAAAAAACCCTGCAAATCTATGAATAGTCAGTGTGAGGCCATCCACTTCAGTTCTGATGTTCTAGTAACAGCTAACTGCATTCTGATGTTCCAGTGCACAGTTAGCTGCGTTCTAATTCAGTAGTTCCAGTGCATTTAGTTACAGGAGCTAAGTTCAGACAGAATTGCCCCACTCCCATGAAGCACCTCAGCACAGCTCTGTGCAGTCAGGGTCAAGTGTGGGTCAAGACTGGCAGGCCCCTGTCACATTAGGATCTTCTTTGGGGTATGGATTTCTGGGGACACTATCCCTAGGGGGCACCGCAGGGGTGATCAGTGCCAGTAATAGGAATTTCTTCATATGTGGACTTACCATCTTAGGAAACAACACCCTCCAAGCACTGGGTGCAATTGACCAAGAACTCGCAGAACTCAGACTATACACACAGCAAACGAGATATGCAGTAGACTATCAGCTAGCCAGACAAGGAGGGGTATGCACCATCATCAAAGGAAAATGCATCACATATGTACACGACGAGACATTAAACATAACAGCAGCCAGGTCCGGGATACAAAAGCAATTGGATAGCTTTAAACAGGGATTTACAGGGACTGATGGGTGGTTAGGGTGGCTGTTTAACACAGTTTGGGGAGCATACATTATGAAGGGATTAATTTTAGTAGTAGCCATCCTGTTCACACTCTGCCTGGGCCTAACCTGTATTAAAGTGATATGTGCAAATATTGCATCAAGAATGCTACCCACTGCCAGTATCCAGATGCAAGAATTTAACCACACCACAGAGGAAGAGGAACAACGGCAAGGACGACATCTGTACAAGTCACTGTACCTCTCAAGATCGTCCATGGGGGGTCAGCCATGAATGGGACCCCCTGGACGAGAGGAGGGACTGAAGTAGGCCATTTTCCAAAAGCCATATTTTTATTATCTCATCAATATTCACCTCATTAAACATATTCATTTATTGGACTGATTGGCACCATTCATAACGTGCCCACAATGCAGAGGGGAACACCCGAATGGACATTCGTTTAAATCCCCCTCTGCACAGCTGAGAGACCTTTCATTTCAAAGCCGACAAAAGATCATTGTTCTGCCCAGCAACAGCACGAAGCTGCATTTTAAACCGGCCTTTGGCCAGAAGATCGGGATATCTGCGAGTCAAGGCCTGGAGTGGGTTATATGGCATAACCGGACTGTCAATAAAATATTACAGGAATAAAATGGCCAAGGCAGGCAAAGAAACTTAATAAACTAGGATAAAAAGAATAAGAGATTAGATTAAATCCCCCTACACACAGCAGGACAAAATGACATTAACACCTAATCTCGCAAGCATAGAATACAGACACAAAACAGTAGAGGTCGATTTAGATAAGGGGACACATCGAGAGGATAATGGGAAACACATTAAAACACGGGGGCAAGAACAGGCAGTCCCATTAACACGGACACACACCATACAGATGCAAATTGACAAGTCTCTCCGGGAACTTCCTGACCAGACAGGCCATTTTATAAATATTGTAAAAATGTATGAGCAAATGTTCCCGCTCGAATTTGGATTCCTATAAATATCCAGAGCAAATGTATAACTATTGAGATCAACGTGGCCAAGCACTGTTTCTAAGCTGGCTACAGGGGTCTCCCTGGGTTCCCAGTAATTGTACATGAAAGAAAAACGCTTTGAACCTTGCCTTGCGACTCGACTTCCTTGAATGCACTGGTACAAGGGACTTTTCCCTACAACAAGATAGAGAGAGAGTAACAGAGAGAGGGAAGGAAAGGAATGGAGTGAGAGTCACAGAGAGGGAGAGGAAGTGATTGAGATAGAGTGTGTTCGGCAGAGTTCCTGCAATGCTGAGTACAATGGCCTTTTAAAGTACCACGCAGAACACAACAAATAGGAGCAGAAGTGGGCCATTCTGCTCCTCCCATTGATAAGATCATGGCTGATCTGACTGTGGCCTGAACTCTACTTTGCTGCGTGTCTCCCCATAATGCTCAACTCACTCTCTGGGGAAAGTGGTTAGCACTGCTGCTTCACAGCGCCGAGGACCTGGATTTGATACCCGGCTTGGGTCACTGTCTGTGCGGAGTTTGCATGTTCTCCCCGTGTCTGTGTAGGTTTCCTCCGGGTGCTCCGGTTTCCTCCCATATTCTGAAAGACGTGCTGGTTCGGTGCATTGATCCGAACAGGCGCCAACTAGAGGAATTTCACAGTAACTTCATTGCAGTGTTAATGTAAGACTGACTTGTGACCAATAAATGAATTTTAACTTTGACTTCTAAACACTAACCACCCCCTGAGAGAACAAATTATTCCTCCTCATCTCCATCTTTAATGGGAGCTGTATGAATTTTAAACTGTGCCCTCCCTGATACTAGATTCCCCCATGTTGGCCCTGTTCTGTGATAATACAGATGTTTAAAGATTATTCAGTAGTTCTTTAAGGGTAGCAGACACAGGGAAAAAAGAAGTGACTCTGTACACAACAGCTATATTTCAAGGGTATATATATGAGTGGGCAGTAATCTTCTCTCAGAATCAGACAGATTGTGGGTTCAGCTCAGAGCCTCAAATACTAGGCCCTCAGCATCGATCAGAGACTCCGAACACAGCATGATGGGAGAGCGGACAAAGGAAACTGGTGTTGAATTTGTGAGCCTTGCTTTGTGGAAAGCTTTAGTGCTTGGGGAGAATGTCAACTTCTGAATGGACCTACCATATATTAAGCTGATCTTTCTCCACACCCTATCGGTAACTGCAACACTATATTCTGCACCCTTTCCTCTCCTTCTCCCCTGTGTACTCTATGAACGGTATGTTTTGTCTGTATAGCGCACAAGAAACAATACTTTTCACTGCATCCCAATACAAATCAATCAAATCAAATCAAATTAACACGGTGAAGTTTGGACCCTGTGGGGTGACAGTTGTCTGAATACAGATTCTATCTTATTGTAACATTCAGGTACCACGTGTACTGAGCTCACCAGCGTTCTGTCTGTATTGTGTCAATCCAGTCTTGAAATATCCACTAATATTGCTAATTCTGCCAAAACAGAAACAGAAAGAGTGTTTGAATTCTCCGTGATTAGTCCCCTTAATGATAAACAACATGGTGGATGAGAGGGATAGAGAGAGAGAGGAAGAGATACAGAGTAACAGAGAGGTCGGGAGAATGAGAGAGAGCAATGCAGAGAGTAACAGTTGTCTGAATACAGATTCTATCTTATTGTAACATTGAGCTACCACATGTACTGAGCTCACCAGCATTTGCAGAAGCCATTATATAAATACTGTTCTGTCTGTATTGTGTGAATCCAATCTTGAAATTTGCACTCATGTTGCTAATTCTGCCAAGACAGAAACAGAAAGAGTCTTTGAATTCTCCGTGTTTAGACTCCTTAACGGTAAACAACATGGTGGATGAGAGGGATAGAGAGGGAGAGGGAGAGAGAGAGATGGAGCGATGCAGAGTAACAGAGAGATAGGGAGAGGGAGCAATGCAGAGAGTAACAGTTAGACAGTGAGGAATAGAGATTAATTCAGATGGATAGTGAGTGTCAGGGGAGTCCGAGACGCTACATAAACAAGGTAAAGATTTGAAAATGGAGGAGTGTTTCTTATCCACTTATAAAAGATAATCCACACTCACACCACTCACATTTCACACTCTCTGCTCAGTCCTGTGTTGGGGGGTGTTGAGTGTCGGATCAGTGTTTGCTTTTCTCAAACCGCACTGATATTCCCAACAAGGGCAAGAGGTTTCAGTGTTTAAAAATGTAAACATTTAAAAGCAAAACTAGACCGGATTTGGTTAAATCTCATGGGATCCAGGATGTGGTGGCCAAATGGATACAAAATTGGTTGATGACAGAAGACAGAAGGTGGTTGTCGAGGGTTGTTCTATTTTCAAACTGGAGGCCTGTGACCAGCCTCAGGGATCGGTGCTGGGTCCCCTGCTATTTGTAATTTATATTAATAATTTAGATGAGAATTTAGGAGGAATGGTTAGTAATTTTGCAGATGACACCAGGATTTGTGGCATAGAGGACAGTGAAGAAAGTTATCTCGGATTGCAACGGGATCTTGATCATTTGATCGAGTGGGCTGATGAATGGTGGATGGAGTTTAATTTAGATAAACGCAAGGTGATGCACTTTGGTAGATCGAACCAGCGCACTACTTAGTTAGTGGTAGGGCATTGGTGAGAGTTATAGAACAGAGATCTCGGCGTACAGATTCATAGCTCCTTGAAAGTGGAGTCACAATGGATAGAGTGGTGAAGAAGGCGTTCCACATGCTTGGTTTCATTGGTCAGAATACTGAATGGGATTTGGGACATCATGTTGAAGTTGTACAAGACATTGGGTAAGGCCACACTTGGAATACTGTGTACTGTTCTGGTCACCCTATTATACCAAGGATATTACTAAACTAGGAAGTGTGCAGAAAAGAACTACTGGGATACTGCAGGGTCTTGATGGTTTGAGTTATAAGCAGAGGCTGCAAAGACTGGGACATTTTCTCCTGGAGCATAGGAGGCTTCGGGGTGGTCGAACAATGGCCTCGCTGGATTCACTCTGTCCTTTCAGATTCAGTCTCACAGGCCTGGCTGTGTTCACTGTGTCCTTTGAGATTCAGTGTCACAAGCCTGGCTGGGATCACTCTATCCTTCGAGATTCAGTGTCACAGGCATTGCTGGGTTCTGTCTGTCGCTTGAGATACAGTCCCACAGGGCTGGCTGGATTCACTCTGTCCTTTAGGATTCAGTGTCACAGGCCTGGCTGGGTTCAGTGCCAGGTTCACAGGAGTGCCCGTGTCAATTAGTAGTTCCCTCTCGCTCGATTTGAAGTCCCAACTATCTCAATTTGGAGTGCCCCCTATCTCGATTGCGAGTGACCCTCTAACGATTAGGAGTGTCCCATCTTGATTTGGAGTGTCCCGATCTGCAATAAGGGAGCCTTCTATCTCGATTAGGAATGCCCCCCTGTTTAGATTTGGACCAGTGACTATTTCAGTGAGGAGTGCCCCCCGTCATTTCTGAGTGTCCCCGGTCAATTAGGATCGCTGCCTACCTCGATTAGGTCTGCCCCCCCCTCGATTAGGAGTGCCCCGTATCTCGAATGATGGAGCCTTCTATATCAGTTCGGGGTGCCTCCTATTTAGATTTGGAGCAGCGACTAATTCAATTAGCAGTCCCCCCCCCATCGCCATTGGCAGTGCCCCCCTCCCCGTCGCCGTTAGCAGTGCCCCGCCGTCGCCGTTAGCAGTGCCCCCCTCCCCCGTCACCGTTAGCAGTGACCCCTCCCCCCATCGCTGTTAGCAGTGCCCCCCCCCCATCTCGATTGGGACCACGCCGTATCTCGAATAAGAGAGACTTCTATCCCGATTAGGTGTGCTCCCATTTAGATTTAGAGCAGTGACAGTTTCAATTCTGAGTGCCCGCATATCAGCTCGCACTGCTCCTGTCAATGAGGAGTGCCCAGGTGAATCACAAGTGCCCCCAATTTCCGTTTGGAGTGCCCACATCTTGATTACATGCGCCCTTATCTCGATTAGAAGGCCATGGACCAAATCCTGAGTGGAATGACAGGAGTCCAGACTTACCTGGATGAGATCTTGCTCATGGATTCGACTATTTTCCCAGTACTTGGAGAATACCTTAGAGGTTGCAGGAGCACGGCCTGCAAATCAAGAGAGAAATATGAGTTCTTCAAGGACTCCATTGAATGCCTGGGTCATGAAATGGATTGCACAAGGCCCAAGATGGAGGTCATCATGAAAGCCCCAAGACCAGACAATGTGTCCCAATTCAGGTGATTTTTGGGTCTAATTGTTGTACCTGTTAATCTCAGATACTTTCAACCAGTTTACTTACTCCAAGGTTTTATCCCGGTGCCCTTATTTGCAAGGTGGAGAAAGGACAAACACAAGTAAAGATTCAACAAGTTTATTAAATAACACTATTAACCCTTAAATTACCCACATAAAACAAGAGGATACCCCAGCAGATTCAAGTATACTACCCGTAAAGATGGCTTGGTTAAACTGCAGGCCCGATTCTCTGAGTCCCCCTGGTCTGTCGTCACGAAGGTGAGTCTCGATGGCCGCTTCTTCCTTCCTTCTCTGGTCAGTCTTCTGAATGGTCATGGCTGTCTCCCCTGTCGAGTCTTCGCTCCTTGTGCCTCTGAGTGTGTCCCTTTATCCCCAGCCTGCTTGCCTTTCCAGAAACTTCTCTGGCTTCTGGCCAATGAGGTCCCAGGAGGGGGTTCCAATACCCAGTGGGTTTCTTGATGTCTGCCTGACAGGACACCAGGGTCCGCCCCCCAGGTGTCCATCTCCATGTTGTTAAACTTGTTATCAGGTAAGCTTTCTACAGGATCTCTTGGTGACAGAAAGTCTGGCCCGATCTGGGCTTCTAACAATAGACCGATGCATTTCAATGAGGTGCCGTGATCTCCTGCTAAGTCTCAAGTAGAGTGTAACGACCTTTGATGGGTGGTTGATGGGTCAGGCCCAGACACATTTGTGTATTGTACAATTGGCCTGCCTGCGGTTTGACTGTGTTTGATTTCAATGTGCCCAATTCTTTAATTTAGGATATCCAATTTTATCAGCCTTAAAACTAGGCCCTGTTTATATCACCACATTCCCTCCTCTTGATCCAATGAGCGTCAGCGAACCGGATCACACAATTCTCACCAAACCATCTGAACAAGCAAGTACCCCGAATCTGGAGTTGACAGTATCATCCCTAACCCACAATAGTACTAACAAATTTAAATGAAGTAAAATAATTTAAAAAAAAGAATAAGCAATCGGGTATGTACAAAACAAAGCAATAAACAGTACAAAATGAAGTAAAATAATTTTAAAAAACAAGAAACAATACGTCAATTGGGTATATACAAAACAAAGCAATAGTAACACTGAGCGTAGTAGGTCAACTGGGCATCAACATAGTCATGCAGGCAACAAAGGTGATGAGCATGTGTACTGCTAATTCTTTCAAGCAAAAGTCTTGTGATCTCTGCCTGGCGATCAAATTCACTTTGTGTAATTCGCATTTCCTGTTCTGCTGCTGAACGGGCCTCTGAGACCTTTGCCTTCTTCAGTCTTGCTTTTGCTGCATCGAAATCAAGTCTTTTATTCTGCAAGAGTTTACGTTCTTTAGATATTGTTCTGTAGTCCCCTTCCAGAAAGTTTCTAAGGGGTGCCAAAAGGTTGACCTCTGACGGGTGTACTTCCATCGGGCGTGGGGTGAACCACATGTATCCGGGGTATCGTAGGCTGATCTTCTGGTCTTTGGTTGATGTGGTGTCTGTGGTTCGGTCTGCGACAAGGAGTCCCAGATAACAGGGAAGTATGTAGTTCATTCTGGGGAAGATCAAGGTAGCACCTGTTAATTCTTATTAATATCTGATTCTCTTTTCCTTTTCTTTACTAGAATGTCGTATGACTCCTCTTTTTTAGAAAATAAAACCAAAGAAATAAGTAAAGGAATAATAAAGGCCCAATCGTGTCATACGAAGGGTAGTGGGGGAAGGAGTTTGCAGGGCGTGAAAATAAAATGTTGGGTATGTGGCATGTGTCCTTGTTGTTGGAGGACTCTGGCACAGTATAACAATAGATTCTTCATCTCACAACCAAACTGTGGTGTGTTGGAAGATTATGACGCAGTATAATGTGGGCAGATAAGAAACCCTTTTCAATTGGGTGATGCGTGGAGTGGACGGATAAAGCTATTTACAATTTGGACTGTGATGTCCTGATTCTTTCTCAGTGGAGAGAACCTATGTGGGCGGGCTTTGGCTGCCAGGTACCCACTGCATTACCACCTCTGGTAGTGAGCGCCGGATCAAACGGTTCTGGGAGTCCCGGTACCAGGGGCGCCACAGGGGGTAAGGTTTGCGGGTTCCCCATCCTTTCCATCGGGGTCCCCTGGGTCGGGGTTTTATTCATGAAGCACTGTAAATTGGGGTGGGGACCGAGGTTGCGTGTGCTGTTCCTGGGGATACTGGGTGGGGGTTGATAACCTGGGGTACAGGTTGTGGACCGTGGTTTAGGTCCGGTGCTGTGGGGTGAGGGTTGATAACCTGGGGTACAGGTTGTGGACCGTGGTTTAGGTCCGGTGCTGTGGGGTGGGGGTTGATAACCTGGGGTACAGGTTGTGGACCGTGGTTTAGGTCCGGTGCTGTGGGGTGGGGGTTGATAACCTGGGGTACAGGTTGTGGACCGTGGTTTAGGTCCGGTGCTGTGGGGTGAGGGTTGATAACCTGGGGTACAGGTTGTGGACCGTGGTTTAGGTCCGGTGCTGTGGGGTGGGGGTTGATAACCTGGGGTACAGGTTGTGGACCGTGGTTTAGGTCCGGTGCTGTGGGGTGGGGGTTGATAACCTGGGGTACAGGTTGTGGACCGTGGTTTAGGTCCGGTGCTGTGGGGTGGGGGTTGATAACCTGGGGTACAGGTTGTGGACCGTGGTTTAGGTCCGGTGCTGTGGGGTGGGGGTTGATAACCTGGGGTACAGGTTGTGGACCGTGGTTTAGGTCCGGTGCTGTGGGGTGGGGGTTGATAACCTGGGGTACAGGTTGTGGACCGTGGTTTAGGTCCGGTGCTCTGGGGTGAGGGTTGATAACCTGGGGTACAGGTTGTGGACCGTGGTTTAGGTCCGGTGCTCTGGGGTGAGGGTTGATAACCTGGGGTACAGGTTGTGGACCGTGGTTTAGGTCAGGTGCTGTGGGGTGAGGGTTGATAACCTGGGGTACAGGTTGTGGACCGTGGTTTAGGTCCGGTGCTGTGGGGTGAGGGTAGATAACCTGGGGTACAGGTTGTGGACCGTGGTTTTGGTCCGGTGCTGTGGGGTGAGGGTTGGGACTTCCTTGTGGCTCAAAGACTCCTTCCAGGGTGACATGGTTTTGGTGAAAATTTTGCTGGGAGCCGAATGCCTTCATTTGGTTCACATGATACCACCCGGCTTTCTTGTGGTCTACCATGACCTTGTAAACCGAGGGGCTGGCCTTGTCTACCACTGGATAGGGGCCGGCATATTTGGGGGACAAGAACGTTCCTGGCTGGAAGACTCTGAGCATTATCTGTTGCCCAACCTCATATTCGGTGGGTTTTACCTTATCATCAAAATAGGCCTTCCTTTGCTGCTTCTGTTTGCCTATCTTAACGGCTGCAGCCTGTTGTGCGGCCTGTATGTTTTCTAGAATGGCTCTCACGGCATTTTCGTGGGTGAGGGCCGTGACTTCGGGCCCGGACAGATCCTGCCCGAGTAAAGGTTCAATTCCTCGCATAGGTCGCCCGGTCATGAGGACATGGGGGTTAATCCGGTGGAACTAGATACGGAATTCCGCACTATCATTAATATGAAGGGAAGGACTTTGTTCCAGGAGTGATTGTTCTGCTGAACGGTCTTACGGATCATATCTTTGAGGGTACGGTTCATCCTCTCTACTACACCGCTAGATTGGGGGTGGTAAGCAATGTGGAATTTTTGCTTTATCCCCAACAATTCCATTACACGTTGCATTACCTGGGCAGTGAAGTGCGTGCCCTGGTCTGAGTCGATGCTGCGGGGAAGGCCCCACCTCGTGAATATGTGCTGCACTAGGATGTCAGCCATGACCTTGGCTGTGTTTGTGTGCGTTGGAAAAGCTTCCACCCATTTACTAAAAGTGTCTGCGATGACCAGGATGTATTTGTAATCTCCCACTCCGGGCAGTAGGGGACCAATATAGTCAGTCTGGAGATTTGTCCAGGGACCTTCCACAGGGCGAGTCTGCCTCAGTTCCCCTTTGTGGGGATATTTATCAGGATTGTTCAGTGCACAGATGATACAATTATCAACGTAATGCCGCACATCCTGTTCTAGGTTTGGCCACCAACACAATCCTTTGATTCGCTCACTTGTAGTTCCTGCCCCTTGATGGCCCTGGACATGGTGGTTTTGGAAAATGATTTGGTTACGGTCCCTGGTTGGGACCACATATAGGCCGTCCTTAAGGACAAGCCCATCCTGGACCGATATTGCGTCTCGCCATTTTTCAAAGGAGGCGGGTTTTGCCCCTTCCTGAATTTGTTTCAGGTCCTGGTCACTGCTCTGGGCTTGTTTTAGGTCTTCAACCTTGGTCTGGCTAACAGTCACATCTTCAATTCGCTCTGTAACTATTGGTTGCCAAAATTCTCCCTCTCTAGCACCCTGTTTGGCTAATTCATCCGCCCTTATGTTCCCAAGTGGGGAGGTGCGGCGGTGGGCCTTTACTTTAATTATGCCAGACTCCCGGTCTTGGGCAGCCTGGAAAATAAATCTTAACAGTGGGGCTGATGGTAGAGGTTTCCCCATCTGCTGATATGAATCCCCTTGCTTCCCATAGGGGCATGAAGTCTGTTAAACTGTTGCAGACATACATACTATCGGAGTGTATGTCCGCGGGTGTGGGGAACAGGTCAGGATGGCTGACTACGTACGCTATCGCTGCCAGTTCTGCAGCTTGTGCACTCATGTGTGCTGGAAGTTTTAAGGCTCTCTCCCTCCGGGGCTTGCCTTCTTGGTCTTCCACGTATATCCCACATCCTGTCCTCCTGTTTCCCTCTTCCACCATGGATGACCCATCTACAAAAATGTTTAAACTGAATGGCAGGACTTAAACATAACAGAATAAGTTTAACCTCTTCTGCCTCATCTAGACCGTTTAAAACACGATATTGGGTAACCTGGTCAAAGAGAGCATGTGGATCCCCGGAGGGTTCAAATACTCCAATCACTTTAGCTATGTCAGTGAGCTGTGTCATGGTGTATGGAGTTACATAAGTCACATTGTGGTTCTGTCCGTCCTGTCGTTGGGTGGTGACCGGATTCATCGGTACAGGAACCGGATTAGTGACTGGGCTTTTTGGACGAGGAGCTGAGACTGAGTTTCCCCAGGTGGGGGCTGGATTAGGTGGTGCCGTTCGTTCCACTACTGGGAAGGGAGGTGGGGATCCCCAGTCGGCAGTGACGCTAGCTGTTGCATAATGGCAGGCATCCTCTTCTAAATCCCCCCCACTCTACCCCTGGGTCACTATCCCCTGTTTCAGTCGTGTATGCACACATTACACCCCTTTTTATGCCAAGTTGTGCTTTTAAATCTTCAATCTCACGCAGGCATTTGGAGTGGTCTGTTGCGCGGGCTGTATTTACGTTTCCTGCTTGGTGCAAAACTTTTACTGCAGCCTGTAGGTCGCTGCATTTACGTTTAACTTCCTCTACCTGTTGCAGCGCAGCCTCTCTCTCACGGACAGCACGCTGTGCCTTTTGGCAGGCTTTATCACATTGAGCCTGGAATTGGCTCATGTGTATCATGTTAATCTGGTTCCTTCCTTCTCCTGTGCTTACCTCCGCTTCCAATTGTTGTGTGCGCGCGGTCTTCCACCGGGCGCACTAAAATGTGAGGATGGTTAGGTACACTATCATAAGTAGGATTCCTATTACGGCCAGTTGTGACAGAATGCGGACCCATGGGTGGATTTGGATATTTGAACCCCAATCCCAGAGGTCCTCCCATGCAGCATGACTGGCCATGATTATTTACTTTTAGGATTCGTCACTTGAGTATAGGTAAGGTACTAAATTCCCTCCCGTAGATTTTCCCCAAATTCCCTAGACTGTTCTAGTTCTGACTACACAGTTTGTCCACCTTGTGTTACAGACACCGGGTTTATGGCCCAATTAACTGGTTGAATCTGTATTAGTCCTTCACTCACTTAAGACTGGCCGTCACGTGGGGCATCTGCCCTCTTAATTCAGGCTCAGACGGAGTGTTGGAGAAGACCGGGTTGAAGATTCGACTTCGGAGCAACGTATTACTTCTTATCGAAGTCCCATCTGGGGTGCCACTGTTGTACCTGTTAATTCTCAGATACTTTCAACCAGTTTACTTACTCCAAGGTTTTACCCCGGTGCCCTTATTTGCAAGGTGGACAAGGACAAACACAAGTAAAGGTTCAACAAGTTTATTAAATAACACTATTAACCCTTAAATTACCCACATAAAACAAGAGGATACCCCAGCAGATTCAAGTATACTACCCGTAAAGATGACTTGGTTAAACTGCAGGCCCGATTCTCTGAGTCCCTCTGGTCTGTTGTCACGAAGGTGAGTCTCGATGGCCGCTTCTTCCTTACTTCCTTGTCTGGTCAGTCTTCCGAATGGTCACGGCTGTCTCCCCTGTCGAGTCTTCGCTCCTGTGTGCCTCTGAGTGTGTCCCTTTATCCCCAGCCTGCTTGCCTTTCCAGAAACTTCTCTGGCTTCTGACCAATGAAGTCCCAGGAGGGGGTTCCAATACCCAGTGGGTTTCTTGATGTCTGCCTGACAGGACACCAGGGTCCGCCCCCCAGGTGTCCATCTCCATGTTGTTGAACTTGTTATCAGGTAAGGTTTCTACAGGATTTCTTGGTGACAGAAAGTCTGGCCCGATCTGGGCTTCTAACAATAGACCGATGCATTTCAATGAGGTGCCATGATCTCCTGCTAAGTCTCAAGTAGAGTGTAACGACCTTTGATGGGTGGTTGATGGGTCAGGCCCAGACACATTTGTGTATTGTACAATTGGCCTGCCTGCGGTTTGACTGTGTTTGATTTCAATGTGCCCAATTCTTTAATTTAGGATATCCAATTTTATCAGCCTTAAAACTAGGCCCTGTTTATATCACCACACATGGGTGACCAGGCAACAGCCTGATAGAATAGGAGAACTTTCCATGTTCAAAACTGTTGGAATTCCAATGCTCACACAGTATGAAAGGGAACCTGTTGAAGGAGGGGTGCAGTCACAGTGAGACTCCTGAACAATTACAATCTCTCCATCTCCCATTCATATCCAATATCCCATTTACCATTTCTGCAGCAGATTGGGAACACCGACTCGTTCACAGACTAATGGACTCAAAAATCGTCTATCATGTAACCATGATCCTTGCAGACTCCCAGTGAGGTGTCTGTATTAAGGGCAGGTTGGAAAGCATTAACCATCAGAGAGGAAACATCACCTTCATAAAATGGAAATTTATGGAAATATTAGAGTTAAGTCACGATCTGAAACATTTAATTGAAAATTGGTGCTTGTGAAGCGAGGTTTCCAATAACTTAATTTCAATTCCTGCACAAACCTTGACTGACACTGTAAAGTAAGTCTAACAATTCAGCAAAGATGGTATTTTAATGCAACTAACATTTCTCTCTGTTCTCATTGAAGATCTCCAACAGAAACACAAGGAGACACTCCGGGTACAAACTGAAACACTGAGAGTGAGCACTATCCTCATAAAGGAGAAGGTTAAGATTTTCCAGCTGGTTGATCGATACGCTGAGCTAACGGTTATTTTTACTGTTCGAGATCGGACACTTGTCGAACATGAACTGCTGGCTAGAGGCCGAGACCATAAAGAATGGAGAGAGAAACATCTCCGGAAAGAACTGGAAAAAATCCGAAGTGATCAATTGTTTCAGAGCAGCTTTTCCCAGACGGGCAGTTTGCTGCAAAAAATTAGGAGATTATTCCACCAATCCCATTCAAGATCCAAATCTGGGAGTTCAGCAGCAGCGAGCGGAGTGCCGGGAATTGGAAAAACAACAATGGTACAAAAGATTGTTTATGATTGGGCCACTGGGAAAATATACCCACACTTTCAATTTGTTTTCAGTTTTAAATTCCGGGATTTGAACACTATTAACTGTAGAATAAACCTGAAGAATCTGATATTGGATCAATATCCCTACTTTGGGAATATTCTGGGAGAGCTCTGGAAGAACCCAGAGGGATTGCTGTTTATATTCGATGGTTTGGATGAATTCAAGGACAGGATTGATTTTGCCGACAATCGGAGAAATACAGAACCTCAGTCCATGTGCACAGATCCCGAATGCTGGTGTGAAGTGTCTGACATTGTGTACAGTTTAATACAGCACAAGCTGCTCCCAGGATGTTCAGTGTTAGTGACCAGCCGCCCCACTGCATTACATTTATTGGAAAAGGCTGACGTCAGTGTCTGGGCTGAAATCCTGGGATTTGTTGGCGATGAACGGAAGGAATATTTCAACAAGTTTTTTGAAGATCAGACGGTGGCAGCAGCTGTTTTCAAACACGTGGAGGAGAACGAGATCCTGTACACCATGTGTTAAAACCCTTCCTAGTGCTGGATCCTCGCTCTGTCACTGGGTCCCTTCTTTACACAAAGAGACAGGAAACGGCAGCAAGTTCCCAAGACCATCACCCAACTATATTCCTACTATATTGACAACATTCTGAAAAACCATTGCCGAGAGATTGAAAACTCCCGTGATGTGTTACTGAAGCTTGGTGAGATGGCCTTCACAGGAGTCTCCAAGAAGAAGATTGTGTTTAGGAATAAAGATTTGATTGAGTCCAATCTACAACCTTCCCAGTTCCTGTCTAGATTCCTGATGGGACTTTTAGAGAGAGATGATTCTGCCCAGAGTGTGGTTTACACATTCCCACACCTCACCAACCAAGAGTTTGTAGCTGCACTCACACAAGTGGTGTGGGAACATCTTTTTTACTCCTGTAACCTTTCTAGAGTCAGTTAGTGAGTGAATGTGAGACTGCGAAGTAGCATTAGTTTCTTGGTTATTTAGCTTTTTGTTTTTTCAAAATTGTTTTTGATACTAAAATGGAAATAAATGAATATGATCTGAGCCATTTTATGCTGCAGGGTGACTTAGATTGGGACCGGAATATTGAAGGGTACAAGATGTTTGGGAAGGACAGGAAGTGAGGAAAAGGTGGAGGAGGACTAGCTCTATTAATTAATGATGTTAACACAATAGAGAGGGATGGACTAAGCTCAGGAAACCTGGATGGAGAAACGGTTCAGGAAGAAATTTATGAGAAACGACAAAGTGAAGAAGTCTCTTGTGGGATTGACAGGCCCCTAAACAGTAACCACACAGGAGGAACAAGGTATAAAGGAGTTTGTCAGAAAGACATGGCGATTATCATTCCGGATTTTAATCTAGATAAAGACAAAAATCAGACGGACAAAGGTAGCCTAGGTGAGGAATTGATAACTATTTTCAGGATAGTCTATTAGAACAACATGTTTTGCCACCTACGAGAGAGCAGCCTATACTAGACCTGGGAAAGTACACAAATAAGGATTAATTAATGACCTGATAGTGGAGGCACCCTGAGATAACAGCCATCATAATGTGATGGAATTTAGCATTCATTTTGAGGGAGGATCTGAGTCTAATATTCTAAACTGAAATAAGTTTAATATTTCACAATCCACAGACTAGATATATTCAAACAAGAATGATAAATTCCCGGGGAGGGCCCACCCTCTGTGGTTAGTTAGAACAGATAAAGACAGTATCAAAGTTAAAGATAAAACATATTTGAGTGACAGATCAGAAGATTTGGCAGATTATCAAAAATAGTAAAGAATGACTGAAAGATGAACAAGGAGGGGAAGTTTAGAGTTCAGTAGAAAGCTCGTCACAAATCTGAAGACAGATGTTGAGAGTTTCCACAGATATTTTAAACAGAAATGACTGAAAGTGAGTGTTTGTCCACAGAAAGTGAGCCTGTAGAATTAATAATGGAAAATAAGGATATGACATGCGAATTGAACAGATACTTTGAATTGGTCTTTACAATCGAAGGAACAAGAAACACACACCCACCCTGCCCTATGATGTTGAGAGACCTTGTTTCAGTTCTGTCAAAGTCCTCCAATGATTGGATATGATGCTTGAGGCAGGGGGTGGTTGTTTTCCATGTGTTACCGTGTTTTCCTGTAAGCAGTTCTTACCATGTTTATATGTTTGTTCCAATGCCTGCATAATGTTTAAAATTGTGTACATATGTTGTTACTGAGAGTTTTTGAAATTAAAGGGGAGGAGTGTTATATATGTGGTTTGGAGTGTTATGCCCCTTTAAGAGACCGGGATAGGTGACCCAGGGAACAAGCTGGGGAAGCAGTATTAGAATGACTATGCAACTATTAAGATGTTAAGTAAACTGTTCCTTGTTTTAATTATACTGACCTCAATGGTTGTCTTTTTATTGTTTATAATTAGATGCAAACATAATAGTTGGGCCTGGGACACTACCCTGAGGAACTCCTGCAGTGATGTCTTGGAGCTGAGATGACTGAGCCCCACAACCACAACCATCTTCCCATGTGTCAGGTTTGACTCCAACCAGTACAGAGTCCCTTTAAGAAGCACTGTCTGTGATCTTTCCCCATCATTCAGTCACTCTCATCACAAATTAGTTTACAACAAGATTCTGAACTTTTACTTCAATCCTAAACCCCAAATCTATCCAATACAGCACGGTGATAGTGCCACACAACACTCACTGTGAAGATGGGACTTTATCTACACAAGGAGTGTGCAATGGTCACTCCGACCACTGCTGTCATGGAGAGATGTATTTGTGGCAGGCAGTTTGGTGAGGAAGGGGTCTTGTATGTTTTCCCTCTTGTTGTTTCCTTCACTTGCCACAGCCACTCTGTGTCCTTTAGCGCTCGGCCAGCTGAATCTGTGTGTGTGTGAGAGAGAGAAAGAGGAGGCTGTGTGTGTGAGAGAGAGGGAAAGAGGAGGCTGTGTGTGTGTGAGAGAGAAAGAGGAGGCTGTGTGTGTGAGAGAGAGAAAGAGGAGGCTGTGTGTGTGTGTGTGAGAGAGAGCTGGTATGTTTGCGTGTGTGAGAGAGAGGTGAGGGACTGGAGTCAGTGTGTGTGAAAGAGAGAAATTGTCAGAGTGTGTGTGTCTGTGAGATAGAGTGGAGTCAGTGTGAATGTCTGTGTGAGAGAGAGAGACAAGAGTTGCAATGTGTGTGTGAGTGAGAGTGTGAATGTGTGTGAGATAGAGGAGAGCTGGTATCTTTATGTGTGTGTGTGTGAGAGAGAGGTGAGGGACTGGAGTCAGTGTGTGTGAATTGTCAGAGTGTGTGTGTGTCTGTGAGATAGAGTGGAGTCAGTGTGAATGTCTGTGTGTGAGAGAGAGACAAGAGTTGTAATGTGTGTGTGAGTGAGAGTGTGAATGTGTGTGAGATAGAGGAGAGCTGCTATCTTTATGTGTGTGTGTGAGAGAGAGGAGTGAGATTGGGATCAGTTTGTGAGCATACATGTGTGAGAGAAACACTGTGTGTGTGTGATAGAGTGGTGAGCGCATGTATGTGTCAGAATGAGGGATGTGAGTGAGAGGGATTCAGTGTGTATGGCTGTGTGTGTGGAATAAAGAAAGAGGTGTGTCTGTGTGAGAGAGAGATGACAGAGTTAGTGTGGGGGGGCCAGTCCGTGCTGCGCGCCGGGTTGGGTAGGGACACTGGGGATCAGCTTGTTAGTGTGTGTCTGTTTGTGTGTGAGCAAGGAGGAGAGTCTTTCTTTATATCACACACACACCCCTATACACAGAATCTCTCCCCCTCTCTCACTCACACCCATCATTCTGACTCACACATGGAAGCACTCAACTCTCTATCACACACACACACACTTTGTTTCTCTCACACATGTACGCTCACACACTGATTCCAATCTCTCTCCTCTCTCACACACAAACACACTGACATATCAGCTCTACTCTGTCTCTCTCACACACACACACACACTCTCCTTTCACACTCTCGCTCACACACATTGCAACTCTTGTCTCTCTCACACACATTCACAGTTTGTGTATGTACGTGTGTGTGTGTGTAAGAGGAGAGTGTGGAGTGTGAGAGACAGTGCGGAGCGGTGTGTTTGTGTGTGAGAGAGAGGAGTCTGTGTGTGAGCCTGTATGTGTGAGCGAAACAAGATGTGTCTGTGTGTGTGAAAGAATGAAAGAGGAGTGTGTGTGTGTGAGAGAGAGAGAGATAGTGTGGAGTGCGTGTATGTGAGAGAGAGTAGTGTGTCAATTTTTGGCATGTGTGTGTAAATGTAAGAGAGGGAGGGAAGTGTGTGTGTCTGTGTCTGCGCATGCGTGCACATTTGTGTGAGAGAGAAAGAGGAGGGTGTGTGTGTGAGAGAGAGCTGGTATGTTTCCGTCTCGGAGAGAGAGATTTGAGGGACTGGAGTCAGTGTGAAAGAGAGTGTGTCTGAGAAAGAGTGTGCGTGTGAGGTAGAGCGTGTGAGAGAGTGTATGTGTGTGTGTGTGTGAGAGAGAGAGAGAGTGTGTGCGTGTGCGCGAGAGAGTGTGTGTGCGAGAGTGTGTCTGAGAGAGTGTGTGTGCGAGTGAGTGTGAGTTTGTCTGAAAGAGTGTGTGGGAGAGAGTGTGTGTGTGACAGTGTGGGCGTAAGAGAGTGTGTGCCTGAGAGTGTGCTTGATTGTGTGTGTGTGTGAGTGTGCATTTGTGAGTGTGAGAGGGAGTGCGTGTGAGAGGGAGTGCGTGTGAGAGGGAGTGCGTGTGAGGGCGAGCGTGTGTGACGATGAGCGTATGTGAGGGTGAGCATGTGTGTGTGAGTGATGTGTGTGCATGTGACAGAGTGTGTGCATGTCTGACAGTGTGTCCATGTGTGAGTGTGTGTGTGTGAGAGAGAGTGTGTGCGAGAGAGAGTGTGTGTGAGTGAGAGTGTGTGTGAGAGTGTGAGAGAGAGAGAGAGAGTGTGCGACAGAGGGTGTGTGCAAGACTGTGCGAGAGTGTGTGCCAGAGAGCGTGTGTGTGAGAGAGTATGTGAGTGTGAGAGTGTGTGAGTGTGTGTGTGTACGAGAGAGTGTGTGTGTGTGCGAGAGAGCGTGTGTGCGAGAGAGTGTGTGTGTAGGAGAGATGTGTGCGTGAGAGAGAGTGTGAGGGAGTGTCAGAGAGAATGTGTGTGAAAGAGTGTGTGTGTGTCTGTGTGTGTGTGTGTGTGTGTGAGAGCGTGTGTGTGAGGGAGACCGTGTGTGTGCAAGAAAGAGGAGTGTGTGTGTATGTTAGAGAGAGAAGTATGTTTGTGTGTGTATCTCTTTGTATGTGGAAAAGTAAGAGTGTGTTTGTGTGTGTTTACATGTGAGGAAGTTGGAGGTGTTTGTGAGTGAGTGATAATGTTTTGGATAACTCTCACTCTGAGGGTTCACATCCACCCTCATTGCCACACACCAACACACACTCACACCCGCTGATATTGGGAGTGAGACGGACAGACACACACTCTTCCCCGAATGGTCATCATTATTTATTACTCATGTTTTAACATTATCAATTTATTGCTTCAAAATTGTTTGTTCATTGCCCAGCAAGATGTTTCTGTTTATATCTGAGCTTTATTTTTGAACTCATGTTTAATGTTGTGCCAATCTTTTTCTTTCCAATATCTGTTCATCGGCCCGTTGAGTGAGAAAATAACTGAACCTGGCTCTACACAAGAAGGTTGGAGCAGCCGGTAACCACTGGACCAGAGGAGGAGATTGCAGGTCTCTCACCTTCCTTTCTCAGACGGGCTGGAACAGAGATAATGAAGACACAGAAACATACGCTGACCATCCTCCAGAGGAGCTGCTAGATCTTGGCTGGCTCTTTGCTGACAGAGTTTATGAGAAGGAAGTTGTTGCAGAAACAAGTGATCTGCTGGAAGAGGAGCTCCTGGTTCTTTGTCTCCACTGTCAACGCAGACGCAATCTCTCTGGTCTTGAGGAGTTTGCTCCAATTGCTGAAGGAGTCATGGGAAAGATCAGCGGCCAGATGGCAGCAGTGGCCAGAAGCTGCTTTCCCGCTCCACCAAGGTGTTTGTGCCCCAGGAAAAGGACAAGTGAAGGCAAATGTCCACAACTGGCGGCAAGAGAGCAAGAGCACTGTTGGAGATTGAAGACTCGGGGGACAGTGACCCCCGGGGGGTGGTGGAGGGGGTGGAGGGGAGAGGAGCTGGACACAAACTACAAAATACAGGAGGGAGGGGAGTTACATTCGTATTATCTGTGATTTTCATTTACAATTAGTTTGATTCTGTTGTCTGGTCTGCGCTAGTTTTAAGTTAAATCTGTTCCACATGTGACGTGTTTTATATGCTATTGAGTCTTGTAAATAAAAGGTTAATCCTGCTGCTCAGTAATTGGTGCGAATGTTCCTCATTTTACAACCTGGATAACTGTATTTATTCACAATTAAGTGCTATTAAAGTCAGTTAATAATCGGATTCATGTGTGTTTTCTCGTGAAGTTTTATTAAATCAGTCTATATTTCAACAATTGCCGACCTAAATTCTCAATGGAATTTCACAATTCACTCCCTTTCATTTGAGTTGTTAGATTCACTCAACCTGTGATGTGAGACATGCAACTCCGCCTGGGAGTTCACTCCCTCCCGCTGCAGCTTGACAGACATGTCCATCGTTATGGTGGGGAATGCGGAATAGTCTGTATTTTGTCGAGTGTTCGCCGAGGTTCACGACACCAGACGGCACTTTCATGGTCACCTTACACAACGTAGGTTCCGGAATAATGACCATGAAATCGCCGTCTCGTGTCAAAAGCAAACTATTTGATCCAATACAAACCTCACTCCCCAACCTCTCTATCCCCCTCCCCAGCAACTACCTGAAGCTAAATTAATGTCACAACATTACTGCCATCTTTTACCCAAAACTTAGCTTCAGACCCTGTCCCTCTATATTTAGAATACAGTAAGAAGTTTAACAACACCAGGTTAAAGTCCAACAGGTTTATTTGGTAGCAAAAGCCACACAAGCTTTCGAGGCTCTAAGCCCCTTCTTCAGGTGAGTGGGAATTCTGTTCACAAACAGAACTTATAAAGACACAAACTCAATTTACAGAATAATGGTTGGAATGCGAATACTTACAACTAATCAAGTCTTTAAGAAACAAAACAATGGGAGTGGAGAGAGCATCAAGACAGGCTAAAAAGATGTGTATTGTCTCCAGACAAGACAGCCAGTGAAACTCTGCAGGTCCAGGCAACTGTGGGAGTTACAAATAGTGTGATATGAACCCAATATCCCGGTTGAGGCCGTCCTCGTGTGTGCGGAACTTGGCTATCAGTTTCTGCTCAGCGACTCTGCGCTGTCGTGTGTCGCGAAGGCCGCCTTGGAGAACGCTTACCCGAATATCAGAGGCCGAATGCCCGTGACCGCTGAAGTGCTCCCCAACAGGAAGAGAACAGTCTTGCCTGGTGATTGTCGAGCGGTGTTCATTCATCCACCGACCTCAGAAGACAAACACGGGACACAGTGGACAGAGTACCCTTCGTTGTCCAGTACTTCCCCGGAGCTATATTTAACCATATATATATTTAACCAGCCCGTCTCTGACATCTCCTCCAGTCACACAACCCTGTGAGATGTCTGCACCGCTCTAATTGTGGCATCATGAGCGTTCCACATGCAACATGACTTGCAGCGATAAACTCTCATCTCCAACATTTCAATTGAAATTTCAAAGCTCAATGTCTTTGAAGCCGAATGGTCCAGATTGCCATGGCCTTCAATGTGAACAGGTTGTTAGTGATGTCACTACAGAGGTTGCCTAGGAAACAATGACTGAACACAGGGGGTGAATGTGAGAAGCTGAAGTTTCCACTTGAAGACATTCCCAGTGTCTCTGAGCAGCTGAACTGGGGAAGCCTTTGGGCAGAGACTGTGCTGCTGCTATTGCCCTTCCCGGCCACCAGGCGTCTCTGTAACGCTCCCGGGGGCTGCCTGTGCGCATGTGCGGGACGGGAATGCTCCCAGAGGTCAGCGCGCGGGACGCCGCCGCATTGATGCCGTCTCCCCTGGCAACCGCAAGATGGTCGCCGCCGCCGCCTCCCTTGGCAAGGGAATATGGCCGCTGACGGTCTCCCTTGGCAACGCAAAATGGCCGCCGGCGGGGGGGGGGGGGCCTTGCGGCGCGTGCGCAGTGAGGTCTGTCTGCAGCCATTGTCCAGGTTGCCCCCAGTGGATGGGGTTGGGATTGTGCAGCAGATGGAGCAACAATCCCAGTTTCAATAGGGGGACAGAAGCTGCAATGCTGCCCCCTGTTGGTCACTTCTCCCAGTCTCAGCATTGCAGAGTGTTTAAACAAGAGTGCATTGTCACAGCAGCACCTTCACCTTCAGTTTCACTTTATTTATTAGTCTCAGAAGTAGGCTTACATTAACACTGCAATGAAGTTACTGTGAGAATCCCCCAGTCGCCCACACTCCGGCGCCTGTTCGGGTTACACTGAGGGAGAATTTAGCACGGCCAATGCACCCTAACCAGCACATCTTTCAGACTGTGGGAGGAAACCGGAGCACCCGGAGGAAACCCACGCAGACACGGGGAGGGGACAGCCCGGGGGAAAGCTCCATTCCAACTGTCCCTGGAGTGTCAGATTAACCTGGGTCACTCACGCCCCCCCGGCTAAGACTCACCTCCCTCAGACAGTGAGACCCTCCTGTATCACTCACCTTACTGTAGTCAGATACCCTCAGACTCAGCACTGGGCCCTGGGCGTGTTCTTTAAATGCTGCGATCTATCGTGGAGGAAAGAGTTGGGAGGATTTTGATTTGATTTGATTTATTATTGTCGCGTGTATTGGGATACAGTGAAAAGTATTGTTTCTTGTATGCTGGACAGACAAAACATACCGTTCATAGAGTACATCGGGGAGAAGTAAAAGAGAGGGTGCAGAATGTAGTGTTGCAACATAGGTAGGGAGGAGAGAAAGATAAATCTAATATGTAGCAGGTCCATTCAAAAGTCTGAGGGCAGCAGGGAAGTTCTTGAGTCGGTTGGTACGTGATCTCAGACTTTGTATCTTTTTCCTGACGGAAGAAGGTGGAAGAGAGAATGTGTGCATGAGGTCCTTAATTATGCTGGCTGCTTTTCTAAGGCCGCGGGAAGTGGAGACAGAGTCAATGAATGGGAGGCTCGTCTGCGTGATGGACGGGGCTACATTCACGAACTTTTGTAATTTCTTGCAGTCTTGGACAGAGCAAAAACCAGACCAAGCCGTGACACAGAAAGGATGCTTTCTATGGTGCATCTGTAGAAGTTGGTGAGAGTCGTAGCTGACATGCCAAATTTCCTCAGCCTCCTGAGAAAGTAGACGTGTTGGTGGGCTTTCTCAATTATAGTGTCGGCATGGGGGGACCAGGACAGGTTGTTGGTGATCTGGACACCTAGAAACTTGAAGTTGAGACCCAAATGACAAGTTGTCATAGTGTCATAGATGTTTACAGCATGGAAACAGGCCCTTTGGCCCAACTTGTCATGCTGCCCTTTTTCTTTTAACCCCTAAGCGAGTCCCAATTCCCCACATTTGGCCCATATCCCTCTACATCTATCTTACCCATGTAACTGTCTAAATGCTTTTTTAAAGATAAAATTGTGTCCGTCTCTACTACTACCTCTGGCAGCTTGTTCCAGACGCTCATCACTCTCTGTGTGAAAAGATTGCCCCTCTGGACACTTTTGTATCTCTCCCCTCTCACCTTAAACCCATGCCCTCTAGTTTTAGACTCCCCTTTGGGAAAATATATTGACTATCTATTGTGTGTCAACCATAGAATAGCCACAGAATGAAGGAGGCCATTCAGCCCATTCAGCTGGTGTCGACTCTCTGCTCGAGCAATCGAGCCAGTCCCACTGCTCCACCTTGTCCCTGGAGCCCTGCAAATCTTTTCCCATCAGCTTCCCATCCCATTTCCTCCGTAAAGACAGCGAGGAGCAGAGAGGAAAGAGGGACTTGGGGATTGGAAGGTTTCATCTGACGTTCTTGTTGGCAGATGCTCTGTGGCGGATAAAGCTGGCAGCTTCCTCCAGAAAGCAGCATGAGTGAATGGAAGGGGCAGAATGTGAGTGAGATGAGACACGAGAGAGAGAGAGAGAGGGGTGAAAGCTTTCTGTTTGTCAGCAAAAAGCACAATGGTGGCCCTGTGTCCTTCAGGGAGAGGCCCAGGCCTCGCTCAAAGCCTGCCCTGTCCTCTCACTCTCTGGGAGACGGCCATTTCTAACATGTTGTCCATGTTTCTGAGCTGACACTGAGACAAACACAACAACAGCAGCCACTGTCTGGACAAGTCCTCATGGAGAATGAAATGTCCAAAGCCACTTCAAAGGAAGATTGCGCGGCAGGATTTGTCCCCGAGCTGCGGAGGGAGAGATTTGGATGGATGACCAGAAGCTGGGTCAGTGAGGTTGTGTTTTAGCAATGGAGGTCCAGAGAACAGAAAAGGCCCTTCGGCCCATTGCATCTGTGCCGGTCAAAGACAAATCACCCAACTTGGCTCACGGCCTGGTAAGCCTTGGCATTGCAAATGCATAGCTAAGCACTTCTTAAACGTTCTGAGGGTCTCTGCCTCCACCACCCTTTCAGGCAGACAGTTCCAGACTCCCACCACCCTCTGGGTGAAAAAGGTTTTCCTCACATCCCCTGTAAACCTCCTGCCCCTTACCCTAAATCTATACCCCCTGGTCATTGATCCCACCACCAAGGGGAAAGCTTTCTTCCCGTCTACTCTATCGATGTCCCTCATAATCTTATCCACCTCCATCATGTTCCCCCTCAGCCTCCTCTGCTCCACGGAAAACAACCCCAGGGTGGATTCTTATCACCGTTCAGGCCGGCAGGATTTTCCCATCCCACTGCAGTGAAAGGAGATTTGGCTGGTCACCAGATTCTCCGACCTCGCTGAGCGGGAGTGTGGCGTCAACAGGTGGTAAGATCACACCCTCAGTCTATAAAATCTCTCTTCAGTTTGAGTGGCGGCACGGTGGCACAGTGGTTAGCACTGCCGCCTCACAGCGCCAGGGACCCGGGTTCAATTCCGGCCTCGGGTTACTGTCTGTGTGGAGTTGGCACATTCTCCCCGTGTCTGCGTGGGTTTCCTCCGGGTGCATTGTCCATGCAAAATTGCCCTGAGGGTCCCACGATGTATCAGTTAGGGGGATTAGCGGGAACATACGTGGGGTTATGGGGTAAGCCTGGGTAAGAGTCTGTGCAGATTTGATGGGTCGAATGGCCTCATTCTGGACTGTCGGGATTCTATGATTCTATGAACTAAAACTCTCCAGGCCAGGCAACATCCTGGTGAATCTCCTCTGCACCTTTTCCAGTGCTATCACATCCCTCCTATCCTGTGCATTCCACAACTGCACAATGTTTCGATGAGGGGCGGCACAGTGGTTAGCGCTGCTGCCTCACAGCGCCAGGGACCCGGGTTTGATTCCTGGCTTGGGTCACTGTCAGTGTGGAGTTTGTACATTCTCCCCGTGTCTGCGTGGGTTTCCACCGGGTGCTGCGGTTTCCTCCCACAGTTCGAAAGATGCGCTGGTTAGTTGTATCAGCCATGCTAAATTCTCCCCAAGTTGCCCAAACAGGCGCCAGAGCATGGCGACTACAGATTTTCCACAGTAACTTCATTGCAGTGTTAATGTAACCCTACTTGTAACACTAATAAACAAACTTTTAAACCTGATACTCGATTCCCCCATGTTGGCCTTGTTCTGTGATCATTAATGCGGATGTTTAGATTATTCAATAGTTCTTTAAGGACAGCAGACACAGTGAAAAAAAAACATGTGACCCTTTACACAACAGATATATTTCAAGGGGATACTGCAGCCAGCTGTATCTGAGTGGCAGTAATCTTCCCTCAGAATCAGACAGATTGTGGGTTCAGCTCAGAGCCTCCAATACTAGGCCCTTAGCATCGATCAGAGACTCCGAACACAGCATGATGGGAGAGGGGACACAGGAAAGTGGTGTTGAATTTGTGAGCCTTGTTTTGTGGAAAGCTTTAGTATTTGGTCAGAATGTTAATTTTTGAGTGGACCTACCATACATTAAGCTGATCTTTCTCTATACCCTATCGGTAACTGCAACACTGTATTCTGCACGCTCTCCTCTCCTTCTCCCGAATGAACTCTATGAACGGTATGTTTTGTCTGTGTAGCGTGCAAGAAACAATACTTTTCACCGTGTCCCAATACATGGGATAGGGTGACATGGTGGACAGTGTTTAGCACTGCTGCCTCACAGCACCAGGATTCAATTCTCGGTTGGGAGTTGAGTTTGCACATTCTCCCTGTGTCTGCATGGGTTTCCTGCGGGTGCCCCGGTTTCTTTCCAGAGTCCAAAGATGTGCAGATTAGGTGGAATCTGAGACGCTCCAGAAGCAGGGTAAAGATTTGAAAATGAAGTGTTTCTCACCCACTTTTAAAAGACAATCCACATTCGCACCAGTCACATTTCACACACTCTGCTCAGTCCTGTGTTGGGGGGTGTTTAGTGCGGGATCAGTGTTTGCTTTTCTCAAACCGCAGTGATATACCCAACTTATCAAGGGCAAGAGGTTTCAGTGTTTAAACATGTAAACATTACAAAACTAAACCAGACAGAAAGTGATGAGGCCTCACACCTTCAATGGAGTCATCTTCGCTCAGAGTCAGAGAGATTGTGGGTTCAGGTCAGAGCCTGAAATACTAGGCCCTTAGCATCGAGACACACAGAGACAGAGAAACACAGAGACAGAGACAGAGAGACACACACAGATACATAGAGAGATATACACACAGAGGCAGAGAGAGAGACACAGATCCAGAGAAGTACAGAGACAGAGAGACACACAGATACACAGAGAGATAGAGACAGAGAGACACACACATAAACACACTAACAGAGAAATACAGAAAGAGAGTTTGGCAAAGTCAGATTTAATTTTCCATTCAATATTTATTTAAAAATTCAGAGAATATTTGACAGGAAAATTGATTTTAAAGTTAACAAAAGTGAATCTGACCTTTGAGCTTCACAATGAGATCTGAACCCCTACTCTCTGAGCTGCCCAATATCTGTACAGCTGTACCAGACACCAGAAAGAGAAAACCAGAGCTCAACATCACGGGAAATGAACAATTGTGAATAAGGAACGAGAAAAGTTATTAATTTATACCTGAGATTTAAACTACAGGAAAACTACTGACTACAATTACATTACAACAAAAGTTACCTTCTACATTTCACACTGAAAACTGAACTACCGCCCACAATTGTCTCAGTGACAGATTCAGAATGATAAACTGAGAGAATTTCACTGTTGGGGTCACCGACAGCAGATATTGTATTTGTGTCAATCAGGAATCTTAATAATCAGCTGAGGGAAATCTACAACGTCCAAAATTCAACCCATCACTTGATCTGTAAAAGAAAGATACAATAATGAAGCAGATGTTTATGATGCGGGACATTAATGTTAGAGTTTTTAATCAATGAATCATTTAGAGATTTTTCAAATCCCTTCTGTTTGACAATCCACTCTGACACCAGTCACATTTCACACTCTCTGCTCAGTCCTGTGTTGGGGGGGGAGGTGTTTAGTGTGGGATCAGTGTTTGCTTTTCTCAAACCGCAGTGATATTCCCAACAAGGGCAAGAGGTTTCAGTGTTTAAAAATGTAAAGATTTCAGAACAAAACCAGACAGAGAGTGATGAGGCCTCACACCTTCAATGTAGTGATTCCCCCAATCTTTCCTTTTGTATATTGTTTCCTTCCTCTGTCTGAAGTATTGGAGACGTCGACATCACTGAAACAATACAATCTCTCGGGACAATCACTGTAAACAGCTTCTGGAAACAAATTAACACTTTAATCACCCAAAAAGCTGAATGTCCATTCAAACATCTCCCTCCCCATATCCTTGTGAATGCAAAGATAACTCCCATTTCCCCAAAGCAGGAAGATGTGAAATGGAAACATCTTCAGCTTTTTACACACTGCACTTTTCCACGGACCAAAATGTTTCAAAACATTTGCTGAAGTTTTGTTTTAAACTCTTTATCAATGTCCTTCCAGGTTCAGTGTGAAGGTTTGTGTTCCACACTGAGCCCCTCTCAGTCTCCACACGGAGCTTGTGTGTGTGCTGATGCTCCTGTCATTTTGGATGGATACTGTGTGAAGCTGCATTCTCTCCCAGTGAGTTTCTGATCTACTTCACTCTCTCTGCGGCTGGAGCAATGTCCAGCAGGCAGCAGAGGATGGCAGTGTATCACTGTCAGCACAATAGACAAACAGCCTTTAGCAAGAGAGGCTTTGACCCTTTTTCAAACCAAATCCCCAATTTGATGTTTCCAGCTGCGCTGTTTACAATGCTGCTGAATATTGTGTGTCTTTGGTAAACTGGGATGTGTAGCATTCAGTCACATTAAGTGGTGAATAAATACGTCAACACTGTGTATATCTTTCTGTGTGTGTGTGTCAGCGTGCATGTGTGTCAATGTATTTAAATCTCAAAGGAAAATAGGAGCAGGTGTAGGCCATTTGGCCCATCGATCCTGCGCCAGCATTCAAACAGATCATGGGGCACGTACGCACACAAAACACGCACACACCCAGCACACACAAAACACGCACACACACAAAGCACGCACACACAAACACACACAAAACACGCACACACCAACACACACAAAACACGCACACACACAAAGCACGCACACACAAACACACATAAAACACGCACAAAAAGCACACACACAAACACAATAAACACACACACACAAACACACAGTAACACACACACATCAAAAACACAGCACTGCTGCCTCACAGTGCCAGGGACTCGGGTTCGGTTCCCGCTTTGGGTCACTGTCTGTGTGGAGTTTGCCCGTTCTCCCTGTGTCTGCGTGGGTTTCCTCCGGGTGCTCCGGTTTCCTCCCACAATCTGAAAGACGTTCTGGTTAGGGTGCATTGGCCGTGCTTAATTGTCTCTCCGCGTCAGAGAGACTAGCTCGGGTAAATGCATGGGGTTATGGAGATGGGGCCTGAGTGGGATTGTGGTCGGTGCAGACTCAATGGGCCAAATGGCCTCCTTCTGCACTGGAGGAGTCTAGGATTCTATGAAAACACACAGAAACAGATATTCTCACCCAGTAACACTCACACGCACACAGTAATAAACCCACATGGAAACATGTCCACACACACACACACACACACGCATGCACACACACACACACACACACAAACAGACACACACACAAACAGACACACACACACACAAACAAACACACACACACATATTCCTATTTTATTTCACACAATCGATTTGCGTCTTGAACATGCTGAATGATTGGGCTTCCACATCCCCCTGGAATAGAAAATTCCAAAGATTCACCACCCTCTGAGTGAAGAAATTCCTCCTCATCTCAGACTTCAATGGTCTGCCCCTGATTCTGAGATTGTGTCCCCTGGTTCTAGTCTCACCAGCCAGGGGAAACATCCAATCTACATCCACCCTGTCACACCCTGGAAGAATTTTAAGTCTGTTTCAATGGGGTCGCCTCTCATTCTTCAAGGGTTCAAGGCCGACTTCCGGACTTGATGGCCATGGAAGGTGTGCTCATAACGGGGCCAAACAGCTGGATTATCAAACAGTAAATCCTGCCGGGATCATGTATCAGTAAACTCTGCCCGAAACCTCTCTCAGTTATTACAATCTGGGCCTTGTATCAGTAATCTCTGCCCTAAACCTCTCTCAGTTATTACAATCTGGGCCTGGTATCAGTAAACTCTGCCCTAAACCTCTCTCAGTTATTACAATCTGGGCCTGGTATCAGAAAACTCTGCCCTAAACCTCTCTCAGTTATTACAATCTGGGCCTTGTATCAGTAATCTCTGCCCTAAACCTCTCTGTTATTACAATCTGGGCCTGGTATCATTAATCACTGCCCGAAACCTCTCTCAGTTATTACAATCTGGACCTTGTATCAGTAAACTCTGCCCTAAACCTCTCTGTTATTACAATCTGGGCCTGGTATCATTAATCACTGCCCGAAACCTCTCTCAGTTATTACAATCTGGACCTTGTATCAGTAATCTCTGCCCTAAACCTCTCTCAGTTATTACAATCTGGGCCTGGTATCAGTAAACTCTGCCCGAAACCTCTCTCAGTTATTACAATCTGGGACTTGTATCAGTAATCTCTGCCCGAAACCTCTCTCAGTTATTACAATCTGGGCCTGGTATCAGAAATCTCTGCCCTAAACCTCTCTGTTATTACAATCTGGGACTTGTATCAGTAAACGCTGCCCGAAACCTCTCTCAGTTATTACAATCTGGGCCTGGTATCAGTAATCTCTGCCCTAAACCTCTCTCAGTTATTACAATCTGGGCCTGGTATCAGTAATCTCTGCCCGAAACCTCTCTCAGTTATTACAATCTGGGCCTGGTATCAGTAATCTCTGCCCGAAACCTCTCTCAGTTATTACAATCTGGGCCTGGTATCAGTAATCTCTGCCCTAAACCTCTCTCAGTTATTACAATCTGGGACTTGTATCAGTAATCTCTGCCCTAAACCTCTCTCAGTTATTACAATCTGGGCCTGGTATCAGAAAACTCTGCCCTAAACCTCTCTCAGTTATTACAATCTGGGCCTTGTATCAGTAATCTCTGCCCTAAACCTCTCTGTTATTACAATCTGGGCCTGGTATCATTAATCACTGCCCGAAACCTCTCTCAGTTATTACAATCTGGACCTTGTATCAGTAAACTCTGCCCTAAACCTCTCTGTTATTACAATCTGGGCCTGGTATCATTAATCACTGCCCGAAACCTCTCTCAGTTATTACAATCTGGACCTTGTATCAGTAATCTCTGCCCTAAACCTCTCTCAGTTATTACAATCTGGGCCTGGTATCAGTAAACTCTGCCCGAAACCTCTCTCAGTTATTACAATCTGGGACTTGTATCAGTAATCTCTGCCCGAAACCTCTCTCAGTTATTACAATCTGGGCCTGGTATCAGAAATCTCTGCCCTAAACCTCTCTGTTATTACAATCTGGGACTTGTATCAGTAAACGCTGCCCGAAACCTCTCTCAGTTATTACAATCTGGGCCTGGTAGCAGTAATCTCTGCCCTAAACCTCTCTCAGTTATTACAATCTGGGCCTGGTATCAGTAATCTCTGCCCGAAACCTCTCTCAGTTATTACAATCTGGGCCTGGTATCAGTAATCTCTGCCCGAAACCTCTCTCAGTTATTACAATCTGGGCCTGGTATCAGTAATCTCTGCCCTAAACCTCTCTCAGTTATTACAATCTGGGACTTGTATCAGTAATCTCTGCCCTAAACCTCTCTCAGTTATTACAATCTGGGCCTGGTATCAGTAATCTCTGCCCCAAACCTGTCTCAGTTATTTCAATCTGGGCCTGGTATCAGTAATCTCTGCCCTAAACCTCCCTCAGTTATTACAATCTGGGCCTGGTATCAGTAATCTCTGCCCTAAACCTCTCTCAGTTATTACAATCTGGGCCTGGTATCAGTAATCTCTGCCCGAAACCTCTCTCTGTTATTACAATCTGGGACTGGTATCAGTAATCTCTGCCCTAAACCTCTCTCAGTTATTACAATCTGGGCCTGGTATCAGTAATCTCTGCCCTAAACCTCCCTCAGTTATTACAATCTGGGCCTGCTATCAGTAATCTCTGCCCTAAACCTCTCTCAGTTATTACAATCTGGACCTGGTATCAGTAATCTCTGCCCTAAATCTCCCTCAGTTATTACAATCTGGGTCTTGTATCAGTAAATTCTGCCCTTCAGCTGATTGGAGAATATCATTGTGAATATTACTGAGTTTGGGATATAATATTTTCCTGCTGTTGCCAATATGACTATTTTTAACATAGTTTCTGGGATCCTCCAGTCTCCCCTCAGCAGCTTTCTGGGCAGTGAGAGGTGACACACCGTTCACTAGCAGAGGGAGTTTTTGGTCCTGTCGCTGTCAATGGGATTTCCCATTGAAGTCACCTCACGCTAGCAGGAAACCAGAGGCAGGGGTACGAGAGCAGAGAATTCCCCACGAGTGAACAGCCGGAGAATCCCGGACATTAGCTCCTTTCCCAGTTATCACTGCACTCAACCCAGTCGCTGTTTATGTGCTCAGTTGTCTCAGTGAATACTACATTACACCATGCTGCTGTGGACACTACAATCAACCCTTTCTGAGTTCTCACTGTATTAATACCATGTATGGATTGATATTTCATTGGACCATGTGCAGGGTTAGATGAATATTTATTGAGGGGGACTGAGAGACAGGCAGATTGAGAAAAAATATGCACACACACTAACACTCACACTCAGACAGCCTAAAACTAAACAGATATAGAATGGAGGAGGAATCCCTTCTTCCTCTGTAAATAGAGATTAACTCGATTTCTCTTCCAAAAAGACAGCACATCTGGATGGGCAGAATAGTCTCCAATTCTACCCATGGTCCTTTTCTGATCTCCATTCTTCACATCTGCACACGTTGGCTTCAGCTCCAGTTTGTGAATGAAAGCAAACCCCTGTTCATTACAAATCCACTCAGCCTTTTCCCTCTGCTCTCTCCACACACAATCTACAAGACACAAACAGGAAAGATGGATTCCAGGAGAGAAAGGTCACACCTGATCCTCCTCTCAATGGATTCTCTGTCGCCAGAGAGAACATTCCAGCTCCTACAGAAAGTCACAACTGATTCATGTCAGGGACAGAATTGGAATGAATTGGACACAAGAGAGATGAAAGGTTTCTGCTCATCATAAAAAAGCTAAAGAGTCACTCAGTGTCATTCAGGGAGAGACCTCGCTGGTCTGTCTTTGACCCAAGTCACACACTGACTCTGAATGTCCTCACAGCAACTTGGGGATGGACATTTCTAAAGTACTATTCATGGCTTTAGGGTTTCCAAAAGTGTTTCACCGACAATGGAGCGGTTTTGAAATGTTGTCAGTGTTATTTAGGAGATAAGCAAACTTTTGATGCCACACGCATTGAGTTTAAAAATTGGCAAGCCATGTTGCAGCTTTATAGAACCATTGTTAGGCCGCACTTGGAATATAGTGTTCAATTCTGGTCGCCACACTACTAGAAGGATGTGGAGGTTTTGGAGAGGGTACAGAAAAGATTTACCAGGATGTTGCCGGGTATGGAGGGCATTAGCTATGAGGAGAGTTTGGAGAAACTTGGTTTGTTCTCACTGGAATGACGGAGGCAAGGGGGGTGACCTGATAGAAGTCGACAAGATTATGAGAGGCATGGACAGAGTGGATAGTCAGGAGCTTTTTCCCAGGGTTGAAGAGTCAATTACTAGGGGGCACAGGTTTAAGGTGCTAGGGACAAGGTTTAAAGGAGATGTACGAGGCAAGTTTTTTACACAGAGGGTGGTGGGTGCCTGGAACTCGCTGCTGGGAGAGGTAGTGGAAGCAGATACAATAATGCGTTTTAAGGGGCGTCTGGAGAAATACAAGAATAGGATGGGAATAGAGGGATATGGTCCCTGGAAGGGGAGGGGGTTTTTGTTCACACATGGTTGGTGCAGGCTTGGAGGGCCGATGGGCCTGTTCTTGTGCTGTAATTTTCTTTTTTCTAATTTCAGAGAGAGATATATACAGATACAGAGCCATAGAAAGACAGAAACAGGATGGGATTGTGCTGTACATGTTTCCGAGCTGACATTGAGACACACACGAGATGTACACCAATGATTTGGATGAGGGAACCAAAAATAATATTTCCAAGTTTGCTGATGCCATGAAACTTGTTGGGAATGTGAGGAGTGAGAAGGATGTTAAAATGTTTCACAGTGACTTCAGTAAATTGAGTGAATGGGTAAATGCGTGGCAGATGCTGTATAACGTGGACAAACGTGAATTTAACTACTTCGGACAGAGAAGCAGAATGGCAGAGGATTATTTAAATGGTGATAGATTGGGAAATGTTGAGATACAAAGGGACCTGGGTGTCCTAGTACACAAGAGACTGAAAGCAAGCATGCAGCTACAGCAAACAGTTCGGAAGGCAAATGATATGTTGGCCTTCATTGCAAGAGAACTTGAGGAAAGGAGCAAGGATGTCTTACTGCAGCTGTACAGGCCCTCGGTGAGACCACACCTGGAATATTGTGTACAGTTTTTGTCTCTGTAACTATGAAATGCTGCACTTACCATAGAGGGAGAGCAGCGGAGGCACACCAGACTGATTCCTGGGATGGCAGGATTGTCGTATGAGGAGAGATTGAGTCGACTGGGCCTGTATTCACTGGAGTTCCGAAGAATGAGAGTGGATCGAATTGAAATGTATAAATTCTGACTGGGCTGGACTGACTGAATACAGGGATGTTGTTCCCTCCAGCTGAGGGGATGGGGAGAGGGGGGGGGGGGGGGGGAGTTGGGCGGAGAGGCTGGAACAAGGGATCACAGATGGTGAAACTTTGCAATATGTTTAATCTGTAGAAACCGATCCATCTCAGTCTGTGAACGATGACTGAGCCTCCACAGCCCTCTGGGATAGGGAATTCCAAAGATTTACCATCCTGGAAGCACACGGAATTCAGGAAAACTTGGCGAGATGTATCGGAAACTGGTTTAGTAATTGGACACAAAGGGTGGTGTTGGAAGGCTGTTTGAGTGGCTGGAGGCCGGTGTCCAGTGGTGCACCACAAGGCTCCGTGCTGGGGGGCTTATTATTGTTATACATAAATGAGACAGATGATAATGTGGGGGCAATGATAAGCAAGGTTCCAGATGACACCAAGATTGGTAGGATGGTTCATAGTGAAGAAGGTTGTAGGTTACAGGAAGATATCGCTGGGTTGGTCAGATAGGCAGAGCAGTGGCAGATGGTATTTGACCCTGATAGGTGCGAGGTGATGCACTTTGGAAGCAGTAACAAGGCAAGGGAGTATTTAATGAGGAGCTCAGAGGAACATATGGATCTTGGGAAATTATTCACAGATGCCAGAAGGCAGCAGAGCAGGTGAATCAAGTGGTAAAGAAGGCAGATGAGACACTTGCTTTTATCAGTCATGGCGCAGAGTAGAAGAGCAAAGAGTTAATGTTGGAGTTGTACAGAGTGTTGGTTAGGCCACTGCTGGAGTACCGTGTGCAGATCTGGTCACCACACCAGAGGAAGGAAAAGATAGCACTGGAGGGGTTACAGAGGAGGCTCAGCAGCAAGTTGCCTGGGATGGAGTATTTGAGCTATAAGGAGAGACTGGATAGGTTTGGATTGTTTTCTTTAGAGCAGAGAAGACTGATTGAGGTGTGTAAGATAATGGGGGGTATGGACAGGGTGAATATGAAACAGCTGTTCCCCTTGGTTGAGGGGTCAATCATGAGGGGACATAGTTTTAGGGCAAAGGGCAGGAGATTCAGAGGAGAGTTGAGAAAAACATTCACTCAGAGGGTGATGGGAATCAGGAAAGTACTGCCTGGGAAGGCAGTGGAGGTCGGAAACCTTACAACCTTTCAAAAGCATTTGGATGAGCACTTGAAACATCACAACATTCAAAGATATGGTACAAGAGATGGAAAATTGGATTAGCACAACTTTAGTGGGAGTTACTGTTGGTGCAGACTCAATGGGTCGAAGGGCCTTTTCTTCACTGTACCACTCTATGACTCTGAGGGAAGAAATTCCTCCTCACAGGAAGCAGAGAGTCGGAATAAATGGGTGCTTGTCTGGTTGGCGGATGGTAACTAGTGGCGTGCCGCAGGGATCGGTACTGGGGCCTCAACTATTTACCATTTATATAGACGATCTGGAGGAGGCGACTGTGTGTAGGGTAACAAAGTTTGCAGACGACACAAAGATAAGTGGAAAAATGTATCGTGTGGAGGGCGTAGAAGGCCTGCAGAGAGATTTGGACAGGCTGAGTGAGTGGGCGAGGATCTGGCAGATGGAGTATAATGTTGACAAATGCGAGGTTATTAACTTTGGAGGAAATAATCACAAATTGGATTATTATCTAAGTGGAAACAAATTACAACATGCTGCTGTGCAAAGGGACCTGGGGGTCCTTGTGCATGAGACGCAAAAACCCAGTCTGCAGGTGCAACAGGTGATCAAGAAGGCAAACGGGATGTTGGCCGATATCGCAAGGGGGATAGAATATAAAAGCAGAGATGTCTTGCTGCATCTGTACAGGGCATTGGTGAGGCCGCAGCTGGAATACTGTGTGCAGTTTTGGTCCCCTTATTTGCGGAAGGATATATTGGCCTTGGAGGGAGTGCAGAGAAGCTTCACCAGGTTGATACCAGAGATGAGGGGTGTTGATTATCAGGAGAGACTGAGCAGATTGGGTTTGTACTCGTTGGAATTTAGAAGGCTGAGGGGGGATCTAATAGAGACCTATAAGATAATGAAGGGGCTGGATAGGGTCGAGGTGGAGAGATTCTTTCCACTTAGAAAGGAAGCTAGAACTAGAGGGCACAGCCTCAAAATAAAGGGGGTCAGTTTAGGACAGAGTTGAGGAGGAACTTCTTCTCTCAGAGGGTGGTGAATCTCTGGAATTCTCTGCCCACTGAAGTGGTGGGGGCTACCTCGTTGAATATGTTTAAATCACGGAGAGATGGATTCCTGATCGGTAAGGGAATTAGGGGTTATGGGGATCAGGAGGGTAAGTGGAACTGATCCACATCAGATCAGCCATGATCTTATTGAATGGCGGGGCAGGCTCGAGGGGCTAGATGTACTACTCCTGCTCCTATTTCTTATGTTCTTATCTCAGTCCTAAATGTCCTGCCCCCTTACTCTGCGACTATGCCATGGTTCTAGACACCACCCCCCCCCCCACCCACCACCCCCCCCCCCCCCGCCCCACCGCCCCCAGCCGGGGGAAACATCCTTCCTGTATCTACTCAGCTCATGTTTGGGGGTTGGGGAGAGTTATAGAACAAAGAGATCTCGGGGTACATGTTCATAGCTTCTTGACAGTGGAGTCACAGGTGGACAGAGTGGTGAAGAAGGCATTCAGCACGCTTGGTTTCATTGGTCAGAACATTGAATACAGGAGTTGGGACGTCTTGTTGAAGTTGTACAAGACATTGTTAAGGCCACGCTTGGAATACTGTGTACAGTTCTGGTCACCCTATTTTAGAATGGATATTATTAAACTAGAAAGAGTGCAAAAAAGATTTACTTGGATGCTACCGGGACATGATGGTTTGGGTTTTAAGGAGAGGTTGCACAGACTGGGACTTTTTTCCCTGTAGCGTAGAAGACTGAGGGGAGATTTTATCGAGGTCTATAAAATAATGAGGGGCATAGATCAGCGAGACAGTCAATATCTTCTCCCAAAGGTAGGGGAGTCTAAAACTAGAGGGCATAGGTTTAAGGTGAGAGGGGAGAGATACAAAAGGGTCCAGAGGGCAATTCTTTTCACACAGAGGGTGGTGAGTGTCTGGAATGAGCTGCCAGGGGCAGTAGCAGGGGCGGGTACAATTTTATGTTTTAAAAAGCATTTAGACAGTTACATGGGTAAGATTGGTATAGAGGGATATGGGCGAAACACAGGCAATTGTGATTAGCTTAATGGTAAAAACTGGGCGGCATGGACAAGTTGGGCCAAAGCGCGTTTCCATGCTGTAAACCTCTATGACTCGACCCTGCTGAGCCCTGTAAGAATTGTCCAAGTTTGAATGAGGTCACCTCTCATGCTTCTCAAGTGCATAAAGTAAAAGTCCATTTTCTTTCCTCAGAGGACAATCCCTCCATCCCAGGAATTAATGCAGTGAAATGTCATTGAAGTCCCTCTCGGACAAGAATGTCTTTCCTTAGGTAAGAGGATAAAACTGTACACAACACTCCGTGTGTGGTTTCACCACTAATTCAGCCTCTCCACATCCCCTTGAAGAGTCTACATCCTCCTCACAACTCACACTTCCACCTGCTTTCATGTCATCTGCAAACTCGGAAATATTACATTTGATCCCAAACGTCCAAATCAATGATATGGATTGTGAATAGCTGGGCTCCCGCGGACTGATCCTTGTGATAAGCCGCTGGTCACAGCCTGGCACCCTGAAAATGACCCATTTGTACCTAAGCTCTGTTTTCTGTCCGTTAACCATTTCTCAATTCATGCCAGTATTATCAGGGTAAATACGTTGCATCACGGGGATAGGGCCTGGGTGGGAATGTTGTCAGCGCAGGCTCGATGGGCTGTATGGCCTCCTTCTGCACTGTAGGGATTCTATGATTCTAATATGTACATACGTCAGTGAAGGTGGCAGGGCACTTTGACAGAGCAGTAAATGAAGTATATGGTATCCCAGCTTTTATTAATGGAGGAATTGAGGACAAGAGTAAGGAGTTCATATTGAACTTGTATAAGACACTCGTTAAGCCTCATCTGGAGACTGTGCCCAGTTCTGGGCACCGTACTTGAGGAGGGATGTGAAGACATTGGAGAGAGTGCAGAGGAGATTCACAAGAATGATTCCAGGGAATAAGATCCGTAGCTACGAGGGTAGATTGGAGAGGTTGGGACTGTTTTCCTTGGAGAAAAGAAGGCTGAGGTGAGTCTTGAGAGAGAGATTCAAGATCCTAAGGGGTATCCACAGGTCAAAGAGTGAGAAACTCTTCCCTCTCAAGAGATGGTCAGGAACTAGAGGGCACAGATTCTAAATGATGGGGAAATGGATCAGAAGTGAAGTGAGAAAAAGCACTTCATCAAGAGGGTGTTTGGAATCTGGAACAATCTTCCTGAAAGCCTGTTCCAATATTCAATAAGATCCTGGCTGATCTGTGATCTAACTCTCTGTCTCTTAACCCCTTGGACGAAGGAAAATCTATCAACCCCAGGTTTAAAATAATAACAAGTGACTGAGCATCAATAGCCATTTGCAGAAGATTGTTTCAAACTAACTCCACACCACATCTGGCAATGTTTCCATTTCTACAATTCTAAAATTCTAAACTGAGGCTAACATTCAAATATTCCCAAATCCTGGAGTTCCCAGCCAGCAGAAAAACTTGTTCTTTATCAGCCTCTCCCTTTCCCTCATTATTTTCAATGTTTGATTAAATCAGCCCCCAACTTAAATTCCAGCGGTTAAGAATAATGTTTAATCTGCACTGTTCATCAAATGTTCCCAACACAAATACTGTAATGGGCTAAATACAGAGTAAAACTCCCTCTGCTCTGTCCAAGGAATGTTTCATCACAGATTTTTATTTTGAAGTTTAGGAAAAACAGGAATCCAATTGCTCAGCATCCCAGTGTGGCCTCCTGTTTATTTCAATCAGCCCTTCACATTCAAACATGAAGTTGAAGCTTCGAATACTGTCTGTGGCAGCGTTTGTGGATTCAGTTGTTCTCCTGCTTTTTCACTTGTCTGAAGGATTTGAATTATAGACATTGTTTAATCATTCCTTTCTCTCAGCACATGGAACTTGTGAATCTTCAAGGCAGACAATCTCATGTAATTAACAACAAACTGCATCTTTATTCATCCATCCATTTCCTATCTCTGAATGGATCACACACATTTCCAGAATGCAGGAAGCTCTCAATGCAAACTGCTTCCAATTATTCCCCAATACAATTGTTCGCACTTGACTGTAAACTACATTCCACTGACATTCCCAAAGCAGCCACAGAAAAGTGATTGGTTATTTTAAACACTGAACCTGAACTATTTGAGCTGATGATTGACTCACATTGTACAGAAATGTTGAGTCTGTTTTGATGAGAGTGATCAGATTAACATTGTAACATGAAGACAGCCTCCGTACTGAGATTAACCACATTTACAACAATTCCGCAGTATCAGATCCATTGCTGTGTGTATTGTGCGAATTCAGCTGTGAAATATCTGGACATTTGGAGCTTCCACTGTTTCTGTCATTTCATCATTTATTAAAGTACGTTGTTCTATCCCTTTTAAATCTAAGTTGTGTCAAATTACATTTCCCTGCACTGAAACCTCTCCACCAGTATGTCCATGTACAAAATATGAATAACTCTTTGCAATCTGATGTTTCCAGCGATGCTGCTTACAATGCTGTCTAATGTTTTGTGTCATTGGCAAACCAGGATGTGTAGCATCTGGGACTTGTATCAGTAATCTCTGCCCTAAACCTCTCTCAGTTATTACAATATGGGCCTGGTATCAGTAATCTCTGCCCTAAACCTCCCTCAGTTATTACAATCTGGGCCTGGTATCAGTAATCTCTGCCCTAAACCTCTCTCAGTTATTACAATCTGGGCCTGGTATCCGTAATCTCTGCCCTAAACCTCTCTCAGTTATTACAATCTAGGCCTGGTATCAGTAATCTCTGCCCCAAACCTCTCTCAGTTATTACAATCTGGGCCTGGTATCAGTAATCTCTGCCCTAAACCTCTCTCAGTTATTACAATCTGGGCCTGGTATCAGTAATCTCTGCCCTAAACCTCTCTGTTATTACAATCTGGGCCTGGTATCAGTAATCTCTGCCCTAAACCTCCCTCAATTATTACAATCTGGGTCTTGTATCAGTAAATTCTGCCCTTCAGCTGATTTGGAGAATATCATTGTGAATATTACTGAGTTTGGGATGTAATATTTTCCTGCTGTTGCCAATATGGCTATTTGTAACATAGTTTCTGGGATCCTCCAGTCTCCCCTCAGCAGCTTTCTGGGCAGTGAGAGGTGACACACCGTTCACTAGCAGAGGGAGTTTTTGGTCCTGTCGCTGTCAATGGGATTTCCCATTGAAGTCATCTCACGCTAGCAGGAAACCAGAGGCAGGGGAACGAGAGCAGAGAATTCCCCACGAGTGAACAGCCGGAGAATCCCGGACATTAGCTCCTTTCCCAGTTATCACTGCACTCAACCCAGTCGCTGTTTATACGCTCAGTTGTCTCAGTGAATACTACATTACACCATGCTGCGGTGGACACTACAGTCAACCCTTTCTGAGTTCTCACAGTATTAATACCATGTATGGATTGATATTTCATTGGACCATGTGCTGGGTTAGATGAATATTTATTGATTCTTGTGATGTGGGTGTCACTGGCTAGGTCAGCATTTATTGCCCATTCCTAGTTGCCCTGGAGAAGGTGGTGGTGAGCTGCCGTCTTGAACCCGCTGCTGTCTGTGTGGTGTAGGTACACCCACAGTGCTGTTAGGGAGGGAACCTGCTTAAATTATCACTGCATTTAACCATGTCACTCTTTATAAAAAATAAACTAGACCATGTCTGGGTAATGAATGTGGAGCATGTCTCCATTTCTCTTTACCTCAGCACTGTATCTGTGTATATAACACTTTATACAGTTTAAATGTTATTTATTAGTGTCACAAGTAGGCTTACATTAACACTGCAATGAAGTTGCTGTGAAAATCCCCTAGTTGCCACACTCCGGCGCTGTTCGGCTTCACTGAGGGAGAATTTAGCACGGCCAATCCACCGAACAGCATGTCTTTCAGACTGTGGGAGGAAACTGGAGCACTCGGAGGAAACCCAGACACGGGGAGAACATGCAGACTCCACACAGACAGTGACGCAAGTCGGGAATCGAACCCGGGCCCCTGGCGCTGAGAGGCTGCAGTGCTAACCAATGTGCCACCCCTAGAAACTAGATACAGTTTCTCTTCTTAATGCATGGGGCCATCCCTCTGTATATACTACAATTGGTCTTTACTTAGTTATTGCTTCACTCAACTATGTCACTGTTTCCAATGCACTCAGTGAAGTCACAGTTATTAACGCACGCAGCCATGCCTCTATCGACACCACACCCGACAATTTCTAAGCTGTTGCTGCACTTCCCCAGGAATAGATTTGATCTGTTTCTCTTACATTCAGCATCATCGGAGATACTGCTGTGTTCGGCCTTGTTTCATTCATTACTCAACTCACCTGTGCCTCAGTTTTATTTTACACAAGTTCCTGTCTTTCTTATTCCTACATTCTACCCTGTTTCAGTTGTTACTGCACTGAAAAATCTCTCTGTTAGATAGACAGAGAAAGAGAGTCAGCTGGATGGATAGACGAATATTCCTTTAAAGTTATATATTTGTGTGAGTCAGCTGGTGCCACCACTCTTGTTTGGAACGGTTTTTGTTTGGTCTTGTTACCAGCTATTGGGTGTTGTGTGAAATGTCCAATTGCTCCAGTATTGTGTGTGTAATATTGGTGTTGAAAGATTGGGTGAATTTCGCTCGAGTCTCTTGGAGATGAGCAGAAATTGAGGAAGGGAAATAAAGTTGAACATCGGTGAAGGGAAAGTGACCACAGTCCCAGATGACGATCTGCTGCTCTCCCCTTTGAGGGGGAGAACTCACTGGCGGTGATTTACCACACCTCAGGCCAGGGGAAAGGTTGAAAGGGTTGGGCTTTCATGACGTGTTGGAGACTTTGTGCATCTCAAACCAGCTGTCCAGCCAACTGAGTGAACCAACTTCCATATTGCCACATTTCAATGCATGTTGCACAACCTGGTCACAAACTATTGAATTGGAGATTACTCACTGATATTGGGATTGATCTGTGACAATTCTCACAGTCGCGTATGTGTGTGTGTTTATGTGTGTGTGTGTGTGTGTGTGTATGTTTCTGTCTGTGTGCATGTTCGTGGATATGTTTTTACAAATTCCCAGAGAGAGAGAGAGAGCGAGAGATGCAGAGACCAACAGATGACAGGGTCAAGGAGAGTGAGAGAAAGAGAGAGCCAGATTGAGAGAGGCACTGAGAGACAATGTCTGTCCAAATCCTCTTGAAGCCACTTTGCATTTTCCTCACAACTCACATTCCCACCGAGCTTTGTGTCATCCGCAAACTTGGAAATATTACATTCGGTCCCCACATCCAAATCATTGATAAACATTGTGAACATCTGGGAACAAAGTCCAGATCCTTGTGGCACAGCCGGCCGACACAAGACGGAGAAATCATCTGGCCGGGAACACAACAGCGACATTTTTCAGAGAAGCTCGGAGCCAGCTGTGTCTCAGTGGATCATAATCTGACCTCAGGATCATTCCATTGTGGCTTCAGTTACAGCATCAAATTCTCGGCCAGGCTGGAAAACAAATCACTCCTCAAATCCCCAAATAAAACGTTCTGGGATCTGAACTTAAAATGCTGTAACTGATCATGGAGGAAAGAGTGGGGTCTAATAGACACTGAGAAGATAACTTGCATCTGAATCATAGAACGGTGACAGCACAGGAGGCCATTCAGCCCCATCAAGCCAGTGCGACACTCTGCAAGAGCAATGTCACTATTCCCACTCCTCCACCCTTTCCCCGTCACCCTGTAAATATTTCCCCTTCAGCTTCCCATTCAACGTCCCCGGAAGTCCATGATGGAATCCGCTTCCACCTCACCCTCAGACAGTACATTCCAGATACTGGACACTCACTACGTTAGAAACATCTCCTCATGTTGCCGCTGTCGCCATTTACCTGAATTCAGCATCCTCTGGTTTTCAACCTTTCCCCCAATGTGCCGATTATCTCAAAGCCGATCCTCTCAGTCCCGGGATGTCCCTGCAGGAGTTCCTCAGCATGAGTGTCCGAGGCCCCAACCATCTTCAGCTGCTCCAACACTGACCTTCCCTCCATCACAAGGTCTGAAGCGCGGATGTTTGCTGATGATTGCACAATGTTCAGCACCATACGCAACTCCTCAGATACTGAAACAGAAAATAAGGACATACCAAACAGGTCAGGCAGCATCTGTGGAGAGAGAAACAGATTCTGGGAGCAGGGGGACTGAGAGACAGGCAGATTGAGAAAAATATGCACACACACTAACACTCACACTCAGACAGCCTAAAACTAAACAGATATAGAATGGAGGAGGAATCCGTTCTCCCTCTGTAAATAGAGATTAACTCGATTTCTCTTCCAAAAAGACAGCACATCTGGATGGACAGAATAGTCTCCAATTCTACCCATGGTCCTTTTCTGATCTCCATTCTTCACATCTGCACACGTTGGCTTCAGCTCCAGTTTGTGAATGAAAGCAAACCCCTGTTCATTACAAATCCACTCAGCCTTTTCCCTCTGCTCTCTCCACACACAATCTACAAGACACAAACAGGAAAGATGGATTCCAGGAGAGAAAGGTCACACCTGATCCTCCTCTCAATGGATTCTCTGTCGCCAGAGAGAACATTCCAGCTCCTACAGAAAGTAACAACTGATTCATGTCAGGGACAGAATTGGAATGAATGAGACACAAGAGAGATGAAAGGTTTCTGCTCATCATAAAAAAGCTAAAGAGTCCCTCAATGTCATTAAGGGAGAGACCTCGATGGTCTGTCTTTGACCCAAGTCACACACTGACTCTGAATGTCCTCACAGCAACTTGGGGATGGACATTTCTATAGTACTATTCATGGCTTTAGGGTTTCCAAAAGTGCTTCACCGACAATGGAGCGGTTTTGAAATGTTGTCAGTGTTATTTAGGAAATAAGCAAACTTTTGACGCCACACGCATTGAGTTTAAAAATTGGCAAGCCATGTTGCAGCTTTATAGAACCATTGTTAGGCCGCACTTGGAATATAGTGTTCAATTCTGGTCGCCACACTACTGGAAGGATGTGGAGGCTTTGGAGAGGGTACAGAAAAGATTTACCAGGATGTTGCCGGGTATGGAGGGCATTAGCTATGAGGAGAGTTTGGAGAAACTTGGTTTGTTCTCACTGGAATGATGGAGGCAAGGGGGGTAACCTGATAGAAGTCTACAAGATTATGAGAGGCATGGACAGAGTGGATAGTCAGGAGCTTTTTCCCAGGGTTGAAGAGTCAATTACTAGGGGGCACAGGTTTAAGGTGCGAGGGACAAGGTTGAAAGGAGATGTACGAGGCAAGTTTTTTACACAGAGGGTGGTGGGTGCCTGGAACTCGCTGCTGGGAGAGGTAGTGGAAGCAGATACAATAATGCGTTTTAAGGGGCGTCTGGAGAAATACAAGAATAGGATGGGAATAGAGGGATATGGTCCCTGGAAGGGGAGGGGGTTTTTGTTCACACATGGTTGGTGCAGGCTTGGAGGGCCGATGGGCCTGTTCTTGTGCTGTAATTTTCTTTTTTCTAATTTCAGAGAGAGATATATACAGATACAGAGCCATAGAAAGACAGAAACAGGATGGGATTGTGCTGTACATGTTTCCGAGCTGACATTGAGACACACACGAGATGTACACCAATGATTTGGATGAGGGAACCAAAAATAATATTTCCAAGTTTGCTGATGCCATGAAACTTGTTGGGAATGTGAGGAGTGAGATGGATGTTAAAATGTTTCACAGTGACTTCAGTACATAGAACATAGAACATTACAGCGCAGAACAGGCCCTTCGGCCCACGATGTTGCACCGACCAGTTAAAAAAAAAACTGTGACCCTCCAACCTAAACCAATTTCTTTTCGTCCATGAACCTATCTACGGATCTCTTAAACGCCCCCAAACTAGGCGCATTTACAACTGATGCTGGCAGGGCATTCCAATCCCTCACCACCCTCTGGGTAAAGAACCTACCCCTGACATCGGTTCTATAACTACCCCCCCTCAATTTAAAGCCATGCCCCCTCGTGCTGGATCTCTCCATCAGAGGAAAAAGGCTATCACTATCCACCCTATCTAAACCTCTAATCATCTTATATGTTTCAATAAGATCCCCTCTTAGCCGCCGCCTTTCCAGCGAAAACAATCCCAAATCCCTCAGCCTCTCCTCATAGGATCTCCCCTCCATACCAGGCAACATCCTGGTAAACCTCCTCTGCACCCTCTCCAAAGCCTCCACATCCTTCCTGTAATGTGGGGACCAGAACTGCACACAGTACTCCAAGTGCGGCCGCACCAGAGTTGTGTACAGTTGCAACATAACGCTACGACTCCTAAATTCAATCCCCCTACCAATAAACGCCAAGACACCATATGCCTTCTTAACAACCTTATCTACTTGATTCCCAACTTTCAGGGATCTATGCACACATACACCTAGATCCCTCTGCTCCTCCACACTATTCAAAGTCCTCCCGTTAGCCCTATACTCAACACATCTGTTATTCCTACCAAAGTGAATTACCTCACACTTCTCCGCATTAAACTCCATCCGCCACCTCTCGGCCCAACTTTGCAACCTGTCTAAGTCTTCCTGCAAACTACGACACCCTTCCTCACTGTCTACCACACCACCGACTTTGGTGTCATCAGCAAATTTGCTAATCCACCCAACTATACCCTCATCCAGATCATTAATAAATATTACAAACAGCAGTGGCCCCAAAACAGATCCCTGAGGTTCAGTAAATTGAGTGAATGGGTAAATGCGTGGCAGATGCTGTATAACGTGGACAAACGTGAATTTAACTACTTCGGACAGAGAAGCAGAATGGCAGAGGATTACTTAAATGGTGATAGATTGGGAAATGTTGATATACAAAGGGACCTGGGTGTCCTAGTACACCAGAGACTGAAAGCAAGCATGCAGCTACAGCAAACAGTTAGGAAGGCAAATGATATGTTGGCCTTCATTGCAAGAGAACTTGAGGAAAGGAGCAAGGATGTCTTACTGCAGCTGTACAGGCCCTCGGTGAGACCACACCTGGAATATTGTGGACAGTTTTTGTCTCTGTAACTATGAAATGCTGCACTTACCATAGAGGGAGAGCAGCGAAGGCACACCAGACTGATTCCTGGGATGGTAGGATTGTCGTATGAGGAGAGATTGAGTCGACTGGGCCTGTATTCACTGGAGTTCCGAAGAATGAGAGGGGATCGAATTGAAATGTATAAATTATGACTGGGCTGGACTGACTGAATACAGGGATGTTGTTCCCTCCAGCTGAGGGGCTGAGGGGGTGGGGAGAGGGGGGGGGGGGGTTGGGCGGAGAGGCTGGAACAAGGGATCACAGATGGTGAAACTTTGCAATATGTTTAATCTGTAGAAACCTATCCATCTCAGTCTGTGAACGATGACTGAGCCTCCACAGCCCTCTGGGATAGGGAATTCCAAAGATTCACCATCCTGGAAGCACACGGAATTCAGGAAAACTTGGCGAGATGTATCGGAAACTGGTTTAGTAATTGGACACAAAGGGTGGTGTTGGAAGGCTGTTTGAGTGGCTGGAGGCCGGTGTCCAGTGGTGCACCACAAGGCTCCGTGCTGGAGGGCTTATTATTGTTATACATAAATGAGACAGATGATAATGTGGGGGCAATGATAAGCAAGGTTCCAGATGACACCAGGATTGGTAGGATGGTTAATAGGGAAGAAGGTTGTAGGTTACAGGAAGATATCGCTGGGTTGGTCAGATAGGCAGAGCAGTGGCAGATGGTATTTGACCCTGATAGGTTCGAGGTGATGCACTTTGGAAGCAGTAACAAGGCAAGGGAGCATTTAATGAGTTGCAGGACACTGGGGAGCTCAGAGGAACATATGGATCTTGGGAAATTATTCACAGATCCCTGGAGGCAGCAGAGCAGGTGAATCAAGTGGTAAAGAAGGCAGATGAGACACTTGCTTTTATCAGTCATGGCGCAGAGTAGAAGAGCAAAGAGTTAATGTTGGAGTTGTACAGAGTGTTGGTTAGGCCACAGCTGGAGTACCGTGTGCAGATCTGGTCACCACACCAGAGGAAGGATATGATAGCACTGAGGGGGTACAGAGGAGGCTCAGCAGCAAGTTGCCTGGGATGGAGTATTTGAGCTATAAGGAGAGACTGGATAGGTTAGGATTGTTTTCTTTAGAGCAGAGAAGGCTGATTGAGGTGTGTAAGATTATGAGGGGTATGGACAGGGTGAATAGGAAACAGCTGTTCCCCTTGGTTGAGGGGTCAATCATGAGGGGACATAGTTTTAGGGCAAAGGGCAGGAGATTCAGAGGAGAGTTGAGAAAAACCTTCACTCAGAGGGTGATGGGAATCAGGAAAGTACTGCCTGGGAAGGCAGTGGAGGTCGGAAACCTTACAACCTTTCAAAAGCATTTGGATGAGCACTTGAAACATCACAACATTCAAAGATATGGTACAAGAGATGGAAAATTGGATTAGCACAACTTTAGTGGGAGTTACTGTTGGTGCAGACTCAATGGGTCGAAGGGCCTTTTCTTCACTGCACCACTCTATGACTCTGAGGGAAGAAATTCCTCCTCACAGGAAGCAGAGAGTCGGAATAAATGGGTGCTTGTCTGGTTGGCGGATGGTAACTAGTGGCGTGCCGCAGGGATCAGTACTGGGGCCTCAACTATTTACCATTTATATAGACGATCTGGAGGAGGCGACTGAGTGGAGGGTAACAAAGTTTGCAGACGACACAAAGATAAGTGGAAAAATGTATCGTGTGGAGGGCGTAAAAGGCCTGCAGAGAGATTTGGACAGGCTGAGTGAGTGGGTGAGGACCTGGCAGATGGAGTATAATGTTGACAAATGCGAGGTTATTAACTTTGGAGGAAATAATCACAAATTGGATTATTATCTAAATGGAAAAAAATTACAACATGCTGCTGTGCAGAGGGACCTGGGGGTCCTTGTGCATGAGACGCAAAAACCCAGTCTGCAGGTGCAACAGGTGATCAAGAAGGCAAACGGGATGTTGGCCTATATCGCAAGGGGGATAGAATATAAAAGCAGAGATGTCTTGCTGCATCTGTACAGGGCATTGGTGAGGCCGCAGCTGGAATACTGTGTGCAGTTTTGGTCCCCTTATTTGCGGAAGGATATATTGGCCTTGGAGGGAGTGCAGAGAAGGTTCACCAGGTTGATACCTGAGATGAGGGGTGTTGATTATCAGGAGAGACTGAGCAGATTGGGTTTGTACTCGTTGGAATTTAGAAGGCTGAGGGGGGATCTAATAGAGACCTATAAGATAATGAAGGGGCTGGATAGGGTCGAGGTGGAGAGATTCTTTCCACTTAGAAAGGAAGCTAGAACTAGAGGGCACAGCCTCAAAATAAAGGGGGGTCAGTTTCGGACAGAGTTGAGGAGGAACTTCTTCTCTCAGAGGGTGGTGAATCTCTGGAATTCTCTGCCCACTGAAATGGTGGAGGCTACATCGTTGAATATGTTTAAATCACGGAGAGATGGATTCCTGATCGGTAAGGGAATTAGGGGTTATGGGGATCAGGAGGGTAAGTGGAACTGATCCACATCAGATCAGCCATGATCTTATTGAATGGCGGGGCAGGCTCGAGGGGCTAGATGTACTACTCCTGCTCCTATTTCTTATGTTCTTATCTCAGTCCGAAATGTCCTGCCCCCTTACTCTGCGACTATGCCATGGTTCTAGACACCACCCCGCCCCCCCCCACCACCACCCCCCCCCCCACCGCCCCCAGCCGGGGGAAACATCCTTCCTGTATCTACTCAGCTCATGTTTGGGGGTTGGGGAGAGTTATAGAACAAAGAGATCTCGGGGTACATGTTCATAGCTTCTTGACAGTGGAGTCACAGGTGGACAGAGTGGTGAAGAAGGCATTCGGCATGCTTGGTTTCATTGGTCAGAACATTGAATACAGGAGTTGGGACGTCTTGTTGAAGTTGTACAAGACATTGTTAAGGCCACGCTTGGAATACTGTGTACAGTTCTGGTCACCCTATTTTAGAATGGATATTATTAAACTAGAAAGAGTGCAAAAAAGATTTACTTGGATGCTACCGGGACATGATGGTTTGGGTTTTAAGGAGAGGTTGCACAGACTGGGACTTTTTTCCCTGTAGCGTAGAAGACTGAGGGGAGATTTTATAGAGGTCTATAAAATAATGAGGGGCATAGATCAGCGAGATAGTCAATATCTTCTCCCAAAGGTAGGGGAGTCTAAAACTAGAGGGCATAGGTTTAAGGTGAGAGGGGAGAGATACAAAAGGGTCCAGAGGGCAATTCTTTTCACACAGAGGGTGGTGAGTGTCTGGAATGAGCTGCCAGGGGCAGTAGCAGGGGCGGGTACAATTTTATGTTTTAAAAAGCATTTAGACAGTTACATGGGTAAGATTGGTATAGAGGGATATGGGCGAAACACAGGCAATTGTGATTAGCTTAATGGTAAAAACTGGGCGGCATGGACAAGTTGGGCCAAAGCGCGTTTCCATGCTGTAAACCTCTATGACTCGACCCTGCTGAGCCCTGTAAGAATTGTCCAAGTTTGAATGAGGTCACCTCTCATGCTTCTCAAGTGCATAAAGTAAAAGTCCATTTTCTTTCCTCAGAGGACAATCCCTCCATCCCAGGAATTAATGCAGTGAAATGTCATTGAAGTCCCTCTCGGACAAGAATGTCTTTCCTTAGGTAAGAGGATAAAACTGTACACAACACTCCGTGTGTGGTTTCACCACTAATTCAGCCTCTCCCACATCCCCTTGAAGAGTCTACATCCTCCTCACAACTCACACTTCCACCTGCTTTCATGTCATCTGCAAACTCGGAAATATTACATTTGATCCCAAACGTCCAAATCAATGATATGGATTGTGAATAGCTGGGCTCCCGCGGACTGATCCTTGTGATAAGCCGCTGGTCACAGCCTGGCACCCTGAAAATGACCCATTTGTACCTAAGCTCTGTTTTCTGTCCGTTAACCATTTCTCAATTCATGCCAGTATTATCAGGGTAAATACGTTGCATCACGGGGATAGGGCCTGGGTGGGAATGTTGTCAGCGCAGGCTCGATGGGCTGTATGGCCTCCTTCTGCACTGGAGGGATTCCATGATTCTAATATGTACATACGTCAGTGAAGGTGGCAGGGCACTTTGACAGAGCAGTAAATGAAGTATATGGTATCCCAGCTTTTATTAATGGAGGAATTGAGGACAAGAGTAAGGAGTTCATATTGAACTTGTATAAGACACTCGTTAAGCCTCATCTGGAGACTGCGCCCAGTTCTGGGCACCGTACTTGAGGAGGGATGTGAAGACATTGGAGAGAGTGCAGAGGAGAATCTCAAGAATGATTCCAGGGAATAAGATCCGTAGCTACGAGGGTAGATTGGAGAGGTTGGGACTGTTTTCCTTGGAGAAAAGAAGGCTGAGGTGAGACTTGAGAGAGAGATTCAAGATCCTAAGGGGTATCCACAGGTTAAAGAGTGAGAAACTCTTCCCTCTCAAGAGATGGTCAGGGACTAGAGGGCACAGATTCTAAATGATGGGGAAATGGATCAGAAGTGAAGTGAGAAAAAGCACTTCATCAAGAGTGTGTTTAGAATCTGGAACAATCTTCCTGAAAGCCTGTTCCAATATTCAATAAGATCCTGGCTGATCTGTGATCTAACTCTCTGTCTCTTAACCCCTTGGACGAAGGAAAATCTATCAACCCCAGGTTTAAAATAATAACAAGTGACTGAGCATCATTCGCCATTTGCAGAAGATTGTTTCAAACTCACTCCACACCACATCTGGCAATGTTTCCATTTCTACAATTTTAAAATTCTAAACTGAGGCTAACATTCAAATATTCCCAAATCCTGGAGTTCCCAGCCAGCAGAAAAACTTGTTCTTTATCAGCCTCTCCCTTTCCCTCATTATTTTCAATGTTTGATTAAATCAGCCCCCAACTTAAATTCCAGCGGTTAAGAATAATGTTTAATCTGCACTGTTCATCAAATGTTCCCAACACAAATACTGGAATGGGCTAAATACAGAGTAAAATTCCCTCTGCTCTGTCCAAGGAATGTTTCATCACAGATTTTTATTTTGAATTTTAGGAAAAACAGGAATCAAATTGCTCAGCATCCCAGTGTGGCCTCCTGTTTATTTCAATCAGCCCTTCACATTCAAACATGAAGTTGAAGCTTCGAATACTGTCTGTGGCAGCGTTTGTGGATTCAGTTGTTCTCCTGCTTTTTCACTTGTCTGAAGGATTTGAATTATAGACATTGTTTAATCATTCCTTTCTCTCAGCACATGGAACTTGTGAATCTTCAAGGCAGACAATCTCATGTAATTAACAACAAACTGCATCTTTATTCATCCGTCCATTTCCTATCTCTGAATGGATCACACACATTTCCAGAATGCAGGAAGCTCTCAATGGAAACTGCTTCCAATTATTCCCCAATGCAATTGTTCGCACTTGACTGTAAACTACATTCCACTGACACTCCCAAAGCAGCCACATAAAAGTGACTGGTTATTTTAAACACTGAACCTGAACTATTTGAACTGATGATTCACTCACATTGTACAGAAATGTTGAGTCTGTTTTGATGAGAGTGATCAGATTAACATTGTAACATGAAGACAGCCTCCGTACTGAGATTCACCACATTTCCAACAATTCCGCAATATCAGATCCATTGCTGTGTGTATTGTGCGAATTCAGCTGTGAAATATCTGGACATTTGGAGCTTCCACTGTTTCGGTCATTTCATCATTTATTAAAGTGCGCTGTTCTATCCCTTTTAAATCTAAGTTGTGTCAAATTACATTTCCCTGCACTGAAACCTCTCCACCAGTTTTGTCCATGTACAAAATATGAATAACTCTTTGCAATCTGATGTTTCCAGCGATGCTGCTTACAATGCTGTCTAATGTTTTGTGTCATCGGCAAACCAGGATGTGTAGCATTCAGTCACATTAAATGGTCAATACATATGTCAATACTGTGTATATATTTCACTGTGTGTGTGTGTGTGTGTCTGTGTGTGTGTGTGAGTCTGTGTGTCTGTGTGTGTGTGTTTGTGTGTCTCTGTGTGTGTGTGTGAGTCGCTGTGTGTGTGTCTGTGTGTCTGTGTGTGTGTGTCTGTGTGTCTGTGTGTGTCTGTGTGTGTGTGTGTGTATGTCTGTGTGTGTGTGTCTGTGTGTGTGTGTGTGTGTGTGTCAGCATGCATGTGTGTCAATGTATTTGAATCTCAAATATGTGCAGTTGGAGGCCATTTGACCCATCGAGCCTGCTCCACCGCTGAAACAGATCATGACAAACACACACACACTCACAGAGATACAGACACACACACACACACACACACACTCATAGACACACACACACTGACAAAGAGAGAGACACACAGACACTCACGGACACACACACACAGAGACACAAACACACACTCACGGACACACACGCACACACGCAGAGAGACACAAACACACACTCACAGACACACATACACAAAGACACAGAGAGAGAGACACACACAGACACACACTCACTCACAGACACACGCAGAGAAACACAATCACACACACAGAAACACACAATGAAATAGACACTTGCACACACTTAGAAACTGTCTCTCTCTCACACACACACACACACAAAAATACAAAAACATAAGCGCACCGACACTCTCATTCCTATTTCTGTTTTACTCCTCAATGCCCCAACTAAAAAGTACTGGGATCTGAACTTGAAATGCTGGAACTGATCATGGAGGAACGAGTGGGGCCTAATAGACACTGAGAAGTTAACTTGTGTGTGAATCATAGAATGGGGACAGCACAGGAGGCCATTCAGCCCGTCAAGCCTGGATCGACACACTGCAAGAGCAGTTTCACTATTCCCAATCCTCCACCCTCTCCCCGTAACCCTGTCAATATTTTCCCTTCAGCTTCCCATTCAATTTCCTCTTGATGGAATCTTCTCCCACCTCTGACTCAGGCAGAACATGATGTGGAGATGCCGGCGTTGGACTGGGGTAAACACAGTAAGAAGTTTAACAACATCAGCTTAAAGTCCAACAGGTTTATTTGGGAGCAAAAGCCACACAAGCTTTCGGAGCCCCAAGCCCCTTCTTCAGGTGAGTGGGAATTCTGTTCACAAACAGAGTTTATAAAGACACAGACTCAATTTACATGAATAATGGTTGGAATGCGAATCCTTACAGCTAATCAAGGCAGAACATTCCAGATGCCAGCAGTCACTACGTTAAAAACATTTCCTCATCACAGATTCATACAGTGCAGAAGAGACCCTTCGGCCCATCGAGTCTGCACCGACACGTGAGGACCACCTAACATACCGACCTCACCCCATTTACCAGCACTTGGCCCAGAGCCCTGAATGTGATGATGTGCCAAGTGCTTATCCAGCTACTTTTTAAAGGATGTGAGGCAACTTGCCTCTGCCAACCTCCCAGGCAGCGCATTCCAGACTGGCACCACCCTGTGGGTAAAACAGATTTTCCTCACATCCCCCCTAAACCTCCTGCCCCTCACCTTGAACCTATGTCCCCTCGTGACTGACCCTTCAACTAAGGGGAACAGCTGCTCCCGATCCACACTCTTCATGTCTCTCATAATCTTCTCCACCTCAATCAGGTCGCCCCCCCCCCCCAGTCTTCTCTGCTCCAATGAATACAACACAAGCCTACTCAACATCTCATTTTTAATTTTGTTTATTAGTGTCACAAGTAGGCTTGCATTAACACTGTGAAAATTCCCCAGATGCCACACTCTGGTGTTCGGTTACACTGAGAGAAAATTTACCACGGCCAATGCACCCTAACCAGCACATCATTCGCACTGTGGGAGGAAACCGCAGCGCCCAGAGGAAAGCCACGCAGACACGGAGAGAACGTGCAGACTTCACACAGACAGTGACCTGAGCCGGGAATCGAACCTGGGTCCCTGGCGCTGTGATGCAGCAGTGATAACAACTGTGCCACCGTGTGGCCCACAGCTCTCTTCAAAGCTGAAACACTCCAGCTCAGATGCATCCTGGTGAATCTCCTCTGCATCCTGTCCAGTGCATTCACACCCTTCCTATAATGTGGCGACCAGAACCGCACACAGTACTCCAGCTGTGGCCTCACCAAAGTTTTATATAGCTCCAACATGACTACCCTGCTTTTATAATCTATGCCTCGACTGAAAAAGGCAAGCGTTCCGCATGCCTTTTACACCGCTCCACTAACATGCAAATCAGCAAATGAGAAATATTTGGGATGGATGAGTCCTTGGCAGCATGGATTAAAAGTTTGGTAAGAGATAGGAAACAGAGGGGAGGACGAGTTGAAAGTGGTGTTCCCCAGGGATCAGTGTTGGGATCCTTGCTTTTTCTGATTTATATTAACAGCTTAGCGACGGGGGTAGAACGCACAATCTCCAAATTTGCAGATGACGCTGAGCTCGGGAGAAGAGTGAATTGTGAGGATGACACTGAGCGACTTCAGAGGGACATGGACAAGTTGGCCAAATGGGCAGACACCTGGCAGATGAATTTCAATGCAGCGAAATGGGAGGGAATGCATTTAGGTGGAAGAAACATGGGGAGACGATACAGACTCAATGGTACAACGTTGAGGGGAGTACAGGAGCAGATGGGTCTTGGGTTTCAAGTGATTCATTCTCTGAAGGTGGCCAGGCAAGATGAAACAGTTGTTAAGAAGCCTGATAGGATCCTTGGGTTTATAAAGAGAGGCATAGAGTATAAAAGCAAGGAAGTGATGCTACAACTCTACAAATCATTGGACAGATCACATTCGGAGCACTGTGATCAGTTCTGGGCACCATATTTAAGGAAGGACGTTAAAGTCCTCGAGAGAGGCAGAGAGAGAGAGAGAGTGCAATGGAGATTCACTCGAATGATTCCAGGAATGAGAAATTTTAGATCCAAGGAACGATGAGAGAAATTGGCCTTATTCTCCTTGGAGCAGAGAAGATTAAGAAGTGACCTTATCGAGGTGTTCAGAATGATGAACAATGTTGACAGGGTGAAGAAGGATTGAATGGGGAGAGGCAGAAACCCTCAACACATTTCAAAACGACACTGATTTCCACTTGAAGGAATAACTTCTCCACCCCAACACTATCCCGTCATTCTCGATAAGCCCATGCTGCCCGTGTTCTGTGATAAATTACACGCAAGTGAAAAGATTATTTTAAATAGTGGGGTTACATTTGCCACCCCCCAATCTGTAGGAACTGCTCCAGAGTCTATAGAATTTTGGAAGATGACCAGCAATGCATCCAATATTTCCAGCGCCGCTTCCTTTAATACTCTGGGATGGAGATTATCAGGCCCTGGGGATTTGTCAGCCTTTAACCCCATTCATTCCCCCAGCACCATTTTCTTACTCATACTGATTTCCTTCAATTCAATTCCACACTCTCACTAAACCATTGGTTCCCTAACATTTCTGCCAGGTTATCTGTGCCTCTTTTGTGAAGACAGAACCAAAGTAGACGTTCAATTCTTCTGCCATTTTTTTGCTCCCCATTATAATTTCCCCGGAGAGATGGAGAGAGGCAGAGTCACTGAGAGATAGTGATGAGATAGTAATGCAGAGAGTAACAGTGAGATATTCAGGTGGGTAAGCAGCTAATAGTGGGGTACAACAAGGATCACTCCAAAGCCACAGATATTGCCTCATGTTGCCGCTGTCGCCATTTACCTTAAATCAGCAACCTCTGCTTTCCAAGCGTTCCCCCAATGTGCCGATTATCTCAAAGCCGATCCTCTCAGTCCCGGGACATCACTGCAGGAGTTCCTCAGGGTGAGTGTCCGAGGCCCCAACCATCTTCAGCTGCTCCATCACTGACCTTCCCTCCATAGGTGAGATGTTCGCTGATGATCGCAGCATTCACAACTCCTCAGATTGTGAAATAGTCAATGCCGGAATACTGAGCAGGACAGGCAGCATCTGTGTAAAGAGAAGCAGATTCTGGGACTGGGGGACTGAGAGACAGGAAGATAGTGAAACACACACAAACGCAGTGATGCACACACATCGATACACGCACAGTCTCACACACACACACAGATAGAGAACAGTCCCACAGTCTCACTCACAATATCCTAATCCTCCTGGCATTAAGGGGCAATTTATCACGGCCAATCAACCTAACGCACGCATCTTTGGAGTGTGGGAGGAAACCGGAGCACCCGGAGGAAACCCACGCAGACACGGGGAGAACGTGCAAACTCCACACAGACAGTGACCTGAGACCAAAATTGAACCCGGGTCCGTTGCACTGTGAGGCAGCAGAGCTAACCACTGTGACACCCATGTTGGCCTTCATTGCAAGAGGATTATCATAGCGCGCAAGAAACAAGACTTTTCACTGTATACTAATATGATAAGAATAAATCAAATCAAAATAATTAATCAAGTCAAAGTATTTACCCTGCTAATCCCCCTAAGACTATGGGGAAAGTTAGCATGGCCAATCCACCAAACCCGCACATCTTTGGGCTGAGAGAAGGAAGAGCGGCACTCGGAGGAAACCCATGCAGATAGTGACCCGAGGCTGGATATGAACTTGTGTCCTTGGTGCTGTGATACAGCAGTGCTAACCACTGGTGCCACCGTGCTGCCCGCTCCTGTTTGGGAGCTTCACCAGGTTGACACCTCATTTTTAAGGGATGCCAGGTTGACCCCGTGGCTTGATGGTAATGGTTGAGTGGGGAATGAATCATTCTCTGTTACCTGCAGTGTCCTGGACATTGAGAGAAACTGACACTCAGACACATAAAACAACAACCTGCATTGATATAGCACCTTGAACAGAAACGTCCTCAGATGCTTCACAGGAGCCTGGAGTGAAAAATTAGAAGCCGAGTCACAGGCGAGTTTAGGGACAAAAGAATTGCCCCAAAGATCTGGTCAAAAAGGGGTTGTTATTAGGAAGTGTCTGAATGGTGGAAAGGGAGGTATGAAGACAGAGAGTTTTGGGAAGGAATTCCAGAGTTGGAGCCACACAGTGAACTGCAGACCCCAATGGTGAAAGGATTAAAATGGGGAATGGTCAGGGAGCCAGGATTAAAGGAAAACAGATATCAGAGGATGGTGGGACTGGGGGATATAGGGAGGGCTCATTTACAGAAGACAGTACCAAACTTTAACCACATCTCGTGTGAAGAAGTGCTTCCTAATTTAGAATTGAAAGAAGTTTAGAAGTTTATGTATTAGTGTCACAAGTCGGCTTACATTAACACGGTAATGAAGTTACTGTGAAAATCCCTTAGTCACCAACCTCCGGCGCCTGTTCGGGTAACACTGAGGGAGAATTTAGCACGGCCAATGCACCCTAAACAGCACGTCTTTCAGACTGAGGGAGGAAACCGGAGCATCCGGAGGAAACCCACGCAGACACAGGGAGAACATGCGGACTCCGCACAGACAGGAATAAATGAATCTTTTTCTAAGTAGCAGGCAGTGACGAGTGGGGTCCCGCAGGGGTCAGTAATGGGTCCCAGATATTCACAAAACACATCAGTGATTTGGATGAGGGAACCAAACGTAATATTCTCAAGTTTGCTGATGAGATGAAACTTGGTGGGAATGTGAGTGATGAAGAGGATGTGAACAGGCTTCGGGGTGATTTAGACAAGTTGATTGAGTGGGGAAATACATGGCAGATGCAGAATAATGTGGATAAATGTGACGTTATCCACTTTGGACGGAGGAAGAGAATGGCAGAGTATTAGTTGAATGGTGATAGATTGGGAAATGTTGAACAAAGGGACCTGGGTATCTGAGAACACCAGTCACTGAAAGCAAGCATGCAGCTACAGCAAGCAGTTAGGACGACCAATGGGATGTTGTCCTTCATTGCAAGAGGATTGGAGTAGAAGAGCAAGGATGTCTTACTGCAGCTGGACAGAGCCTCGGTGAGACCACACCTGGAGTCTTGTGTACAGTGTTCCTCTCCTTATCTGAGGAAGGATGTACCTGCCACAGAGGGAGAGCAGTGAATGTTCACCAGACTGATTCCTGGGATGGCAGCATTGATGTCTGAGGGGAGATTGGGTCGGCTGGGCCTGTATTCACTGGAATGTAGAAGAGTGAGCGGGGATCTAATTGAAAGGTATAAAATTCTGACAGTGCTGGGCAGGCTGGATACAGGGATATTGTTTCCTCCGGCTGGGGGTGTCTGGAACAAGGGGTCACAGTCTCAGGATATGGGGGAGGCCATTTGGGACTGAGATGAGGGGAAACCTCTTCACTCAGAGGGTGGTGAACCTGTGGAATTCTCTCCCACAGAAAGCTGTGGAGACCAAGTCACTGAATATATTTAAGAAGGAAAGAGATAGATTTCTAGACTCTAAAGGTGTCGAGGTGTATGGGGAGAGCGCTGGGGTATGGCATTGAGACAGAGGATCGGCCATGATAGTGTTGAATGGTGGTTCAGGCTCGAAGGGCTGAATGGCCTCCTCCTCCTCCTATTTTCGATGTTGATGTGACCGCCCCAAGTCTCTTTGGGCCTCCACTCTTTCCAGCCTTTCCCCATTCATAAAGCAATCTGTTCTATCATTTTTAAAGTGGGTGACCACACAATTGTCTCCAATGAAATCCATCTTTCACTCTTGGAACCATTCAGTTAAGACATTTCACATTAGGGCGGCACGGTGGCACAGTGGTTCGTACTGCTGCCTCACAGCGCCAGGGACCCGGGATCAATTCCAGCCTCAGCTCGCTGTCTGTGTCGAGTTCTCCCACTGTCTGCGTGGGTTTCCTCCGGGTGCTCCAGTTTCCTCCCACAGTCCAAACATGTGCGGGTCAGGTGGATTGGCCATGATAAATTGACCTTAGTGTCAGGGGATTAACAGGGTAAATATATGGGGTTACGGGAATCGGGCCTGGGTGGGATTGTGGTCGATGCAGACTCGATGGGCCGAATGGTCTGCCCTTTAGGGATTCTATGATTCTAGGATCTCAAATCATTGATAAATACGATGAAACTGAGACAGACACGGGGGCTTTGCAGCAGCAGGCAGAATGGGAATCATTGCATCCTGCACCGAGTTTTATTACACAACCAATTTCAGAAAATTCACAACTCTAATTCACAACAGCAAAGTGTGGGATTGCAAACTTGGAATTATTAGCACAGGACTAAAGTTTAAAAGCTAAACACTGACATTCGGAAACAGGAGATGGCCTCACATCTTCAATTCTGTGATTGTCCCCCATCTCCTGCTCTGAATATTACAATATCTCTGCCCCCTTCATGCGTCTGCAGACTTTGAAAGTTACTCAGACATTGGTGAAACTAGTCTTTATCTCGGGGCGTTTCCTGTGAAATATGCGCGTTCTCCAAAGAGACACAATCTAATTGACGCTTTCTGATACAATCTGAATCTCCTTTCAAACAACCTCCCAACCCCACTGTGCAGGAATGTCTCCTTTTGTCACATTGTTGACACTTTATCAGGAGGGAAAAGTAGATTCAACTGACAGATTCTGAGCCCCAGGTTGAATCTTTAAGATGTAAAACTGAACTGAAAGCCCAGGTCTCTCTGTTCCTGCATCCATTTTAACATTGACCCATTGATTTTAAATTGCTTCTCCTGTATAAAAATATAATCTATCGACCTCAGAGTTAAACATTAATAAGCGACTGAGCATCAACTGCGAATTATAGAAGGTAGTTCCAAACTAATATCACAGCTGGTGTGGCAAAGTGTTTCTGAATTCCACTCCTACAAGTCTAAAATCCTCAACATTGTTTGAAATCCAATGTCCCCAAGTCCTGGACTCCCCAACCAGCAGGAAAAGTTGTTCTTTATCAGTCCTCTCCATTCCCCTTATTATCTTGAAGTGTTTGATCCAATCATCCCGTAGCCTAAATTCCAGCATTACAGAGTAACACTTCAACTACACTTTTCAACAAACAATCCCAAACCAAATACAGAACAGGGTTCATAGAATCCTGCAGTGCAGGAGGCCATTCGGCCCATCGAGTCTGCACTGACCACAATCCCACCCAGGCCCCATCCCTATAATCCCACACATTTACCTCAGCCACTCCTCCTGACACTAAGGGACAATTTAGCTTGGCCAATCCACTTAACTTGTACACCTGATAGAAGTCTGCCAGATTATGAGGGGCATGGACAGAGTGGATGGTCAGAAGCTTTTTCCCAGGGTGGAGGAGTTATTACTCGGGGGCATAGGTTTAAGGTGCGAGGGGCAAGGTTTAAAGGAGATGTGGGAGGAAAGTTTTTTTACACAGAGGGTGGTGGGTGCCTGGAACTCGTTGCCAGGGGAGGGAGTGGAAACGGATACGATAGTGACTTTTCAAGGGCGTCTTGACAAAGACATGAATAAGATGGGAATGGAGGGATATGGTCCCCGGAAGGGTAGGGGGTTTTAGTTCAGTCAGGCAGCATGGTCGGTGCAGGATTGGAGAGCCGAAAGACCTGTTCCCGTGCTGTAATTTTCTTTGTTCTATCTTTGGAGTGTGGGATGAAACCGGAGCACCCGGAGGAAACCCACACAAACATGGGAAGGACGTTCAAACTCCAGTCAGAAAGTGACCCATGCTGGGAATCGAAGGCGGGTCCCTGGCACTGTGAGGAAGCAGTGCTAACCCCTGCATCACTGTGCCACCCCCATATTGAAAACTTGGGTTCAAATTCAAGACAGCCGCAAATTCACTTTGAGAAAAGTTCCCTCTGCTGTTGAAAGGAATTTTTAATTGAGGATTTTTATTTCTGGGAAAACTGAACTCACATTGAACAGCATCCCAGTGTGGGATTTAAACTCTCGTTTGTTTCAGTCATGGGGAGAGAGATGGAGCGAGAGGGAGAGATACAGATACAGAGGCAGAGAGACACAGAAACAGGATGGGATAGTGCTGTACATGTTTCAGAGCTGATACTGAGACACACACGAGATGTACAATCGCAGCCCAGAGTGAATCATTCTCTGTTACCTGCAGTGTCCTGGACATGGACAGAAGCTGACACTCAGACACACACAACAACAACTTGCATTTATATAGCACCTTGAACAGTATCATCCCAAGATGCTTCACAGGAGCCTTAATGTGAGAAATTTGACCCCGAGTCACAGGAGAGTTTAGGGTCACATGTCCCAAAGGTTTGGCCAGATGGTTTTTACGAACTATTTTAATTGGAGGAAAAGGAGGTGTTAAAATGGAGAAAACCAATCTGCTTCACTCATGTCCTTTATGGAAGGAAATCTGCCGTCCTTACCTGGTCGGGCCTACATGTGACTCCAGCCTCACAGCAATGTGGTTGACTCTTAGATGCTGTTTGAAATGGCCTAGCAAGCCACTCAGTTCATGAGCAATTAGGGACGAGGAGTAAACGCTGGCAGAACCAGCCAGGCCCACATCCCATGGATGTATTTGAGTAAAACGTTCAGGGAAGGAATTCCAGAGTTGGAGCCCACGCAGATGAAGACACAGCTCCCAATGGGGAAACGATTCAAATTGTGGATGGTCACGGAGCCAGAATGAAAGGAAAACAGATATGGGAGGATGGTGGGACTGGAGGAGGTGGATAAACAGCAAGAAACATTTCTCTCTCTCTGTGCTATCAGTTTCCATTATTCTCCTGACAACTTGGATCAAATTGTCCCTGACCCTCCAAAATTCCTGGGAATACAGCCCTCGTTTGTGTCTCCATAGCTGCGTATCTGTCACATTTAAAATACTAACGTTACTTTAGTGAAGAGACAACTCTGTCAGAAATATCTCAGTGCTGCGTTCACACGAAATGGCCACTGGGAAGAAACGCCAAATGGCTGCCTAATATTTGTGGATATTTTTCACGGAATCCCAGAAAGGGAGAGATGGACAGAAGACACAGAGACAGAGAGTGAGAAAAAGAGAGAGACACAGATTGATGGAGGTATAAAAGCTTTCCCTTTACCTGCACATGATTTAACTTGTTCCCAGTTGGTTTATGGATTCTCTCCTCAACTTATTGTCCAAAGTGCATCACTTCACATTTCTCAGTGTTGAAGTTAACTGTCTGTCCCTTTCATTTCAATCTCCTCTGCACCCGCTCCCGAACACAAATAATTGTCTGGTAGAAAGTGAGAAGGAGCCTCGACAGAGAGGTTGGGAAGGATTGAATGGGGAGAGGCAGAAACCCTCAACACATTTCAAAACGACACTGATTTCCACTTGAAGGAATAACTTCTCCACCCCAACACTATCCCGTCATTCTCGATAAGCCCATGCTGCCCGTGTTCTGGGATAAATTACACGCAAGTGAAAAGATGATTTTAAATAGTGGGGTTACATTTGCCACCCCCCAATCTGTAGGAACTGCTCCAGAGTCTATAGAATTTTGGAAGATGACCAGCAATGCATCCAATATTTCCAGCGCCGCTTCCTTTAATACTCTGGGATGTAGATTATCAGGCCCTGGGGATTTGTCAGCCTTTAACCCCATTCATTCCCCCAGCACCATTTTCTTACTAATACTGATTTCCTTCAATTCAATTCCACACTCTCACTAAACCATTGGTTCCCTAACATTTCTGCCAGGTTATCTGTGCCTCTTTTGTGAAGACAGAACCAAAGTATACGTTCAATTCTTCTGCCATTTCTTTGCTCCCCATTATAATTTCCCCGGAGAGATGGAGAGAGGCAGAGTCACTGAGAGATAGGGATGAGATAGTAATGCAGAGAGTAACAGTGAGATATTCAGGTGGGCAAACAGCTAATAGTGGGGTACAACAAGGATCACTCCAAAGCCACAGATATTGCCTCACGTTGCCGCTGTCGCCATTTACCTTAAATCAGCATCCTCTGCTTCCCAACCTTTCCCCCAATGTGCCGATTATCTCAAAGCTGATCCTCTCAGTCCCGGGACATCACGGCAGGAGTTCCTCAGGGTGAGTGTCCGAGGCCCCACCATCTTCAGCTGCTCCATCACTGACCTTCCCTCCATAGGTGAGATGTTCGCTGATGATCGCACCATTCACAACTCCTCAGATTGTGAAATAGTCAATGCAGAAATACTGACAGATTCTGAGCCCCAGGTTGAATCTTTAAGATGTAAAAATGAACTGAAAGCCCAGGTCTCTCTGTTCCTGCAAGTATTTTAACATAGACCCATTGATTTTAAATTGCTTCTCCTGTGTGTAAAATACCATCTATCAACTTCAGGTTTGAACATTAATAAGCGACTGAGCATCAACTGTGAATTATAGAAGGTAGTTCCAAACTAATATCACACCTGGTGTGGCAAAGTGCTCCTGAATTTCACTCCGAAAAGTCTAAAACCCTAAACATTGTCTAAAATCCAATGTCCCCCAAGTCCTGTCCCCATCAAACACTCCCAGTACAGATACAGCACAGGGTTAGGTACAGAGTAAAGCTCCCTCGACACTGTCCCCATTAAACACACCCAGGACAAATACAGCACGGGGTTCAATACAGAGTAAAGGTCCCTCGACACTGTCTCCATCAAACACTCGCAGGACTGGGACAGCACGGGGTTAGATACAGAGTAAAGCTCCCTCTACACTGTCCCCCATCAAACACACCCAGGACAGGGACAGCACGGGGTTAGATACAGAGTAAAGCTCCCTCTACACTGTCCCCCATCAAACACACCCAGGACAGGTACAGAACGGGGTTAGATACAGAGTGAAGCTCCCTCTACACTGTCCCCATCAAACACTCCCAGGACAGGTACAGCACAGGGATCGATACAGAGTGAAGCTCCCTCTACACTGTCTCCATCAAACACTCCCAGGACAGGTACAGCACGGGGTTCGATACAGAGTGAAGCTCCCTCTACACTGTCCCCCATCAAACACTCCCAGGACAGGGACAGCACGGGGATCGATACAGAGTGAAGCTCCCTCTACACTGTCTCCATCAAACACTCCCAGGACAGGGACAGCACGGGGTAAGATACAGAGCAAAGCTCGCTCTACACTGTCCCCATAAACCACTTCCGGGAGAGATATAGCACGTGGTTAGATACAGAGTAAAGCTCCCTCTACACTGTCCCCCATCAAACACGCCCAGGACAGGTACGGCACGTGTTTAGATACAGAGTGAGGCTCCCTCTACACTGTCCCCATCAAACACTCCCAGGACAGGGACAGCACGGGGTTAGATACAGAGTAAAGCTCCCTCTACACTGTCCCCCATCAAACACTCCCAGGACAGGTACAGCACGGGGTTAGATACAGAGTAAAGCTCCCTCTACACTGTCCCCCATCAAACACTCCCAGGACAGGTACAGCACGGGTTTAGATACAGAGTGAAGCTCCCTCGACACTATCCCCATCAAACACTCCCAGGACATGTACAGCACGGGTTTCGATACAGAGTGAAGCTCCCTCGACACTGTCCCCATCAAACACTCCCAGGACAGGGACAGCACGGGGTGAGATTCAGAGTGAAGCTCCCTATACACTGTCCCCATCAAATAATCCAATGACAGATACAGCATGGTGCTAGATTAAAGGAAAAGCTGCCTCCACATTGTGCACATCAAACACACCCAGGACAGGTACAGCACGGGGTTAGATACAGCTCAAATCTTCCTCTACATTTTGCCCATCATTGTGTGTGTGTGTGTGTGATAGAGTGTGTGTGTGCGTGTGAGAGAATGTGTGTGTGAGAGAGAGTGTGTGTGTGTGAGAGAGAGTGTGTGTGTGTGAGAGAGAGTGTGTGTGAGAGAGAGAGTGTGTGTGAAAGAATGTGTGTGAGAGAGAGAGTGTGTGTGTGTGAGAGAGAGTGTGTGTACGAGAGAGAGAGTGTGTGAGAAAGTGTGTGTGTGTGAGACAGAGTGTGTGTGAGAGAGTGTGTGCGAGAGAGAGAGTGTGTGCGAGAGAGAGAGTGTGTGTGCGAGAGAGAGTGTGTGTGCGAGAGAGAGTGTGTGCGTGAGAGAGAGGGTGTGTTAGAGAGAGTGTGTGTGTGAGAAAGAGTGTGTGTGTGAGAGACAGAGTGTGTGTGAGAGAGTGTGTGTGAGAGAGAGAGTGTGTGCGAGAGAGAGAGTGTGTGTGTGTGAGAGAGAGAGTGTGTGTGAGAGAGAGAGAGTGTGTGTGAGAGAGAGAGTGTGTGTGAGAGAGAGTGTGTGCGAGAGAGAGAGTGTGTGTGTGAGAGAGAGAGTGTGTGTGAGAGAGAGAGTGTGTGAGAGAGAGAGAGTGTGTGTGTGAGAGAGAGTGTGTGTGTGAGAGAGAGAGTGTGTGTGAGAGAGAGAGTGTGTGAGAGAGAGAGAGTGTGTGTGAGAGAGAGAGTGTGTGTGAGAGAGAGAGTGTGTGAGAGAGAGAGTGTGTGTGTGAGAGAGAGTGTGTGTGAGAGAGAGTGTGTGTGTGTGACAGAGAGAAAGAGCATGCGTGTGAGTGAGAGAGTGTGTAAGAGATAGTGTATGTGTGTGTGAGAGAAAGAGAGAGCATGTGTGTGTGTGTCTGAGAGGGTGTAAGGAGAGCGTCTGTGTGACCTGATCTCCCTCGACAGTCTATCAGTAACTGAAACACGGGATTAGATGCAAAGTAAAGGTCCCTCGACACTGTTCCCATCAAACACTCCCAGGAAAGGTACAGGTACAGCACAGAGATCGATACAGAGTAAAGCTCTCTCTGCACTGTTCCCATCAAACACTCCCAGGACAGACACAGCACAGAGTTCGACACAGAGTAAAGCTCCCTCTACACTGTCCCCATCCAACACACCCAGGAGAGATACAGCACGGGGTTAGATACAGATTAAAGCTCACTGTACACTGTCCCCATATAACAGTCCTAGAACAGATACAGCACGGGGTTAGACATAGAGTAAAGCTCCCTCTGCACTGTCCCCATCAAACAAACCAAGGACAGGTACAGCACGGGTTTAGATACAGAGTAAAGCTCCCTCGATACTGTCCCCATCAAACACTCCCAGGACAGGGACAGCATGGGTTAGATACAGAGTAAAGCTCCCTCTGCACTATCCCCATCAAACACTCCAAGGACAGATACAGCAGGGGGTTAGATATGGTGTAAAGCCCCCTCTACAATATCCCCATCAGACAAACCAAGGACAGGTACAGCACGGGGTTAGATACAGAGTAAAGCTCCCTCTTCACTGTCCCCATGAAACACTCCCATGACAGATACAGCAAGTGGTTAGATGTAGAGTAAAGCTCCCTCGACACTGTCCCCATCAAACACTCCCAGGACAGGTACAGCATGGGGTTAGATACAGAGTAAATCTACCTCTACACTGTCCCCATCAAACACTCCCGGAACAGACACAGCACGGGGTGAGATACAGATTAAATCTCCCTCGACACTGTCTCCATCAAACACTCGCAGGACAGGGACAGCACGGGTTAGATACAGAGTAAAGCTCCCTCTACACTGTCCCCCATCAAACACACCCAGGACAGGTACAGCACGGGGTTAGATACAGAGTGAAGCTCCCTCTACACTGTCCCCATCAAACACTCCCAGGACAGGTACAGCACAGGGATCGATACAGAGTGAAGCTCCCTCTACACTGTCTCCATCAAACACACCCAGGACAGGTACAGCACGGGGTTCGATACAGAGTGAAGCTCCCTCTACACTGTCCCCCATCAAACACTCCCAGGACAGGTACAGCACGGGGTTAGATACAGAGTGAAGCTCCCTCTACACTGTCTCCATCAAACACTCCCAGGACAGGTACAGCACGGGGATCGATACAGAGTGAAGCTCCCTCTACACTGTCTCCATCAAACACTCCCAGGACAGGGACAGCACGGGGTAAGATACAGAGCAAAGCTCGCTCTACACTGTCCCCATAAACCACTTCCAGGAGAGATATAGCACGTGGTTAGATACAGAGTAAAGCTCCCTCTACACTGTCCCCCATCAAACACGCCCAGGACAGGTACAGCACGTGTTTAGATACAGAGTGAGGCTCCCTCTACACTGTCCCCATCAAACACTTCCAGGACAGGGACAGCACGGGGTTAGATACAGAGTAAAGCTCCCTCTACACTGTCCCCCATCAAACACTCCCAGGACAGGTACAGCACGGGGTTAGATACAGAGTAAAGCTCCCTCTACACTGTCCCCCATCAAACACTCCCAGGACAGGTACAGCACGGGTTTAGATACAGAGTGAAGCTCCCTCGACACTATCCCCATCAAACACTCCCAGGACATGTACAGCACGGGTTTTGATACAGAGTGAAGCTCCCTCGACACTGTCCCCATCAAACACTCCCAGGACAGGTACAGCACGGGGTTAGATACAGAGTAAAGCTCCCTCTGCACTATCCCCATCAAACACTCCAAGGACAGATACAGCAGGGGGTTAGATATGGTGTAAAGCTCCCTCTACAATATCCCCATCAGACAAACCAAGGACAGGTACAGCACGGGGTTAGATACAGAGTAAAGCTCCCTCTTCACTGTCCCCATGAAACACTCCCATGACAGATACAGCAAGTGGTTAGATGTAGAGTAAAGCTCCCTCGACACTGTCCCCATCAAACACTCGCAGGACAGGCACAGCACGGGGTGAGATACAGATTAAATCTACCTCTACACTGTCCCCATCAAACACTCCCGGAACAGACACAGCACGGGGTGAGATACAGATTAAATCTCCCTCGACACTGTCCCCATCAAACACTCCCAGGACAGTTACAGCACGGGGTTAGATGCAGAGTAAAGCTCCCTCTACACTGTCCCCTTCAAATACTCCCAGGACAGGTACAGCAAGTGGTTAGATACAGAGTAAAGCTCCCACTTCACTGTCCTCATCAAACACTCCCAGGACATATACAGCACAGGGTTAGATACAGAGTAAAGCTCGCTGTACACTATCCCCATCAAACACTCTCAGGACATGTACAGCACGGGTTTCGAGACAGAGTGAAGCTCCCTCGACACTGTCCCCATCAAACACTCCCAGGACAGGGACAGCACGGGGTGAGATTCAGAGTGAAGCTCCCTATACACTGTCCCCATCAAATAATCCAATGACAGATACAGCATGGTGCTAGATTAAAGGAAAAGCTGCCTCCACATTGTGCACATCAAACACACCCAGGACAGGTACAGCACGGGGTTAGATACAGCTCAAATCTTCCTCTCCATTTTGCCCATCATTGTGTGTGTGTGTGTGTGATAGAGAGAGTGTGTGTGTGTGAGAGAGAGTGTGTGTGTGAGAGAGAGTGTGTCTGTGTGTGAGAGAATGTGTGTGTGAGAGAGAGGGTCTGTGTGTGTGTGAGAGAGAGTGTGTGTACGAGAGAGTGTGTGTGAGATAGAGTGTGTGCGAGAGAGAGAGAGTGTGCGAGAGAGAGAGTGTGTGCGAGAGAGTGTGTGCGAGAGAGAGAGTGTGTGCGTGAGAGAGAGTGTGTGCGTGAGAGAGAGTGTGTGCGTGAGAGAGAGTGTGTGCGTGAGAGAGAGTGTGTGCGTGAGAGAGAGTGTGTGCGTGAGAGAGAGTGTGTGCGTGAGAGAGAGGGTGTGTGTGTGAGAGAGTGTGTGAGAGAGAGAGTGTGTGTGAGAGAGAGAGAGTGTGTGTGAGAGAGAGAGTGTGTGCGAGAGAGAGAGAGTGTGTGTGTGAGAGAGAGTGTGTGTGTGAGAGAGAGAGTGTGTGTGAGAGAGAGTGTGTGTGAGAGAGAGTGTGTGTGAGAGAGAGTGTGTGTGAGAGAGAGAGACAGAGTGTGTGTGAGAGAGAGAGGTGTGTGTGTGAGAGAGACTGTGTGTGAGAAAGAGTGTCTGTGTGTGAGAGAGAGCGAGTGTGTGTGTGAGAGAGTGTGTGTGTGTGTGAGAGAGTGTGTGAGAGACAGAGTGTGTGTGAGTGAGAGAGACCGTGTGTGTGAGAGAGAGAGAGTGTGTGTGAGAGAGAGGGCGTGTGTGAGAGAGTGTGTGTGTGTGTGAGAGTGTGTGTGTGTGTGTGTGTGAGAGAGTGTGTGCGAGAGAGAGTGTGTGCGAGAGAGAGTCTGTCTGTGTGAGAGAGAGAGAGTGTGTGCGAGAGAAAGACTGTGTGTGTGAGAGAGTGTGTGTGTGAGAGTGTGTGTGTGAGAGAGTGTGTGTGTGAGAGAGTGTGTGTGTGTGAGAGTGTGTCTGTGAGTGAGAGTATATGTTTGAGAGAGTGTATGTGTGAGAGAGTGAGTGTATGTGAGTGAGAGACTGTGTGCATGTGTGTGAGAGTGTGTCAGTGAGAGAGAGTGTATGTGTGAGAGAGTGAGTGCATGTGTGTGAGAGTGTCAGTTGGAGATAATGCATGGGTGAGAGTGTGTGAGCGTGAAAGTGTGTGTGAGAGAATGTGTGTGAGAGAGAAAGTGTGTGTGACAGAGAGAAAGAGCATGTGTGTGAGTGAGAGAGTGCGTAAGAGATAGTGTATGTGTGTGTGAGAGACAGAGAGAGCATGTGTGTGTGTGTGTGTGTGTGTCTGAGAGTGTGCAAGGAGAGCGTGTGTGTGACCTGATCTTCCTCGACAGTCTATCAGTAACTGAAACACGGGATTAGATGCAAAGTAAAGCTCCCTCGACACTGTTCCCATCAAACACTCCCAGGAAAGGTACAGGTACAGCACAGAGTTTGATACAGAGTAAAGCTCCCCCTACACTGTCCCCATCCAACATACCCAGGACAGATACAGCACGGGGTTAGATACAGAGTAAAGCTCCCTCTACACTGTCCCCATCAAACACTCCCAGGACAGGTACAGCACAGGGTTAGATACAGATTAAAGCTCACTGTACACTGTCCCCATCAAAACAGTCCCAGTACAGATACAGCATGGGGTTAGATATAGAGTAAAGCTCCCTCGACACTGTCCCCATCAAACAAACCAAGGACAGATACAGCACGGGGTTAGATACAGAGTAAATCTCCCTCTGCACTGTCCCCAACAAACACTCCCAGGACAGATACAACACGGGGTTAGATCCAGAGTAAATCTCCCTCTGCACTGTTCCCAACAAACACTCCCAGAACAGTTACAGCACGGGGTTAGATACAGAGTAAAGCTCCCTCTACACTGTCCCCATCAAACACTCCCAGGACAGGTACAGCACGGGGTTAGATACAGAGTAAAGCTCTCGCTACACTGTCCCCATCAATACTCCCAGGACAGGTCCAGCACGGGGTTAGATACAGATTAAAGCTCACTGTACACTGTCCCCATCAAACAGTCCCAGAACAGATACAGCACGGGGTTAGACATAGAGTAAAGCTCCCTCTACACTGTCCCCGTCAAACACTCCCAGGACAGGTGCAGCACGGGGTTAGATACAGAGTAAAGCTCCCTCTACACTGTCCCCATCAAACAAACCAAGGACAGGTACAGCACGGGTTTAGATACAGAGTAAAGCTCCCTCGACACTGTCCCCATCAAACACTCCCAGGGCAGGGACAGCATGGGTTAGATACAGAGTAAAGCTCCCTCTGCACTATCCCCATCAAACACTCCAAGGACAGATACAGCAGGGGGTTAGATACAGAGTAAAGCTCCCTCTACACTGTCCCCATGAAACACTCCCATGACAGATACAGCAAGTGGTTAGATGTAGAGTAAAGCTCCCTCGACACTGTCCCCATCAAACACTCCCAGGACAGGTACAGCATGGGGTTAGATACAGAGTAAATCTACCTGAACACTGTCCCCATCAAACACTCCCGGAACAGACACAGCACGGGGTGAGATACAGATTAAATCTCCCTCGACACTGTCCCCATCAAACACTCCCAGGACAGCTACAGCACAGGGTTAGATACAGATTAAAGCTCACTGTACACTGTCCCCATCAAAACAGTCCCAGTACAGATACAGCATGGGGTTAGATATAGAGTAAAGCTCCCTCGACACTGTCCCCATCAAACAAACCAAGGACAGATACAGCACGGGGTTAGATACAGAGTAAATCTCCCTCTGCACTGTCCCCAACAAACACTCCCAGGACAGATACAACACGGGGTTAGATCCAGAGTAAATCTCCCTCTGCACTGTTCCCAACAAACACTCCCAGAACAGTTACAGCACGGGGTTAGATACAGAGTAAAGCTCCCTCTACACTGTCCCCATCAAACACTCCCAGGACAGGTACAGCACGGGGTTAGATACAGAGTAAAGCTCTCGCTACACTGTCCCCATCAATACTCCCAGGACAGGTCCAGCACGGGGTTAGATACAGATTAAAGCTCACTGTACACTGTCCCCATCAAACAGTCCCAGAACAGATACAGCACGGGGTTAGACATAGAGTAAAGCTCCCTCTACACTGTCCCCATCCAACACTCCCAGGACAGGTGCAGCACGGGGTTAGATACAGAGTAAAGCTCCCTCTACACTGTCCCCATCAAACAAACCAAGGACAGGTACAGCACGGGTTTAGATACAGAGTAAAGCTCCCTCGACACTGTCCCCATCAAACACTCCCAGGGCAGGGACAGCATGGGTTAGATACAGAGTAAAGCTCCCTCTGCACTATCCCCATCAAACACTCCAAGGACAGATACAGCAGGGGGTTAGATACAGAGTAAAGCTCCCTCTACACTGTCCCCATGAAACACTCCCATGACAGATACAGCAAGTGGTTAGATGTAGAGTAAAGCTCCCTCGACACTGTCCCCATCAAACACTCCCAGGACAGGTACAGCATGGGGTTAGATACAGAGTAAATCTACCTGAACACTGTCCCCATCAAACACTCCCGGAACAGACACAGCACGGGGTGAGATACAGATTAAATCTCCCTCGACACTGTCCCCATCAAACACTCCCAGGACAGTTACAGCACGGGGTGAGATACAGATTAAATCTCCCTCGACGCTGTCCTCTTCAAACACTCCCAGGACAGGTACAGCACGGGGTTAGATACAGATTAAATCTCCCTCTACACTGTCCCCATCAAACTCGCCCAGCACAGGTACAGCACGGGGTTAGATACAGAGTAAAGCTCCCTCGACACTGTCCCCATCAAACACTCCCACAACAGATACAGCACGGGGTTAGATACAGAGTAAAGCTCCCTCGACACTGTCCCCATCAAACACTCCCAGGACAGGTACAGCACGGAGTTAGATACAGAGTAAAGCTCCCTCGACACTGTCCCCATCAAACACTCCCACCACAGATACAGCAAGTGGTTAGGTACAGAGTAAAGCTCCCACTTCACTGTCCTCATCTAACACTCCCAGGACATATACAGCACAGGGTTAGATACAGAGTAAAGTTCCCTCTACACTATCCCCATCAAACACTCCCAGGACAGGTACAGCACGGGTTTAGATACAGAGTGAAGCTACCTATACACTGTGCCCATCATATAATCCAATGACAGACACAGCATGGTGCTAGATTAAAGGAAAAGCTGCCTCCACATTGTGCACATCAAACACACCCAGGACAGGTACAGCACGGGGTTATATACAGCTCAAATCTTCCTCTACATTTTGCCCATCGTTGTGTGTGTGAGAGAGAGAGAGTGTGTGTGTGTGTGAGAGAGAGTGTGTGTGTGAGAGAGAGTGTGTGTGTGAGAGAGAGTGTGTGTGAGAGAGAGTGTCTGTGTGAGAGAGAGAGGTGTGTGTGTGAGAGAGACTGTGTGTGAGAGAGAGTGTGTGTGTGTGTGAGAGAGAGTCTGTGTGTGAGAGAGAGCGAGTGTGTGTGTGAGAGAGTGTGTGTGTGTGTGAGAGAGTGTGTGAGAGACAGAGTGTGTGTGAGTGAGAGAGACCGTGTGTGTGAGAGAGAGTGAGAGAGAGGGCGTGTGTGAGAGAGTGTGTGTGTGTGAGAGAGTGTGTGTGTGTGTGTGAGAGCGTGTGCGTGAGAGAGAGTCTGTCTGTGTGAGAGAGAGAGAGTGTGTGCGAGAGAAAGAGTGTGTGTGTGTGAGAGTGTGTGTGTGAGTGAGAGTGTGTGTGTGAGTGAGAGTGTGTGTGTGAGAGAGAGTGTGTGTGTGTGAGAGTGTGTGTGTGAGTGAGAGTGTGTGTGTGAGTGAGAGTGTGTGTGTGAGAGAGAGTGTGTGTGTGAGTGAGAGTGTGTGTGTGAGAGAGAGTGTGTGTGTGAGTGAGAGTGTGTGTGTGAGTGAGAGTGTGTGTGTGAGTGAGAGTGTGTGTGTGAGTGAGAGTGTGTGTGTGAGAGAGAGTGTGTGTGTGAGTGAGAGTATATGTTTGAGATAGAGTGTATGTGTGTGAGAGTGAGTGTATGTGAGTGAGAGACTGTGTGCATGTGTGTGAGAGTGTGTCAGTGAGAGAGAGTGCATGGGTGAGAGTGTGTGAGCGTGAAAGTGTGTGACAGAGAGAAAGTGTGTGAGAGAGAAAGTGTGTGTGACAGAGAGAAAGAGCATGTGTGTGAGTGAGAGAGTGCGTAAGAGATAGTGTATGTGTGTGTGAGAGACAGAGAGAGCATGTGTGTGTGTGAGAGACAGAGAGAGCATGTGTGTGTGTGTGTGTATCTGAGAGTGTGTAAGGAGAGCGTGTGTGTGACCTGATCTTCCTCTACAGTCTATCAGTAACTGAAACACGGGATTAGATGCAAAGTAAAGCTCCCTCGACACTGTTCCCATCAAACACTCCCAGGAAAGGTACAGGTACGGTACAGAGTTCGATACAGAGTAAAACTCTCTCTACACTGTTCCCATCAAACACTCCCAGGACAGACACAGCACAGAGTTTGATACAGAGTAAAGCTCCCCCTACACTGTCCCCATCCAACACACCCAGGACAGATACAGCACGGGGTTAGATACAGAGTAAAGCTCCCTCTACACTGTCCCCATCAAACACTCCCAGGACAGGTACAGCACAGGGTTAGATACAGATTAAAGCTCACTGTACACTGTCCCCATCAAACAGTCCCAGAACAGATACAGCCTGGGGTTAAATATAGAGTAAAACTCCCTCGACACTGTCCCCATCAAACAAACCAAGGACAGATACAGCACAGGGTTAGATACAGAGTAAAGCTCCCTCTGCACTGTCCCCAACAAACTTGCCCAGGACAGGTACACACGGGTTTAGATACAGAGTAAATCTCCCTCGATACTGTCCCCATCAAACAAACCAAGGACAGATACAGCACGGGGTTCGATACAGAGTAAATCTCCCTCTGCACTGTCCCCAACAAACACTCCCAGGACAGATACAACACGGGGTTAGATCCAGGGTAAATCTCCCTCTGCACTGTTCCCAACAAACACTCCCAGAACAGTTACAGCACGGGGTTAGATACAGAGTAAAGCTCCCTCTACACTGTCCCCATCAAATACTCCCAGGACAGGTCCAGCACGGGGTTAGGTACAGATTAAAGCTCCCTCTACACTGTCTCCATCAAACACTCCCAGGACAGGTACAGCACAGGGTTAGATACAGAGTAAAGCTCCCTCTACACTGTCCCCATCAAACAAACCAAGGACAGGTACAGCACGGGTTTAGATACAGAGTAAAGCACCCTCGATACTGTCCCCATCAAACACTCCCAGGGCAGGGACAGCATGGGTTAGATACAGAGTAAAGCTCCCTCTGCACTATCCCCATCAAACACTCCAAGGACAGATACAGCAGGGGGTTAGATATGGAGTAAAGCTCCCTCTACAATATCCCCATCAGACAAACCAAGGACAGGTACAGCACGGGGTTAGATACAGAGTAAATCTCCCTCTTCACTGTCCCCATGAAACACTCCCATGACAGATACAGCAAGTGGTTAGATGTAGAGTAAAGCTCCCTCGACACTGTCCCCATCAAACACTCCCAGGACAGGTACAGCATGGGGTTAGATACAGAGTAAATCTACCTGAACACTGTCCCCATCAAACACTCCCGGAACAGACACAGCACGGGGTGAGATACAGATTAAATCTCCCTCGACACTGTCCCCATCAAACACTCCCAGGACAGGTACAGCACGGGGTTAGATACAGATTAAATCTCCCTCTTCACTGTCCCCATCAAACTCGCCCAGCACAGATACAGCAAGTGGTTAGGTACAGAGTAAAGCTCCCACTTCACTGTCCTCATCTAACACTCCGAGGACATATACAGCACAGGGTTAGATACAGAGTAAAGCTCCCTCTACACTATCCCCATCAAACACTGCCAGGACAGGTACAGCACGGGTTTAGATACAGAGTGAAGCTCCCTATACACTGTCCCCATCAAACACTCCCAGGACAGGTACAGCACGGGTTTAGATACAGAGTAAAGCTCCCTATACACTGTCCCCATCATATAATCCAATGACAGACACAGCATGGTGCTAGATTAAAGGAAAAGCTGCCTCCACATTGTGCACATCAAACACACCCAGGGCAGGTACAGCACGGGGTTAGATACAGCTCAAATCTTCCTCT